>NW_006921800.1:223592-229639 GCF_000298275.1 Orycteropus afer afer | reverse complement strand
TCTTGGCAACTTCAATATTTTCTGTGTTTATCATGATGTTGGTTATTGGTCCAGTTATGAGTATGTTTTTTTTTTTTTTTTTTTTTTTTTTTAGGGGGTATTATATATGTCATACCATTGCATTCTCACTTGCATGGTTTCTCCTGAGACATTAGAGCTTAGTCTTATTTCTCTGTTGTAGGTAACTTTTAATTTCCTGAGATGCTTTATGTATTCTTTCTGTTTTTGGTCTGGAGAGTTTGATTATGATATATCTTGGTGATATTCATTTAGAATCGTTCCTAGCTGGGATTTGTTGCAGTTTATTGAATGTACATCTTCTCATCTTTTAAGATATTAGGGAAGTTTTCTTTCAACAAATATTCAGCATTTTCCTCAGTGCTTTTATTTGTCTCTTCCAATTCTAGAATTCTTATCATACGTGTTATTCCTCTTGACCACTTATTCTTAGGCATCATTTAATTTATTCATTTTTCTGATTGTTCCTCTTACAGATAAGAGATTTGTCTTCAATTTCACTATTTCTGTCTTTCAGTGATTCAAATCTACTCTTTTGCCTTCAAATGTATTATTTATTTCTGAAAGTATAGTAGTAATTGTGTGGATATCCATTTGCTGTTTATGTATGGTTTCAAATTTTCCATTTATTTTGTCAATTTGTATTTTATTTGTCTTTCTGAAATTTTCTAGACTTTTTTTCTCAGTTTTCCATGATTTACTCTGTGATTTCCCTGGTGCTGCCTTTGTTTTAGTTGATTTATTTCATAATTGGTTGACAAGTCCTAAGTATAATTCTTTTGAACTCCTTATCAGGTAATTAAGATAGAATTTCTCCATTTAAAATATTTTCTGCCCCAGTGTTTTAGTTGTTTGCTTGAGCTGTCTATCTAGTCTTGGTTTCTTTTGTGTGATTTGAAGTTGTCTGTTATCTCCAAGATATTGTGATGCTATTGTGTTAATTTGTTGATTTCATGTTAGTTTGCTTTGCTTTATTCTTTGGTTTTGTTTTGTTGAAATATATCTGGGCTATGGAGTGAGTGTACTTCTCTGATTCCTAGTTTTGGAGCACTGGGGAACTCACCACATGTTGTCACATGGATTTGGTACTGGATGGGAATGTGGGCACAAGTTCCTGATCATTAGTCATGTAGAGCACCTGAGGGAAGGCTAGGCAGATGATGGTTGCTTTCTGTCATCAATCCAGTTGTGGAGTGAGTGATGACACTCATCCAGTGGGTGGGACAGCAGGAGTGGTGGCTATGCCTGGGTAGGGTCACTGACTCACAAATGACTCGGGGGAAAAAAGTTTGGAAGAAGAGGGGGGGAAAAAAGAAACAAAAGGGGGAAGGAGGATACAGAATAACTAAGAAGAAAGAAACAAAGAATAAGAAAAATAAATAATTAACCACAACACTGGTACAAATACTGCCTGCCAAACACAGCTTGCTCTGTAGAAGTGCCCATCATCAGCCATGGTGGTAAAGAAGGGGTTATTGCCAACTGCAAAGTCAGCAGAGATGGGGTACATGTGCTTCAGGATGACAAATTAAAAATGTGGTGGGAAAAGGGAGAAAAAAAAAGATGGAGGAAGAGAGGAAAACTAAGACCAAAGAAAATAAAAGAAGAAATAAAAAAGCAGCACAACATTGGCAGTGAGAAGGGTTTCACCACCTATTAGTCAAGTGCATGGGTTTTGTGACTCTAGTCACAGGGAGGTTTGTGGGGTAAAGGGAGAGATGACACATCTCTGATTACCAGTCATCAGTGTGGGTTCCCATGCAGTTCTGATCAAGTGTAGCCAGTTGTTTTGTTGCTGACCCAATCAGAACACTACTTTCAATAATTCAAAATTGCCATACTGTGCCAGGCCACTTGGTAATTAACCACTCTGTATGCCTCCTTGTTCATGCTTTTTGTTCAATTTATTCCTCTAATCAGTATTTTATCTACTTTGTAATACTTTCCCTTGAATCTGTAGCTTCTAGGATTGTCATCTGTATCCATTTCACCTAATTTCTCAGGTCTTTGTTGTAGAGGGTCTGCGTAGTATATCTGCCTAATCTACCATCTTGAATTAGCCCTCTACCTTTAAGATTCTGACAACCTACCCTAAATTGATAACAACTCAACTCCAGTAACATGGAAAATTTCTATTACTACCCCTCCTGTAGCTGTTATCATAAATTACATCTTTATACATTATGTTCTCAATTGCTTAAATTTATCATTAAACCCATAATACAGAAGGAAGTTTGGGCAATCTACTTCCATAATGATACCACCTCAGAAACCCAAGGAGGGGTCACTATGAGTCAGATCTGACTCCACGGCAGTGAGATTAATGTTTGGTTAGAACCACTGATATTTTGGTTAGCAATTGTACACTTAAGCACAGTGGCACCAGGGGTAATTATATTTTATTTTTTTGTGTTTTTTGAGTCATGTAAGATATAACAGCTAAAATTACAAACCAAAAATACCATAAACTAGCTCTTATATTTGTTCACTAGATTACCTTTACTGAATATCTTTCTTTTTTACATATGGCTTCAAGCTCTATTTGAAGAACTACTTTTAACAATTCTTATGAAGATGTCTAGTTTTCAACAACTTACTCAGCTGTTTATCTAGGAATGTCATTTCACTCTTATTCTTGAAAGATAATGTTACTGTATATAGAATTCATAGTTAACAGGTTTTTTTTTTCTCTCTAAGAATTTTAAATATACCATTCCACTACCTCTTGTCTCCAAGGTTTTTGAAGAGAAACTGGAATTTACTTTTATTAAAGATTATTTTTATGTTAAAGTTCACTTTTTTCTTGCTGCCTTCAGGATTTTCTCTTTATCTTAGTTTTATTAGAGTTTGGATATAATGTATCTTCATGTGGATCCTTTAGATTTATTCTACTTATAGTTTGTGAACTTCTTGGATTTGTAGATTTATGGCCTTTATAAAATTTGGAAGTTTTATTCTATATTTCTTCAAATATTCTTTCTATACCTCTCCCTTTCTTCTCTTTCTATAAGTCCAATAACTATATTTGTTTGCTTGGGGTCCCATAATTCTGCTAGGTTTTATTCATCTTTTTGATCCTTTCCTTCTTTCTGCACTGAGGATTAAATAAATGTGATTGTCTTATCCTCTTGTTTGCTGATTTTTCAGCCAGCACAAATCTGCTGCTGATTTTCTCCATGTAATTTTTCATTTCAGTTACTGTTATTTTTTTAGTTCCAGCAATTTTGTTTGTTGTTGTTGTTGTTGTTGTTATTTGCTGTCAAGTCGGCCCCAACTCATAGTGACCCCTCCTTGGGTTTCTGAGGCAGTATCACTATGGAAGTAGGATTGCCCAACCTTTCTTCCGAGGAGTGGCTGGTGGGTTTGAACCGCCAGCCTTCTGGTTAGCAGTCAAGTGCCTTAGGCACTATGCTACCAGAGCTCCCTAGCAATTTTGTTTAGTTCCTCTTTATTAGTGTCTACCTTTTATTGATAATCTTGTTTTGTTAATGTATTATTTTCTTTATGTCTTTTAGTTCTTTGCCCATATTTTACTTTTGTCCTTTGAGCATGTTCAGCACTGTTGTTTTTAAGTCTTCTGAAGGAATACAAAGAGTCATTGTACCAAAAATAATTGGTCAACATTCAAACATATCAGGAGATAGTAGATTATTAAGAACCAATGGTATTGAAGGAAAATGTCCAAGGTGTACTGAGGGCACTGGATAAAAACAAAGCTCCATAGATTGACATAATACCAATTGAGATATTTCATCAAATGGATGCAACACTGGAAGCAGTTATATATACCAAGAAATCTGGAAGAGAGCCAGGTACTTGGCCCACTAGATTTATATGTGTGCCCATTCCAAAGAAAGATGATCCAATAGAATGCAAAAATTATTGAATAATACCATTAATATTCACACTAAGTAAAAGTTTGCTGCAAATAACAAATAAATAATTTCAACAGTATGTAAACAAGGAGCTATGACAAATTCAAGTTGGATTCAGACAAGGAATGGGAAGAGAGATATGATTGCTGATGTCACATGGAGTTGGCTAAAAGCAGAGAATTCCAGAAAGACGTTTCCTATGCTGTTTTGAATATGCAAAGGCATTTAACTGTGTGAATCATAACAAAGTATGGATAAAATTGTGAAGAATGGACATTCCAGAATACTGTATCATGCTTACGTAGAATCTGTACATAGACCAAGAGGCAGTCATTCAACCAGAACAAGGAGATACTGCATGGTTTAAAATTGGGAAAGGTGTGCATGAGGATTGTATCCTTTCACTATACTTAAACTGTATGCTGAGCAAATAATGCAAGACACTGGACTGTAAAAAGAGCATGGCATCAAACTTGGGGAAAGACTCATTAACAACCTGCAAAATGTAAATACATCAAAGGACATATGGCATTGGGCACATATGCTGCAAAAGACCTTGCTAAAACGGCAAGGAGGCCACATGTTCTGACCTCTAATCCCACAAGAGGAAGACAAAATTACCATTAATAGCCCAAGGCCTATTCCTGCGAGACCAGACATGCTGCCTCCCTCCAGCCCTTTCACCAACCGTTCCTCCCAAAGCACCCACCACCTCTCCTCTGGGTTTGATAATTCGCTGCAGTGGCCACACAGACTCATGGATTACAGGGTTTATTAGGGAAGCACCAGGCTGCAACTCAAGTTCAGGAAGAACGCTCAGTCTCTCTTCCAGCCCACCATCCCTCAGCCAACAGTCTCTCACAGTCTCTCTCCCAGCAGTGCGTGTCCCTCGGTGTCTCACTCAGCAATACATGTCTCTTGCATCTCTTTCCCAGCAGTGCATGTCTCAGGGGCACGTGTCTCTTTCAGCAGCACGTCTTCCTCAACCAGCAGTCAGAGAGTGTTCTGCCTCTAGGAGGCTTCCTTTTGAGCTTGGCAGAGTGACCAAACTAGCCAATCATAGCATCCGAACTCTAAGCACCTGAGAGAGAGTAGGAACCTCCCAGAACATTGTATTGTGCCACTCCCAACAGAAATACTCCAGGTGGACAACTTCAGCAATCAGGAGCTCCTCAGTTGCTCATAGAAAATCCCACCTTGGAGTTTACAAAGACTTATGGGTAGAAAAGCCACACTAAATAATTTACTATACCTCAGACCTCTTTAAAGCAAAGATGTCACTTTGATGACTATATTCTTTACTGAACCTTGGTATTTTTAATTGTCTCACATGCATGCAAAAATTGGACAATGAATAAGGAAAACCAAAGAATTGATGCAGTTGAATTATGATGTTGGTGAACAATGTTGAATATACCATGGACTTCCAGAGGAACAAATAAAATTGTTTTAAATGAAGTACATCCAGAATGCTCCTTAAAAGCAAGGATGATGTTACATTGTCTCACATACTGTGGACTTTTTATCAGGAAGGACTAGTCTCTGTAGAAATACATCACGCTTGGTAAAGCAGAGGGTCTGTGGAAAAAAGGAAGACTCTCAACAAGATAGACACAGTGCCTGCAACAATGGGATCAAACATAGTGACAATTGTGAGGATGGCACAGAATCAGGCAGTGTTCTTTCCTATTGTATATAGGATCACTATGAGTTGGAATAAACTCAACGGCACAGAAAAAAAAAATGCCATCCACCTTCCAGGCTTCCCTAGAGACAATTTCTCTTTTTTTGTCTTGTTCATTTGGGCTCTGGTGTAGTGGTTACAGCATTTGGCTGCTAATCAAAAGATGGACAGTTCAAATCCACTAGCTGCCCCATGGGAAAAAAATGTGAGGCAGTTGGCTTCCATTAAAGTTTCAGTCCTAAAAACCCTATGGGGTAGTTCTACTCTGTCCTAAAGGGTCATTATTAGTTGGAATTGACTCTGTGGCAGAGGGTTTCATTTGGGCCATACCTCTGGCTTTTTGTATGCCTGCATTTTTTGTTGAATTCAGGACATACAACATTACAATGTTTTAACTCTGGATATATGTGTGACTTTTTCTTTTTTTTTAATTACTACGCCATTAACACAGGCTTTTTTTTTTTTTTTTT
>NW_006921800.1:215930-221312 GCF_000298275.1 Orycteropus afer afer | reverse complement strand
TCTATTCCATTGGTCTATGTATCTGTCATTGAACCAATACCAGGCAGTTTTGACTACTGTGGCTGTATAGTAGGTTTTGAGATCCGGCAATGTAACACAGGCTTTTGAAAGTGCTCATTTCTACAAGAAACTTTCATATGATCACAGCTTTTTGCTCACTGCTCTCTTCCCTGCCCTATGTGAGCACCAATTCAGGCCAGACTGAGGTTTCCTTCCTTATTCAGCTCTGAAACAGATCAGAATAGACACAATGATCACTAACACCAAACTCTATCCCCTCCAATACAGACCCAGAGAGTATCTCCCTCTAAGACAGCAAACTGGTCTGCTTCCACTTCAGTAACTACTTCCATAGCTGGAGAAGAAGGATGGATACAGTAGGGAAAAAAAAATCCTCTAACTTATAAGTGGCCTTTTCCTGGTTCCAACAGGCAGTTAGTTATTGCAATCCTCTCCATACTTTTCAGAGTTCTTACAGAATAGAAAATACAGATTTTTAGTTGCTTTTCTTGGAGGTCTTGTGGGTGGATTGGGATTGTAGACCTGCTCATATTACTATTTTCCTTGAATTCTCACAACATATGTGTATTCTCAACATATGTGTAGGCTTATCAGACTCATAAAGACAAACAGAAATGGCAATGACTGAGAAGTGGTAGATGCTAATTTTAGGATTCCCCATTAGGGTACATAACTTCAAGGTCCATCAGTAACATTATAGACCAGTTATGGTTGATATATCAAATAAGGTGTCTTGGTGACTTTAAGCTATAGTTTTTAAACACCCAACAATGTTCTGACTGCATAAGAATCACCTAGGAATGTGTTAAAACTACAAATTGTAGAGACCTTACTGCAAATTCTGATTTAATAGATTCAAAAGTAAACATGTTATCACAATATGCATTTTATATGATTTTATATCCAACTATGTTTTGAATTACTGGCTTAAATTATAACATGGCTTTTTTCTTGCACCTGATTCATCCTTGTTTTGATAGTCACATTCATATTCAAATATCTCTATATAAAATTGTCTCATGTTATCCCAAACTTTCTCTAGAAACACACCAAACAGGATTTTATAAGGAGAGCAAATAACATTTTATGAATGAAAACACTGAGAAAATATCAGGGAATCAATAAGACAAATGCCAAGTGGGTCAACAGATTTACAAAATACCCAATGTTCCCAATAAACAAATGACCCCTGACACAGTATCCAACTAAAACAGCTACACATTTTTTTGTGCCTTTCCCAGGCCTTTGGGAGTAATTGTGTATAACCTTTCACTAGCAGACAGCTGTGTTTATCTCTCACTTGGGTTTTCTTCATGAAAATATTATTCCAGAATCACTTCTACAGAGAAGAAATTTTACCTTGGCAACCAGAAGGAGCATGAGTTCTGATTGCATGTAAGTAGAACTCTCCTCCCAAGAAAATCCTTCAGAACTGTCAAATCCTTGACCTTCTCCTTTTATATGATGTCAATTGTAGCCAAATTCATAAAACAGCATTAAATAAAAGCATAGTTCTCTGATTGAAGCAGTAAATGGATGGTCCACAGCCTTCATCTTCTCCTCAAAACACTTCCATAAATATGCAGCTTTTTAAAAATATTCACATTATTTCACAGTATGAAAATAACTGTGGTAGGCCTATTAGGCCCAATCTGTCTTCATTTCCCTCCTACACAAATAAGACCACATGTCAAAAAAATCACTAGCATAATAATTTTCCCCTCTTGTGTCAGTCTTTAGCAAAGATCCACTCATATTTCCTATTTTTTCACTTTGCTTCTCATGCTTCCAAGTCTTGGGAGCATACTTTCATACTCTCAATTTAGCAGAGAGATGTTAATTAATCGTATTAAAATATATAATTTATCTTTCCTTTTCCCATGTTAATACACAGTATACAATAAGTTGAAGATTGGCAAAATATGATCAAAGCAGTGGATGAAGCACAAAGGAGTACAAGAGTTAAAGGCAGCAAAAGTAAATACTATTACATACACAATCCTGCAATAACAATAATAACAATAATCTGTGAGGGGATACATAGACACTGAAGCTGAACAGGAAGGAAAATGAGGCTACACCTATGAATATATGTAGCTTTGACAGAGGAATATCTCTACCTATGTATTTATATATTCTGCGAATATATTCATGAGTGTTGTAAAGCATACAGGGGAAAATTTATGAAAAATTCTTAGTCATAACCAAACACCTTGAGGGAATGAATGAGTCACTGGGCAAAGGGGCTCAGGACCATAGTCTCAGGGAACACTAAAGTCAATTTGCATAACATAGTCCACAAAGGCAATGTTTTACTTTGATGAGTAGCACCTGGGGCTGAAAAGCTTGTGAGCAGCCAACGAAGGTACAACTATTGGTCTCCCCTTCACCCCAACAAAGAAGAGTAAAGAAAATCAAACACACAAGGAAACAATTAGTGCAAAGGACTAAGTTATTGTTGTTATGTGTTGTCAAAGCAGATGCAACTCATAGCGACCCCTCCTTGGGTTTTTGAGGTAGTATCACTATGGAAGTAGATTGCCCAACCTTCCTTCTGAGGAGTGCCTGGTGGGTTTGAACCACCAGCTTTCTGGTTAGTAGTCAAATGCCTTAGGCCCTATGCTACCAGAGCTCCCAAAGGGCTAATGGACCATATGTATCTCAACATCCACAATCTTGAGAACAGAAGAACTAGATGGTGTCTAGCTACCACTGCTGACTTCTTTTAAAGGGATCACAATAAGAGGTCCCAGATAAAGTGGGAGAAAAATGTAGAACAAAACTCAGAATCATAAAAAGACAAGGCTTACTTACTGGCCTGATGAAGACTAGAGGAATTCCCGAGAACCTATGATCCTTAGATTTTTCAAGCTGGGAATTGAACTAAACACCCATGACTCAGCTTTCAGCCAGACAATTGTCAGGTCTATGAGATGAACAGTGATAACAAGAGGGTATGCACTCATTAGAACAATCAACCCTATAAGATGCAGAGGGCAGCATTTGCTCATGGATAGAGCAAGGAAGGTGAGAAGGGATAGGAAGGAAGGATGAAAGGTAAGTTGTGGGCACAGGGAGAAAGTAGGAAGAGTGTTGTTGTGCTGTGGGGATTGCAGTGAATGTCACAAAGCAGACTGTGTGTGGATTGTTGAGTGGAAACCCAATTTGTTCTGTAAACTTTCATTCAAATCACAATGAAAAGTTTTTTACATATATAATTTTCCATATGACTGAGCTGTTAAACAGATTGACAATCTTCTCTCTGACCCTTAATCCCTACCCTTTCCCAGGATCTTCAGTGATAAATCCAACTTCTCCCACACTTCCCGGGCTCTGTATTAACCATTCCTTGAATCGTTAGCTCCCAACATTTGGTTTCAGTTAAAAGCAGCATTAGTTGTTAAACAGCAAATCCTGAGATCCTACCTTAGTCATTCAGAGGTAGAATTCTTGCTTTCCTGGCGGGAGTCCCAAATTTGATTCTTTCAACTCCACCTCAAACACAATCATCACCAGTCTGTCAGTTTAGGTATACATGTTGCTATGGTGCTGAACACATTTCAGTGGAGCTTCTAGACTAAGAAGAACTAACAAGAAGGGCTCGGTGGTCTACTTCCAAAAATAAGTTAATGAAAACCCTATAGGTCAAAATGGTCTCATCTGCAACCAGTCATGGAGATGTCACAGGACTAACCAACCTTTCATTTCATTATGCAAGGAGTCACTATGAGTCAAGGCCAACTTGATAGCAGCTAACAACAACAACAACCCCAGATCTACTAAGTTAAGGACTCTCGGAATGGGATCTAGGACTCTGTGGTGGGTAACTCTAATGGATGTTTAAATTTGAGAACCACTGTCCTGAGTCACTTCCATCACATTTCTTATATCTCACTGAGAAAGCAGATACTCCCTCAGCACTATGAGAAGATCATGCCACTGCAGTCATCACCATGGATTTCAGTCTGTCATTTTTGAGTTGGTCTTCTATCCTGAATTGCTAGATATCTGAGGATAGGGATATCCCTTCTCATATTCAAGATGTTATTCATCTTCATCTTCACATTCCCAGCTTTTAATACTGTCTTTGGCCCTTATTAGATATGTATTCAATAGATACATTTAAATACATTAAACAGCTTTGTGGACATAAAACATCACTATCCTCTCCGGTCTCAGTTTCCTCTTCTATAACATGAAAGTCAAACAATAATTAACCTTTCTACTTTGCAGGGTTGTAGTAAAAATCAAGATTAATGAAATAATAGACACTAAAAACCTTCTGGTAAGGAACAAGTGCTACAAAAAAAGGAGATATTACCCTATCCTAACATACTCAGAGGAAAAACAAACCACCATTCCTTTAAAACTGAAAGGGCAATTGGATAAAATTTGAAATCATTCAGGTCAGATGTGTCCCTTCTCTGTTCTTGAAATCATATTTTCTGTCCCCCTGATAATTCAAGAAAATATGTAGACTCACATTTCTGGTGGCTTCATTTTCCACAAAAATGCTATTGACTTTCTTTTCAGCTCAAATAAAGGACATGATGTTGCAATTATCTCTGCATGTGCCTGATATACAATATTTTGTCTTCAGAGTGACACTTAAAAAAAAAAAAAAAAAAACAGATATAAGGCTTTAAATCCCAATTTGGGGTTGGAAATAAGCAGAGTATATAATCCAGAATAGGAGGAGAAACTCTGAAATTTACTATTAGATTGTGTAAAGATGTAGAACACCCATGACATGACCTTCTGTTACTTCTGTGGCCGCCAAATGAACGCCATTGCTGAGACAGCTCCTGGCATAGCTACTCTCTCCCTCTCTCTCTAAATAGTTGTGCTGTTGGTAACACTTCTGGTGAAATGAGAGGATATGTTGCATTCAATACAATTTAGTAATTATACGATTCAATTCTCTAAGCATTGATTGAGTTCCCAATATGTGTTCAGCCAAGATTTACCTGACTCCAAGCGAGAGAAGGTGATTGTCTATATTGCATGTTTCAAGGAGAATGTGGAAGGTCCCTGGATCCCAAATAGTAGCTTCCCTTATCCCTACTCCCTGCAAATCATCTGAAATTCTGATTGTCTTGTGGCTTAATGTAGCAATCTCCAAGACTTATTTGAAAAACACTCAAAACAGAGATACCCCACAGCAATCCAGTTCTGTGTTCCAGTTATGGAACTAATGCAAGATTTATCTTCCTTGGAGATCTGTGTATGTGTGTATAACTATATTAAGAACTATATATATATATAAATTTTGTTATATAAGAAATATATACTGCCTTGGAAACCCAAGGAGGGGTCGCTATGAGTCGGGGCCGACTCGATGGCATATAACAACAACAACAA
>NW_006921800.1:212614-213530 GCF_000298275.1 Orycteropus afer afer | reverse complement strand
GGTGATTCTTCTTTGTTTCCAACTTTTGCATTCCAGTCACCAGTGATAATTAACACATCCTGATTGCATGTTTGGTCAATTTCAGACTGTATATATATATGTATATAAACTTTGTTAAGGAGCTCTGATAGCATAGTGCCTGAGGCACTTGACTGCTAACCAGAAGGCTGGCAGCTCAAACCCACCAACCACTACTCGGAAGGAAGGTTGGGCAATCTACTTCCGTGGTGATCCTGCCTCGGAAACCCAAGGAGGGGTCTCTATGAGTCGGATCTGACTTGATTGTACATAACAACAACAACAACAAACTTTGTTAATTGTTTTTAGGTGCCATTGAGTTATTTCCAATTCATAGCAACTCTATGTATAACAGAACAAAACACTACTCAGTTCTGCACTATCCTCACAATCTTTGCCATGCTTGAGCCCTTTGTCATAGCTATTGTGTCAGTCCATCCCCTTGAAGGTCTTCCCTTTCTTACTGACCTTCTACTTTACCAAGAATTATATCCTTCTCCAGGGTTTGGTCCCTTGTGACAATATGACCAAAATAGGAAAGACAAAGTCTGACCCTTCTCACTTCTAACAATTTTCTGGCTGCATTTCCTCCAAGACAGATTTGCTAGCTCTCTAACACTCCATGGTACATTCAATATTCCTGCCAACATGACAATTCAAATGTATCAATTCTTTTGCAGTCTTTCTTATTCGTTTTCCAGTTCTCACATGCATATGAGGCAATTCAAAATACCATGGCTTGTGTCAGGCACACCTTATTCTTCAAACTGACATATTTGCTCCTAAACACTTTGTTGTCGTCATTGTTGTTATGTGCCGTCGAGTCAGACCTGACTCATAGCGACCCCTCCTTGGGTTTCCAAGGCAGTATCACTACAGAAGTAGATTGCCCAACCTT
>NW_006921800.1:208063-212514 GCF_000298275.1 Orycteropus afer afer | reverse complement strand
TAGCAGTCAAGTGCCTTAGGCACTACTCTACCAGAGCTCCTCTTAAACACTTGAAAGAGGACTTTTGAATCAGAATTGCCCAATGCAATATGTCATTTGATTTCTTGACTGCTGTTTCCATGGGTGTTGATTATGGATCCAAATAAAACTAAATCTTTGACACCTTCAATCTTTTCTCCATTTATCGTGATGTAGCTTATTAGTCCAGCTATGAGGATTTTTGTTTCCTTTATGATGAAGTGTAATCTGTATTCAAAGCTGTAGTCTTTGATCCTCATCAGTAAGTGCTTCAAGTCTTGTTCAATTTCAGCAAGCAAGTTCTGCAGGTTGTTAATGAGTCTTCCTCCAATCATAATGCTGTGTATTTCTTTATTTGCTCAGCATAAAGACTGAAAAATTATAATGAATGGACATAACCATGATGCACAACTTTTCTGATTTTTAACCATGTAGTATTCCCTTGTTCTGTTTGCACAACTGCTTTTGATCTATGTACAATTTCCTCATGAATACAGTTAAGTGTTCTAGAATTCCCATTCTTCACAATGCTACCCATAATTTGTTATGATCCACATAGTCAAATGCCTTTGTATAGTCACCAAACACTTGCTTTCAGTCAAGATCCATCTGACATTAGCAACGATATAAATCCCTCATTCCATGTCCTTTTCTAAATATGACTTGAATATCTGGCAGTTCCCTGTCACTATATAGTTGCAACCTTTTTTTTTTTTTTTTTTTTTTTTTTTAAGTTGTGATTTGGGTGAAAGTTGACAGAGCAAAATCACTTTCCATATAGCAGTTCATATACACTTTATCTTATGACATTGACTTAAATTTCCCACAAAGCAACATCTCCCCTTCTACTTCCTCCCCATAGTTACCTCTTCCCTGTGTCCTTCCCTCTCTGCACTCCTCCCTCCTGAGTTGTCTTCCTGTGCATAAACAGCCCTTCTATTCTCCCATGATTGTTCTCTCCAAAGAGGGTATCTACTTAATGTCAGTGTTCAGCTCATATGCCTGCCTTGTTTTTGACTGGAAACCACAGGAGTGGGTTTAATTCTAGACAGCTAGGGCAGCTAGGGGCCATAGTCACAGTGGTTCCATCAAGCTCTATCAGACCAGCAAACCTGGTCCTTTTTTTTTTTTCCCCAAAGATTTTGAGTTTTGTTCCACATTGTTCTCCCACTCTGTCCAGGATCTCCTACATAGATCACCCTCTGAGTGACTAACAGTGGTACCTGGGTATCATCCAGTTCATCTGGTGTCATAGTCGTATGGGCTGAGCATTGCATTGTGTACCAGTCACTCAGGCTAATTGTTTCCATGTATCTTTGGTTTTCTTCATTTTTCTTTGCTCTGGATGAGGAGAGACCCATTGTTGCATCTAGATGGCCACTTGCAAGTTTTTAAGATCCCAGTTGCTACTTGCCAAAGTAGGTAGTGGACCAATGTTTTTGTGTAGTATGTTATGCCAATTGAGCTTGATGTCCCCTGAGACTATAGTCTTGAGTGTACAGGTCCAAATACTTGCTCCCTTTGGGTAGCTGGCTGTGGCCAAGAAGTTATAACAACCTTGTCCCTTGTCAGCTCTTCTACATATCTGAGAATTTTTACAGAACATACAACTACATTTACAGAAATATTGGCTATCAACCCTATACACTGTCATGGGTACACTCCCCCCCCCCTACATAGACATACCTAATAGTTCAGCCTGTCCACCCATCTATTCACCTATATATCAATGTTTCCCTTCACTAACAACACAGTACTGTATGTGCAAAAGGGTTCATCTATGTTGTCTCTACCTTCCATCACCTCTCTATGTCTTCTTTTCCTCAATGCCATTGGGTTGATCACTCACATTTGGTATAATACTCTTCTCTTCACCCAAATCAATACTTGCATCTACCTATCTAACAGTGTTTCCTCCTCTCCCCTCCCACCCCTGGTAACCAACCAAGAAAATCTCCTTCCAAAGATAAACTTTTCCTTGACTTTTTACAATAATGGACTAATACAATATTTGTCCTTCTGTGATAGACTTAGTTCCCTCAGCATAATGTCCTCCAAGTTCATCCACATTATGTAGTATTTTGCAGATTCTACATTATTCTTCAGGGTTGCCTATTATTCCACTGTGTGTATGTACCATAGTTGATTATCCATTCTGTCGATGGGCACTGAATTTGTTTCCATCTTATGGCTATTGTAAATAGTGCTGCGATGAACATGTGTGTACATGTACATGGGTGTACTTGTCCTCGCTGTCACTTATTTAAGATATACACATAGTAATGGAATGGCTGGGTCAAATGGTATTTCTACTTCCAAATTTTTAAGGAATTACCATACTACTTTCCACAGTGGTTGTATAATTTTACAGTCCTTCCAGCAGTGTATCAGAGGCCCTGTCTCTCTGCATCCTCATCAGCATTTGTTATTTTCTGTCTTGTTAAACTTTGCAACTAGTGCTGGGGCAAGATGGTATCTCATTGTTGTTTTGATTTGCATCTCTCTAATGGCTAATGAAAGTGAGAATTTCTTCATATATTTTTTGGCTGCCTGAATATTCTATTTGGTGAAGTGTCTATTCATCATGTCTTCTGCCAATTTTTTAATTTGATTGTCTTTTTGTTATTGAGGTGTTGGAGTTTTCTATAAATTCTGCAGATAAGTCCCTTTTCAGATACGTCATTGCCAAATATTTTTTTTTTCCCCAATCTGTAGGTTCTCTTTTGACTCTTTTGGAGACATCTTTGGAAGCACACAAAAATTTAATTTTCAGAAGGTCTCATCTAATTTATCTTCTGTTGTTTGTGCATTTTGGGTTATGCTTGATAGTCTATTTATGCCATATATTAAGGCCCATAAATTTGCCCCAGCTTTTCCTTGAGGAACTTCATAGTTTTAGCTTGCACATTGAAGTCTGATCCATCTGGAGTTAGTTTTTGTATATGGTGTGAGGTACAGATCTTGTTTCATATTTCTGCAAATGGATATCCAGTTTTGCAAGCACCGTTTATTAAACAGACAATCTCTTCCCCACTTAATGGATTTTTTTAGGGGGATTTACCTATTTTATTTTTAATTTTAAGAGCTTGTTTTACATTCAAAGTCACGCATACATTTAGTTTCATTCCCCATTCGCCATGTCCAACCCCTACCCAGCCTCCTCTCCTCCCTACCCTGCAACACTCCCCATGTACCTCTCATAATCATGCACTCCTGTTTGTCCTGCATTTCCTCAGTTTGAATGTTGGTCTTTTGGTGAACCATGGTTTATTGCTTTAGGGGATGCATTACCATTGAGTGTGTGGGTGCAGCATCCTGGGTTGAGTGGTCTGCATGTACATCTCACTAACCAGTGGGCTGAGAGCCCACCCCTGGGGGTGAGCTTTATTCCAGGTGCCAAATGTATTTCAGGGCCTTAGTATTGGGAGTCTCACCAGACTTCATATGACCAGTAATTCTGGTCATTATTGAGTTTTTGGATTTTGTCCCGCGTTTTCCCTCTCACTCTATCCAGGTTCTCCAGATTTGATCCTTTCCTGAGTGGTTGGAATTGGTAGCTGGGCACCATCCAGTTCTTCTAGTCTTGAGGGCCATTGTGTCCTAGGGTCAATTGCTTCTAAATGCCATTTTGTGTGTGTGTGTGTGTGTGTGTTCTTCACTTCCAATGCTAGGAGATGATTAGCTGCATCTTAGATGGCTGCTTGAAAGCTTTTAAGACCCCAGTCGCTACTCACCAATGTAAGATGTGGAGCAATGCTTTTATGTATTTTATTGTGCCAATTGAGTCTGCTGTACCCAAATACTATGGTCCTGAGGTAGTAGCTCTATTGGATCTCTCTCCCATAGTGTTCAGATATCTATGAGGGATTACTCTGTATCTGTCTTCTATTGTTTCTGTAAGGACTGCAGGTATTTTGCATCACTGGTGTCTGTATAACATTAGCCTCAGCTGAGTCTATCCTTGGTCTAGAGTATACCTTTATTCACTGATCCCTGTCTGATCATCTCAGGTGTTTATGTGTTTAGTGTTTGGTATTAATGGCAATGTGGTATTGTGGACACATTGGTTGGTTTTGACATCTGCCATCTATCTCTTATGAGCACAGTTTGGTGTCGTCTCATTTCCCAATGTTATCTTGGTGGTCATATATCCTTCCCTACCCATGTCAGTGTGTAAGCCCTGACTAGCCCTGAATAAATCCCTCCTTTTCCCTCCCCAGTAACCTACTAGGTGAGTTTCCTTTCCCAAGCAAACCTTTCTCTGTCTTTTTATAGTAATGAGCTCATACAGTACTTTTCCTTCTGAAATTGACTTATTTCACTCAGCATAATGTCCTCCAGGTTCATCCACATTGCGAGATGATTCACGTATCCCTCATTGTTCTTTAATGTGGCATAGTATTCCATTGTGTGCATATACCATAATTTGGTTA
>NW_006921800.1:205656-207473 GCF_000298275.1 Orycteropus afer afer | reverse complement strand
TGTATATCTCCTTTGGTGAAGTGTCTGTTCAAGTCTTTTGTCCATTTGTGAATTGAGTTATTTGTCTTTTTGGTGTTGAGGTATTGAAGTTTTCTGTAGATTTTGGAGATAAGTCCTTTGTCAGATATGTCATAGGCAAATATTTTCTCCCAATCTGTAGGTTCTCTTTTTACACTTTTGACGAAATCTTTCTATGTGCACAAGAATTTAATTTTTAAAAGGTCTCAGTCATCTAGCTTCTCTTCTATCTCCTGCACATTCTGGGTTATGCTTGACAATCTATTATGCCATAAATTAGGGCTCCTAGACTTGCCCTTATTTTATCTTTGATGAATTTTATAGTTTTGAGTTTTACATTTATGTCTTTGATCCAGATTGAGGTTGTTTTGTGTATGGGGTGAGGTATGGGTCTTGTTTCATTTTTCTACAGGTGGATATCCAGTCTTGTGAGCACCATTTGTTAAAGAGGCTATCCCTTCCCCATTTAATGGTCTTTGGGCCTTTGTCAAAGATCAGTTGTCCATAGATGGATGGGTCTATGTCTGAGCTTTCGAGTCTGTTCCATTGGCCTATCTATCTATCATTGTACCGATACTATGCAGTTTTGACTACTGTGGCTATACAGTAGTTCTTAAGATCTGGGAGTGTGAGACCTCCCACTTTGTTTTTCTTCTTGAGAAGTGCTCTGCTTATTCTAGGTCTCTTTCTTTTCCATATGAAATTAGTAATTAGTTTTGCCATATCCTTAAAAAAATTTATTGAACTCTGGATCGGAATTGAATTAAATGTATAGATTGCTTTAGGTAGTATTGACATTTTCACAATGTTTAGTCTACCTATCCATGAACAAGGCAGGTTCTTCCATTTATGTAGTACCCTTGTTGTCTCTTATAGCAGTGTTTTATAGTTTTCTCTGTATAGGTCTTTTGTATCTCTGGTGAGGCTTATTCCTAGATATTTTATCTTTTTCATAGCTTTAATGAATGGTATGGTTTCACTTATTTCTTTATCAGAGGAGTCCTTGTTGGTGTAGAGAAATCCAACTGATATTTGTATGTTGATCTTGTATCCTGCCACTTTGCTGAACCTTTCTATTAGTTCCAGTAGTCTTTTTATTGAATCCCTTCGGTTTTCTATGTATAGGATCATATCATCTGAAAGTAGAGATAGTTTTAATTCCTCTTTGCCAATATGTATGCCTTTTATTTCTCTTTCTTGCCTTATTGCCCTGGACAGGACTTCCAATACAATGCTAAATAGAAGTAGTGATAGAGGGCATCCCTGTCTGGTTCCCATTCATAATGCCTTGAGTCTTTCTCCATTAATAACGATGTTGTCCATTGGCTTTGCATATATACCCTTTCTTATGTTGAAGAATTTCACTTCTATCCCTATTTTGCTGAGAGTTTTAATCAGGAATGGATGTTGGATTTTATCAAATGCGTTTTCTGCATCAATTGATATAATCATATGGTGCTTTTCCTTTGTTTTATTTATGTAGTGGATTACATTGATTGATTTTCTGATATTGAACCACCTTTGCAAACCTGGTATGAATCCCACTTAGTCTGGATGCATTAATTTTTTGATATGTTGTTGGATTCTGTTTTCCAGGATTTTGTTAAAGATTTTTGCATCTATGTTCATGAGTGATATTGGTCTGTAGTTTTCCTTTCTAGTGTTGTCTTTCCTTGGTTTTGGTATTAGTGTTATGCTTGCTTCATAAAATGAGTTTGGGAGTACTCTATCTTTTTCTATGTTCTGGAATAGCTTGAGTAGCATAGGTGTCAACTCTTCTCTGAATATTTGATAGAATT
>NW_006921800.1:195098-203011 GCF_000298275.1 Orycteropus afer afer | reverse complement strand
CTTCGGCTCTCTTCATTTCTCTTAAATCTTTGTTCTGATTTTTCTTCATACAGGCTAGTGTCCAGGGATTTGTCTTCTAGTTGGGATATGCGTTCTTTAGCCAGTTCTAATCTACTCTTTTGAGCTCCTACTGTGTTGTGTAGTTCTGTCATTTTGGTGTTCATGGTTCGCATTTCAATAGACATTTTCTGCAATTCTAACTGCTGTCTTTGTATGAGTTCTGATTGTGCATTAATCTTAATATTCTGTTCCTCAATGATTTCCTGAGTTCCTCCAGGGAATTGTCTGTGTTCTCCTTGTTTCTGTTTGGGGTTTCCTTAGGCTTTTGTATAGCTCTATAAACACATCTTCTAAATTCCTTCTCAGATAATTCTATTGCCTTCTCTTCCTTCATGTATAATGAGACCTTTGTTTGTGGTTTTGCTTCTAATGCCTTGTCCTATTTTTTTGTTTGACTTGAGGTTGCCTGTTGTTTCCTAGACATTTTGAGGTTGTCTTTAACTGCTGGTTATGTGTTGATTTGTTTGTCTTGGTTTTATGGTTTAATATTTTGAAAAAGTGAAGCTGGTGTATTTTATTTTATTATTGATTCAGGTATGCTGGGTCACTCTGCTGTTTTCTTTGTGATGGTGGAATCACAGTGTGGAATGTGGATATGTGTTTCTGTTTGTCTTAAAGAGGGTTTAGAGTTCAAACTGGGAGGTTTTATGGTAATTGGCTGAATATGGTTTTTTCTATTGAATGAGTGAAGTTATTGGTGGAGAAGGTGGGAGCAGAAGAAGGAAAGCTTGGTGTTGCTAGGGCCGGTTTCTAGGGCTTTGTGCAGGCTGTTATTGATGACGTAGTTATTAACAAGACTGCGGCACAATCTCAGGAAAGATTCCCATTATTAGGGAGTTGCCACTTTACACCAGGCTCAGGCACATTCAAAGACCCCACTTCCAAGGCCTCTCAGCACTGAAAAGCTGATTCAAGGCAAATTCCTGGGACCACACTCAGCCACAAATTCTTCTCTCTCCATCTCGTCTGCCCCATGTTAGCGCAATCCTTCCAGACTGCGAATGGCTCGGGAGTTTGTCTGTGATACCACCCACCTGTGGCGCCAAAGATGCATGCGATTTCAGTAGTGCTGAAGTCAGGAGAGTACCTGCTAGTAATCTGTGGTCCCGATATCAGTGACAAAGACCAGCACAGACCTCTCAGTGTCTCCCAGACTGACCCACAGCTCACTCAGTGACCCGCTGAGGGGGGAGCAAGCTCACCCTCCTGGAGCACCAGTGAGCTCTCCACTTGGGTTTCAGTGGTGCTGCGCACACCCGTTTGGACCTAGCTGACCCAAGTTACCGATAAAATCAGGTGCTGAAGGTAGATCCTTGGGGTGATTGCTGGGATGATGGTGTGGTCGCTGGTATGCTGATATAGGGTGTCTTCTTCCTTGGCTCACGGAGATCTCAGGTGGCCGCCCTCACCCGCCAGTCAGTGACTGCCCCAGGGAAGTTTCCAATGGCTCTCTCGGCTGCCTGTCAGTCCACCACCAGGTAGATCTTCCCCAAATAATTTCCCTGTGCCTTTCCTCTAATTCTGCTCTTCTGTGTTTGGTGCACTCTGATTCAGTGAGCTGTTCAGAACATCAAAATCCCTAATTCAAACTGTTGTACCTAGTTTTTCAAGCACTAAGATGTTAGAGGGAAATAGCATGGTGATTACTGATGAGACTCCATTTTGAATCTCCTACTTAATGGATTTTGGCCCTTTGTCAAAGGTAAGCTGTCCAAAAGTGTATGGATCTATTCCTGGGTTCTCAATTCTATTCCATTGGTCTATGTATCTGTCATTGTACCAATACCAGGCAGTTTTAACTACTGTGGCTGTATAGTAGGTTGTGAGATCCAGTAATGTGAGACCTCCTACTTTGTTCTTCTTCTTCAATATTGCTTTGATTATCCAAGGTCTCTTTCCTTTTCATATAAAGTTAGTGATTGGTTTTTCCATATCCTTAAAAAATGTTGATGGGATCTGGATTGGGATTGCATTGACTCTATGGATTGTTTTGGGTAGAACTGACATTTTCACAATGTTCATTCTTCCTATCCATGAGCATAGTATGTTCTTCTATTTATGTAGATCCCTTATGGTTTCTTGAAGTAGTCTTTTATAGTTGTTTTTGTACAGGTGTTCCGTGTCCCTGGTAAGATTGATTCCCAAGTATTTCATTTTTTTGGTAGCTATTGTAAATTGTATTGATATCCTTATTTCTTTTTCAGCAATCTCTTCGCTGGTTTAGAGGAATACAATTGATTTTTGGATGTTGATCTTGTAGCTTGCCATGATGCTAAATCTCTCAATTAGTTCCAGATTTTTTTTACTAATTCTCTTGGGTTTTCTAAGTATGGGATCATATCATCAGCAAATAAGGATAATTTGACTTCTTCCTTACCAATTTGGATGCCTTTGATTTCCCTCCCTTGCCTCACTGCCCCAGCTAGGACTTTCAAGACAATGTTGAATATAAGTGGTGATAAAGGACATCCTTGTCTGGTTCCTGTTTGCAAGGGGAATGATTTCAGTCTCCACTGAGAATAATGTGGGCTGTTGGTTTCACATAGATGCCCTTTATTATGTTGAGGAATGTCCCTTCTATTTCTATTTTGCTGAGAGCTTTGATCAGGAATGAGTGTTGAATTTTATCAAATGCCTTTTCTGCATCAATTGATATGCTCATGTGGTTCTTTCCTTTGTTTTATTTATGTGGTGGATGCCACTTATTGTTTTTCTAATGTTAAACCATTCTTTTATACTTGATATGAACCCAACTTGGTCATAATAAATTATTATTTTTTGATATGCTGTTGGAGTTGATTGGCTAGTATTTTATTGAAGATTTTTGCATGTTTATTCCTGAGGGATCTTGGTCTGTAGTTTTCCTTTTGAGTGATGTCTTTGCCTGTTTTTGGTATCAAGGTTATGCTTGCTTCATAAAATGAATTTAGGAGGTTTCCACAGTTTTCTATATTTTGGAATAGTTTGAGTAGGATTGGTGTCAGTTCTTCTCTGAATGTTTGGTAGAATCCTCTGGTGAAAATTTCTAAGCCAGGACATTTCTCTTGGTAATTTTTATATGACATGTTCATTTTCTTCTTTTGTTATGAGTCTGTTCACCTTTTCCACCCCAGCCTGTGTTAGTTTAGGTAAGTAGTCTGTTTCTAGAAATCTGTTCATTTCTTCCAGATTTTCAAATTTGTTGGAGTACAGTTCTTCACAGTATCCTGATATTATCCTTTTTATTTCAGTTGGTTTTGTTGTGGCATTGCCCATTTCATTTCTTATTCATGTTATTTGAATTCTCTCCCTCTTTTCCTTTGTTAAATTTGTCAGTGGTTTGTCAATTTGATTAATCTTTTCAAAAAAACAGTTTCTAGTCTTGTTGATTTTTCCTATTGTCTTTGTATTTTCTGTTTCATTGATTTCTGCTTGAATCTTTATTGTTGCCTTTCTTCTAGTGACTATAGGCTTTTTTTGCTGCTTGTTTTCTAATTGTTGGATGTTGGCTTAAGGTGCTGATTTTGGCTCTTTCTTCTTTTTGATATGTGCATTTGTTACTATAACTTGGCCTCTGATCACTGCTTTTGCTATGTCACAAAGATTGTGGCATGTTGTCTTTCATTCTCATTTGATTCAAGGAATCACTAAATTTCATTTTTTATTTCTTCTATTACCCAGTTATTTTTGAAGAGGGTATTGTTCAGTTTCCATGTGTTTGCTCTTTTTCTGTTTATCTTCTTATTGTTGACTTGGAATTTTACAGCATTATGATCTGAGAAGACACTTTGAAGTATTTCAGTGTTTTTAAATGTATTAAGGTTTGCTTGATGGCCTAACATATGGTCTATCATGGACATTGTTTCATGTGCACTGGAAAAGAAAGTCTATTGCGCTGTTGTTGGGTGAAGAGCTCTGTAGATGTCTATAAGGTCAAGTTGATGGATTGTATTGTTTACTTCTGAGTCTTTTTGAGTTGCCTTCCAGTTCTATCTTTCATTGAAAGTGGTATATTAATGTCTCCTACTATGACTCTGGTAGCATAGTGGCTAAGGCACTTGACTGCTAACCAGAAGGCTGGTGGTTCAAACCCACCAGCCACTCCTCGGAAGGAAGGTTGGGCAATCCTACTTCCGTAGTGATACTGCCTCGGAAACCCAAGGAGGGGTCACTATGAGTCAGGTGTGACTCGACGGTACACAACAACAACAACAACTATGACTGTGGAGTCATCTATTTGCCTTTTCAATTTTGTTACAGTCTCATTTATGTATTTTTGGTCTCTTTCATTGGGTCCATAGACATTTATTATGGTTATATCTTGTCCAATTGATCCTTTAATCATTACATAATGTCCTTACTTGTCTCTTATGGTGGTTTTGTCTTAAAGTCAGCTTTTTCATAAATTAATATTGCCACCCCTGCTCTTTTTTGGTTATCATTTCCTTGATAAGTCTTTTTCCAACCTTTGATTTTTAGTCTATTTTTGTCTTTGTCTCTAAGGTGTGTCTCTTGTAGACAGCCTATTAATGGGTTATGTTTTCTTATCCAGTCTGCAACTCTCAGTCTCTTGAGTGGTGCATTTAACCCATTGACAGTCAGTGTAACTATCGACAAGTATGACTTTGTTACTGTCATTTTGTAATGTGTTTTTTCATGGTGTTCCTGTTTCTTTGTTCCATATAATTTCCTACACTGAGTTCATTATATTTATTAAACATGTTATCCTTTCCTTTGTTGCTGTTGTTTTAGTGTTTGCTAAATATTTGTGCTTGTCCTCTTTTTTTTTTTATTGTGATGTGATGGTCTGTCATTTTTCTTTGAAGTTATCCTGTGCTTTATAATTTTCTCCCCGAGTTTAGAACAGTCCATTCTATCTTGCAACTCTCTTGAGTTTTCTTACCATGTAGAAATTCTGTAGCTATACTATTTTTCCCTCTTCTTGGTTTGTAGTTGTTCTCATTTGCTGATTGATGTCTCTGGTTCCCTGATTACAATCTTGTAAGCTTATTTTACTTTGGACACTCTCACAGGTATGTTGGTTTCTGGGTTATATCATCTTGTGTACTAATGATAAGTTGCCATTTGCTATTTTTGGTTCTCTGTTCAAAAGACTCATTTTAGTACCTCTTGTAAGGTTGTTCTGGTTTAACAAATTCCCTTGATTTCTGCTTATCTGGAAATTACCTAATTTCACCATCATATTTCAAGGACAATTTTGCTGGTTTTTAATTATTGGTTGGAAATTTTTCTCTTTCAAAGTTTTAAATATCCCATCCCATTGCCTTTTCACTTGCATGGTTTCTGCTGAGAAATCTGAGCTTATTCTTGTTGGTTGTCCTTTGTAAGTAACTTTTCATTTTTCCCTTACTGCTTTGAGGATTCTTTCCTTGTTTTTGGTTTTGATGAATTTGATGATGATATGTCTCCATGATTTTCTTTTGAGGTCTATCCTGTTTGGGTTTCATTGGACTTCCTGAATTGATATTTCCTCATCTTTCATCATATCAGGGAAATTCTTTTCCAACAAGTTTTGCACAATTTTCTCAGTGGTTTTATTTTTCTCTTACTGTTCTGGAATTCTGATGACAGGTAGGTTATTCCTTTTCATGGTATCCCACATGAACCTTAGGCTTTCTTCATTTTGTTTTGATCTTTATTCTGATTGATCCCTTTTTCAAAGAAGTACTCAGGTATGTACCTTCAATCTCATTAATTCTACCTTCCATTGATTCAATTTTTTTTTCCCTTGCCCTTTCAATGTGTTAACTATTTCTGAAAATTTAGTATAAATCATCTAGATTTCTATCTGTAGAATTTGTATTGTTTCTAATTATTCATTTATTATTTCACTTTTTCTTGTATTTTCTTCCAAAATTGTTCTAGGGTTTTCTATATATTTTCCTTAATTTTGTCATGTTGTCCTTGATCTGTCTCTCAATTCTTTGAAGACACCTAAATATAATTCTTTTAAATTCCTTATAATGGAATTCTAATGCTGCTTCTTCCTCAGGGATATATTTGGTTCTGTATCCTGCTCCCTTTTTTCTACCACTTTATCTCGCTTCTTTGTATGGACTGTCATGGTCTGTTTTCTCTGAGATATTGTGATATTGTATTTAGATCTCTATTAACTGCTTGTGAGGAACAGCTAAGGATAAGTCAGACTCTTCTTGGTGGTTGTTTATCATTGGCCAGATGGTGAAGAAAGAAGTGGTAGCTCTCACTCAGTATGTTGAGCTGCAGGAGGTGCAGGTCTAGTTGTGTCATATGGGTGCTGTTGCTGTCTTCCATTCAGTGAGACAAAAAACAAAAATTAAAAAAAAAATCAAAAAGTAAAAGCAAGTGGAAAAAAAGAACACCATGTAAGCATGCAAGAAAAATCATCAAAAAAAAAAAAAAAAAAAAAAGACAACCAAAACCCTGAAATACCATAGGAAAGAGCAATAAGGGAAAAAATGTAGAGAAGGAGAATAATGAAGAAAAAAATGGGAGAAATGAAAAAAGAAAAACAAGGAATAGAGTTAACCATGAAAAAGAAAAAAAAAAAGGGGGGGGGACCGAAAACAGAGAAGAGAGAAAAAGCTGAAAACTAGAACCTGGGAAGCAAAGAATAAAGAATAATAAGAAAAAGGAGAAGCAAAAGAAAATAATAATTCTAAAGCTGACAAAAACAAGCAGACTGAAAAAAAAATAAAAAAGAAAGAAAAAAATCTGGGAAGGACAGGGCAGGACACCCAGTCTCCATCCAAGCACACAGACTGGGATGGAATTCAGAAAGTGAGTGAGGGATGGCCTCAACAACATTCACCAACAGGGTGTGAGGTATAAGAATAACAAAGGGAATATCTCACCTTTCCAGTCGTTCATGTCCTAAATGTCATTGTTGTTCCTGGCAAGTGGAGCCTATTCATAAGTCCCTGGAATCTGAGAGAATGATGTCACTCTAAATATCCAAAGTGGTCAAAATGCTTGTAAACATTCAAAATGGCTGTGCCCTCTGGACAGGCAAAATCCACAGCTCAGTCTTCCTCTTCGCTGCTTCCCTTTTTATTCATAGCCCCCAATGCAGTCCTCCATGGAACCCCTGGCTAGAATGGTGTTGTTATGTGTTAGGTGCCATCGAGTCGTTTCCAACTCATAGAGACCCCATGCACAGCAATACGAAACACTGCCCAATCCTGCATCAGCTCCATGATCCCTGCTATAATTCAGCCCATCATCACAGCCACCATGTCAATCCATCTCATGGAAGGCCTCCCCCTCTTTCATCGACCCTCCACCTTACCAAGCATGACATCCTTCTCCAGGGAATGGTCCCTTCTGACAACATGACCAAAATAGGTGAGATGAAGTCTGGCTATTCTTGCCTCCAAGGAACATTTTGAGTGCACTTCCTCCAGGACAGATCTGTTAGTTCTTTTAGCAGTCCATGGTACTTTCAGCATTCTCCACCAGCACCACAACTCAAAAGCAGCAACTCTTCTTTGGTCTTCCTTATTTATTGTCCAGCTCTCACATGCATATGAGGCAATTGGAAATACCATCACTTGTGTCAGGTGCACCTTAGTCCTCAAGGAGACATCCTTGCTCCTCAGCACTTGAAACAGTTCCTTTGAGGTTGACTTCCCAATGCTACACATCGTCTAATGTCCTGACTGCTGCTTCCATTGGCATCAATTGTAGAACCAAGCAATGTGAATTCTTTGACAACCTCAACCTTCTCTCCATTTATTGTAATTCTGCTCATTGGTCCAGTTGTGAATATTTTTGTTCTTTATATTGAGACATAATCCATACGGCATACTGTATTCTTCAACTGTCATCAGTAAGTGCCTCAAGTCATCCTCACTTTCAGCAAGCAAAGTTGTATC
>NW_006921800.1:183920-190153 GCF_000298275.1 Orycteropus afer afer | reverse complement strand
AAGGTGTTTGCAATGAACAAGTCATTGGTCTTGCAAAATTCTACCATGCAAATTCCAGCATTATTTCTGTCACCAAGGCCAAATTTTCCAACTACGGTGATTCTTCTTTGTTTCCAACTTTTGCATTCCAGTCACCAGTGATAATTAACACATCCTGTTTGCATGTTTGGTCACTTTCAGACTGCAGAAGTTGATAAAAATCTTCAATTTCCTCATCTTTGCCTTTGGTGCTTGGTGCCTAAATTTGAGTAATAGTCATATTAATGGGTATTCCTTATAGGCATATGGATATTATCCCATCACTGACAGCATTATACTTCAGGACAGATCTTGAAACATCCTTTGTGATTATGAATGCCACACCATTCCTTTTCAAACTGTCATTCCAGGCATAGTAGATCAAATGGTTGTCTGATTCAAAATGGCCAAAACCAGTCCATTTCAGCTCCATAATGCCTAGGATATCAATCTTTATGTGTTCCATTTCATTTTTTGACAACTTCCAATTTTCCTAGATTCATACTTTGTACATTCCATGTTCCTATAATTAATGGATATCTGCAGCTGTTTCTCTTCAATTTGAGTGGTGCCACATCAGCAAATGAAGGTCTCAAAAGCTTTACCTTATCCATAGGACTAAGGCTGGGTTTACTCAGATGATTTTGCTCTTCCCCAGTCCTATTTTGAGAGACTTCTAACCTAACCGGACTGGATCCCTGCAGCTGACTGCTCCTCTGTACGGGTTCCTCGCTTTTAATCTCCTTTCTCCCACTCCTCCGTCCTGTTGCTTTGGTCATGCTTGGGTTCTCTCTCCTCACCTGGATTCCTGTGGCTTACCCTGGCTGGGATAGCAGGGCCAATGTTTAAGTTAATTCTTAGGTCCTAACATCACTTGGCAATATCCAAGCTGTCTATGCTGTCAGGATCACTGACAGACTGCACCTCCGTATGTCTCCTTTTTTTGTGTTTTCATGCAGATTTTTCTTCTAGTTGGAGTTTAGTCCACTTCTACATCCTTCCTTTCAAAACACAGGCCTCCAGGATTATCTTCTGTTTCTGTGTTGATAGGTTCCCCTTTTCTTTGTTGAAGAGAGTCTCTGCAGTCTGTGTGCCTATTCCACCATCTTACCAAACCAAAAATCCTATTGCAACCATTTTTTAATTATCTTCAGTAAAATTTTATTTGCATCTGATATTAATGATATTGTTTGATAATTTTCACATTCTATTAGATCTTCCATATTCAGACAGACTAGAAAGAAAGGCCTGGTTATTTACTTGCAGAAATGAAAACATTATGGATTACAACAGAATATACATATATAATGGACTCAAAGATGCCGACAATTATGAAGATGGTACAGAACAGTACAATGTTTCCATTATGTTTTAGTTAGAGCTGAGGCTGACTCCAAAGCTAAGAGTATAAGTATATGTATATGTATATGTATATGTATATGTATATGTATATGTATATGTATATGTATACGGAGAGAGAGACTATGTATGTGTGTGTCTGTGGTGCTTGAGTATATATAACTAGTTTTGTTTCTTTTAAGAATCCAAACACAGGGTGAATCACAGATGGAAGTATATTAGGGCAATAAAGTATAAAATACTGATTGGAAGCTATTTTAAGTGGGTCACCTCATGGCCAGTACCCTGTTGAATGCTTTAAGTGTTGGTGTAAAATGAGTACAAGGTGTAGTTCAAATCTTTGAGGATCTTACATCTAGTTAGGAGACAAGGTTTTCTAGATGCAATAATCAGAGATGTGGTGAATTGTTGGAGCAAGACATAAGCCTGGGTTCTGATATCAGTCCACCTGCTTCCAATCCTAGTTATGCCTCAACCTAACAAACACAGGTTATTTAATTTCCCTCAGTTTTTTCTCTGCTCCTAGTGATCATCTTTTCTGCTTCTAGTGACCATCTGCTTTGGATGAGGTGTCCATCACAGAGCTGTAGAGCACCTATTAAAATGGGACTTCTTTTATACCTCTGCCCTCCCTCTCCTTGTCAGAGCACCTGAGCACTCTGGAGAGGACAGATACAGAGGTCTGTAAGTCTCCAACAGCTGCCTCCAGGCCTTGCTGCTTACAGGCCTTAGCAGGGAGAGATTGTGGGAAACAGAGTTCTTTCTCCTTATGATGATTTTCCCTCCTCATTATCTCTCCCTCCATATGACAAGCTGGTATATGACTGAGCCCCATTGCTGGCCACATTCATGTTCCTGTTCTCCGATCTCAGGTTTACATTGTTCCATGTATCCCAAAAGATGGCCATCAGCTCACAAACATTCTCTGACACAAACATTCATTGTGTGTCCACAAACATTCTCTGACAATTAGAAGGCTTATTAGTCCAGAGCACAGTGACAACCTCTAGTGCATGTTATGGTCTAACTCTACTTACTGGTCTATCAGTGTTTTCCCTAACCAACATGTAGACTCTTATGTGAGCCTTACACTAGATGGTGAATTCCACTAGAAAGGCATCAATGAGGTCCATCAAATTTATGACTTAGTATCTAGCACCTGCCACAATGCCTGGCATGATGTAGGTAAGTACACAATAAATATATGTCAAAGGAAGGATGTAAACAAAAGAGGGATGGAGGGAGGGAAGAAAGAAAGGAAATGTGTTTGAGTCAGTTTTGCCAAGAATGTCCTTTTGGGTTAAGTGAGATTTTAGTTAGGTCTAAATGACTGATTATTCTTTAATATAAAGGTTATTTTGATTCTTCATCTACATCTTTGTATCCATAGAATAGAAAGAAATTATGTCCTTGAGTTCAGCATATTTTTCAGTGAAATCTGTGCTTGAATGCAATTCTGCCTCAGTTATCTCCCTTGTGGTTTATAGCATATTAAGCTGTTAAGAGGTATTTATATCAATAATGCCTCTATAGCCTCAGATGCAAACAGAGAGCAAAACTGACTAGGAAAAAATTTCAGTTCACAAAACATAAACGTCATTTGAGGGTCCATCCATTCATTCAAAATTGTGCAGGGTGATGCTGTCACTGTGTAAGGCACTCAAATTCATGAATAAAAAGACATGAAGCCTTCCCTCAAGGAGCTTTGAATATGAAACTGGAAAACAAAGAACAGTAATCCAATGGGTACTTTTCTTTATGAAGTAGAAACATAGGAAAGCAAATATCTATGTGTATGATGGAATTCAAGAAAGATTTTTTCCTGACTCCAAAGAGAAGGTTGTAACAATATTGCTACCAACAATGGTAACTACATTTACATATTGCTTACTAGGCATTATATTAAGAACTTGACATTATTTATATGGTTTCAGCCTAATATCAACCAGTTCTGGAGGACATTATTAATCCCAGTATAAATGAGGAAAGTGGAGCACTAAAGAAGTTAAAGAACTTGCTTAAGATTATCAGTGCTATTAAATAGCAGTCAGGACTCAAGCCCAAATCCAATTGAGTTCAAATTTCATGCCTGTAACCACTAGAGATTTTATCCTCACTGACCTGGAAGAAGGCTAGTTACCATCAAATGAGGTAAAATATGAGAAAGCATGTGACAACTTAGAGAATTTAAAAATGAAGAGGATCAGTGCTTAACTTGCACCTTTAATTTTTTTCTGACCCTTTCAACCATGAGACACCAAATATAGGTCTTCTGGAGCCAGATATTATTGTATTGTCTGTCAATCAGGCATAACATTTAAGGTTAAAAGGAACCATAGCATCAAATTGTACAGTGATTTGTAAATTAAAAAAAAAAAAAATTAACAATGTAATAGTTGTTTTAAACAAACTCTTGCAAAGAGTTCTAATATATAAAACTGAACACTAATTGTTTCTGTATCAGTCACAGTTCTTCCAAGAAACAGAATCAGGAGAATTTATACATAAATATGAAAGTACATATACAGAACTTGGAGGACATTATGGTGAGTGAAATAAGTCAATCACAGAAGGACAAATATTGTATTAGTCCACTATTATATGAAATCAAGGAAAGATTTATATAAGGAAGGGAACTTTCTTTGTTGGTTACCAGGGATATGGGGGTAGGAGAGTGGATTTCCTAGATAGGTTAAAAAAAAAAACTGTATACACACACACACACACACACATATACACATCAAAGATTATTAGTGGTTACTAGGGGTAGGAGGGAGGGGAAAAGGGGAAGCTTTTGTTTGCAGGGGATTGAGTTTATCCTAATGGTGGTACAATATTTTGGAAAAGGATAGCAATGTTGGTGGCACAACATGCAAAATGTCATCAATGTTCCTGAGCTGTGAATGTGGAAGTTGTTATGATGGTGAATGTCTTGTGTACATTTTCACCACAATAAAAGTAAAAAAGCAAAGAAAATAGAAAATAAAAAGTACATATACATAAAAAATACATATAAAATACCTGTAAGCTACAAATAATATAATATATAGAGAGAGATTTCAAAGTATTGGCTCATGAAATTATCGCAATTAATTGTGCATGGGGGATTGTCCTTTGTAGAATAGACTGTCAGGTTAGAAACTTTTGCACAGATATTTATATTTCAGTCTTGAGCCGTGATTTCTTCTTCTCCGCGTAACCCCAGCAGATTGGATGAGACCCACCCACATTACTGAGGGTAATTGCTTTACTTATGGACAACTGATTGTAGGTGTTAACTATATCTATAAAATGCCTTCACAGCAACACCTATATTACTGTTTGATTAGATAACTATAGCCTAGGCAAGTTCACACATAAAACTAACCATTACAGTATTCTATCCTGTTCCTTTGTTACTTCTATTGCCAAATTCTAAAGAAATAGCATCACAAACCTAAGTGACTTTTCTACTTAGTGATAACTCCATTATTATTTAGGAAGCATGGTGTGTAGGAGGAATTGGGGACAGGATATGATGATATAATTTCACCCCCTTTTATGAAGCTTGGTTCCCCCAATGTAGCCATAGCTAGAACAACTACTATTTGTGTTGTTGTCTGTGTGCGTCAGTGTGTGTGTGTATGTGTGTAATTGTTCCTTCTTTGTTCCCTTCTTCTAACATCTATCACTTTAGCATCCAAAGTCATTAATTATTATAATTTGAAAACCACTGGTTTGATCTAATCAATGTATTTTACAGATGAAGGAAAATGCTCAGAGTTGTTGTTGTTATTGTAAGGTCCCATCGAGATATCTCCAACTCATAGCAACCTTATGGAAAATAGAATGAAACACTGCCCAGTTGTGTGCCCCTCATGATTCTTGCTATACCTGAGCCCATCGTTGCAGCCACTGTGTCAATCCATTTTAATGAGGGCCTTCTTCTTTTTTGCTGACCCTCCACTTTACCAAGCATGATATTCTGCTCCAGAGAATGATCCCTTCTGACAATATGACCAAAATAGTTGAGATGAAGTCTGCCCATTCTCACTTCCAAGGACAATTCTGGCTGCATTTCTTCCATGATAGATTTGTTAGTTCTTTTAGCAGTCCATGGCACTTTCAGTATTCTTTGCCAATACCATAACTCAAAAGTATCAACATTTCTTTGGTCTTCCTTATTTATTTTCCAACTCTTACATGAACATGAGGTGATTAAAAATATCATGGCTTAGGTTAGGTGCACCTATGTCTCTTCAAGGAGACATCTCTATTCTTCAGCACTTAAAAAAAGTACTTTTGCAACATATTTGTCCAATGTAATATGTCATCTGATGTCTTGACTGCTGCTTCCATTGGTGTTGATTGTAGAGCCAAGTAATATGAAGTCTTTGACAACTTCAAAGTTTTCTCCATTTATTATGATGCTGTTCATGGGGTCAGTTGTGAGGATTTTGTTTTCTTTATATTGAGGTATAATCTCTACTGCACACTGTAGTATTCAATATTCATCAGTAAGTGCTTCAAGTGATCCTCACTTTCAGCAAGCAAAGTTGTGTTGTCTGCGTATCACAGGTTGTTAATGAGTCTTCCTCCAATCATGCTGCTGAGCTCTTCATCATATTGTCCAGCTTCTCTGATTATTTTCTCACCATTCATATTGAATCATTATGATGAAAGGATATAACCTTAACATTTCCGTTCCTAATTTTAAACCAGGCAGTATCCCGTTGTTCTGTTTGAATGATAGCCTCTTGGTTTATGTACAGGTTCCTCATGAGTACAATTAAATGTTCTGGAATTCTCATTATTCTAAATGTTATCCATAGTTTCTTATGCTCCACATGATAAAATGCTTTTCATAGTCAATAAAA
>NW_006921800.1:178760-183820 GCF_000298275.1 Orycteropus afer afer | reverse complement strand
TTCAGCCAAGATCCATCTGACATTAACAATGATATTCTTTGTTCCACATCCTCTTCTGAATCCAGCTTGCATTTCTGGAAGTTCTCTGTCAATATACTACTGCAACAGTTTTCGAATTATCTTCAGTTAAGATTTGATTTGCATAGAATATCAATGATATTGTTTGACAATTTCCAAATTCTATGGGATCACCTTTCTTTGGAACAAGTACAAACATGGATCCCTTCCAGTCAGTTGGCCAGGTAGCTCTCTTCCAAATCTCTTGGCATAGACAAATGAGTGCCCTAGTGGGGCATCTGTTTGTTGAAACATCTTACTGAGTATTCTGTCAATTCTTGGAGCCTTATTTTTTGCTAATTCCTTCACTACAGCTTTGACTTCTTCCTTACATTCCATTAGTTCTTGACCATATGTCACCTCTTGAAATGGATGAACATCAACCAATTCTTTTTGGTACAATGACTCTGTGTAGTCTTTCCATATTCTTTTAATGTTTCATGTATCTTTCAATATATTGCCCATAGAATCTTTCAATATTGCAACTCAAGGCTTAATTTTTCTTCTACAGATATTCAGAGACAAGACATAACTTCAGGGATTTTAACTCTGACATCTGCTTTTCCAAGAACATCAGGTTATTTAAAACATGTCTTGCAACAAGAGAAACATTCCAGAAAGATGGTGGAATAGGCAAACAAACTACACAGACCCCCTTCAACAAAGAAAAGGGGAACCAATGAAAAAAGATACAGAAGATAAACCTGAGCATTGAAGGAAGGACTGAAAGGAAGCTTCTCAGATTATTTGCTCAGGATATAGATTGAATAAGTGTGGGAAAAGGATACAACCCTGACACACCCCTTTCTTGATTTTAAACAATATAGTGTCCCCTTGTTCTGTTCGAACAACATCCTCCTGGTCAAGGTACAGGTTCCTCATGAGTACAATCAAGTGTTTGGGAATTACCATTCTTTTCAATGTTATCCACAATTTGTCATGATCCACACAATCAAATGGCTTTGTGTAGTCAATAAAATACAACTAAACATCTTTCTGGTATTTTTTGCCTTGAGCCAAGATCTATCTGACAACAGCTATGATATCCCTTGTTCCATGTCCTCTTCTGAATCCAACTTGTGCCTCTGGTAGTTCTCTGTCAATATACTGCTGCAAACATTTTTGAATTATCTTCAGTAAGATATTACTTGCGTGCAATATTAATGATATTGTTCTATAATTTCCACATTCTGTGGGATCCCCTTTCTTTGGAATGGCTACAAATATGGAGCTCTTCCAGTCAATTGGCCAGATAGCTGTCTTCCAAATCTCTTGGCATAACTGAGTGAGTGCCTCTAATGGGGCATCCGTTTGTTGAAATATCTCAGTCACTATTCCGTCAATTCCCGGAGCCTTGTTCTTCATCAATTCCTTCATTGCAGCTTTGACTTCCTCCTTCAGTACCATTGCTTCTAGATCATATGCCACTTCCTGAAATGTATGAAGATAAACCAGTTCTTTTTGGTACAGTGACTCTGTGTATACCTGCCATCTTCTCTTGATGTGTCCTGCATCATTCAATATTTTGCCCATAAAATCTTTCAATATTGCAATTCGAGGCTTAAATTTTATCTTCAATTCTTTCAGCTTGACAAATGCCAAGCGTGTTCTTGCCTTTTGGTTTTCAAACTCCAGGTCTTTCACCATTTCATTACAGTAATTGGTTTTGTCTGTTCGAGCTGCTCTTTAATCTTCTGTTCAGCCCTTTTACCTTTTCATTTCTTCCATTTGCTTTAGCTACTCTCCGCTCAAGAGCAAGTTTCAGAGTCTCTTCTGTCATCCATTTTGGTCTTCTCTTCTTCTCTTGTTTTTTTTAGTGATCTTTTGTTTTCTTCATGGATAATGTTTTTGATGTCCTCCCACAATTCTTCTTGTTTCCAGTCATTGGTGTTCAATGCATCAAATCTATTCTTTAGATGATCTCTAAATTCAGGAGGGATATATTCAAGATCATATTTTGGCTCTCTTGGACTTAATTGTCTTTAACTTCAAGTTGAATTTGCATATGAGCAGCTGATGGTCTGTTCCACAATCAGCTCCTGGCCTGGTTTTGGCTGAAGATATTGAGCTTTTCCACCACCTCTTGCTACAGATGTAGTCAATTTGATTCCTGTGTGTTCCGTCTTATGAAGTTCATGTGTAGAGCTGCCATTTGTGTTGTTGAAAAAAGGTATTTGCCATGAACAAGTTGTTGGTCTTGCAAAATTCTACCACACAAGTTTCAGCATTATTTCTGTCACCAAGGCCAAATTTTCCAACTACCGGTGATTCTTCTTTGTTTCCAACTTTTGCATTCCAGTCACCAGTGATAATTAACACATCCTGATTGCATGTTTGGTCAATTTCAGACTGCAGAAGTTGATAAAAATCTTCAATTTCCTCATCTTTGGCTTTGGTGGTTGGGGCATAAATAAATTTATAAATTTATAGGATAATAAAGTTATCCTATATCTAGAAAACCCAAAAGACTCAGTAAAAAAAATTGACTGGAACTACTAGAGAGATTTAGCATTGTGGAAGAATAAAAGACCAACATCCCAAAATCATTTGGATTCCTCTATACCAGCAAAGAGATTGCTGAAAAAGACATAAGGGAATCAATACCATTTACAAGAGCTACCAAAAAAAAATAAATAAATACTTGGGAATAAATCTTACTAAGGATACAAAAGACCTATACAAAGAAAACTATAAAAAACTACTTCAAGAAATCATAAGAGATCTACATAAATGGAAGAACAAAGCATGCTCATGGATAGGAAGATTTAACATTGTGAAAATGTCAATTCTACCCAAAGCAATCTATACAGTCAATGCAATCCCAATCCAGATCCCATCAACATTCTTTAAGGATATGGAAAAAACAATCACTAACTTTATATGGAAAGGAAAGAGACATTGGATAATCAGAGTATTATTGAAGAAGAAGAACAAAGTAGGAGGTCTCACCCTCCCAGATCTCTAAAACCTACTATAGAGCCACAGTAGTTAAAACTGCATGGTAGTGGTGTAACAACAGACTCATACACCAATGGAATAGAATTGAGAACTCAGACATAGATCCATCCACCTATGGTCAGTTGATCTTTGATAAAGGGCTGAAATCCATTTAATGGGGAAGAGATTGTGTGTTTAATAAAATGGTGCTTACAAACTAGATAGTCATTTGCAGAAAAATGAAACAAGATTTGTACCTCACACCATACACAAAAACTACCTCCAGATGGATCAAAAACTTAAATGTGAAACCTAAGGCTATAGAGGTCCTCAAGGAAAAACTAGGGGCAAATTTATTTGCCCTAATATATGGCATAGACTATCAAGCATAACCCAAAATGCACAAACATCAGAAGAGAAACTAGATGAATGAGACCTTCTCAAAATTAAATTTTTATGTGCTTCCAAAGACTTCTCCAAAAGAATCAAAACAGAACTTACAGTTTGGGAAAAGATATTTGGCAATGACATATCTGACAAGAGACTTATTTCTAGAATTTATAGAAAACTCCAATACCTCAACAACAAAAAGACAAATAATCCAATTTAAAAAATGGGCAGCAGACATGAATAAACACGTCACTAAAGAGAATATTCAGGCAACCAACAAATATATGAATAAATGCTCATGATCATTAGCCATTAGAGAGATGCAAATCAAAAATACAATGAGATATCATCTTCTCCCAGCACTAGTAACAAAGTTTAACAAAACAGAAAATAACAAATGCTGGCGAGGGTGAGGAGAGATTGGGACTCTCATACACTGCTGGTGAGACTGTCAAATGATACAACCACTGTGGAAAGCCGTATAGCAATTCCTTAAAAAGTTGAAATTAGAAATACCATTTGACCCAGGCATTTCATTAATAGGTATATATACTAAATAAGTGAGAGCCAGAACAAGAACAGATATATACACACCCATTTCCATCACAACACTATTTACCATAGCAAAATACAGAAACAACCCAGGTGTGCATCAATAAAAGAATGGATAAACAAACTATGGTACATAAACACAATGGAATACTATGCAACCCTAAAGAATACCATAGAACTTGCAAAACACCCCATAATGTGAATGAACTTGGAGGACATTAGGCTGAGTGAAATAGGTCAGTCATAGAAGGACAAATATTATATTAGTCCGTTATTGTAAAAAGTCAAGGAAAGGTTTATATATGGCAGGAAATTTTCTTTGCTGGTTACCAGGGGTGGGAGGGGAGGGAGGGAACACTGTTAGATAGATAAAGACAAGTATTGGTTTGAGTGAAGAGAAGGGCAATATACCAAATGTGAGTGATCAATACAGTGGCATTGACGAAGAGGAAGACAGAGAGATGCATGGGAGGTACAGACAACAAAGATGATCCCTTTTGCACATACAGTACTGCACTGTCAGTGAAGGCAAACATTTGATATATGGGTGGATAGATGCATGGACAGGCATAACTATTAAGCATGTCTATGCATGGGGGTGTGTGCCCAAGACCATGTATAGAGTTGGCAGACAATGTTTCTACAAGTGCATTGTGTTCTGTCAGAATTCCCAGGTATATTTTAAAGCTGACAAGAGGCAAGGTTGTAGTCACTTCTTGGCCATAGCCATCTACCCAGAGGGAGAAAATAGTTGGATCTGTGGACTAGGGACCATATCACAGGGGACATCAAGCTCAATTGGCATAACACAGTACACAAAAACATTGTTCCACATCCTACTTTGGCAAGTAGCAACTGGGATCTTAAAAGCTTGCAAGCAGCCATCTAGATGTAATGATGGGTCTATCCTCATCCAGAGCAAAGAAGAATGAAGAAAACCAAAGATTCATGGAAACAATTAGTCCAAGTGACTGGTACACTATGCAATCCTCAGCATATACAACTATGAGACCAGAGAACTAGATGGTGCCCTGCTACCACTGTCAACCACTTTGAGAGGGATCTATGTAGGAGAGTTTGGATAGAGTGGGAGAACAATGTGGAACAAAACTCAAAATCATTAA
>NW_006921800.1:177302-178660 GCF_000298275.1 Orycteropus afer afer | reverse complement strand
AAAAAAAAAAAAAAAAAAAAAAAAAAAGAACAAAAAAAGGACCAGGTTTGCTGGTCTGACAGATTCAGGCAGCCAACAAACATATGAAGAAATGTTCATGCTCATTAGTCATTAGAGAGATGCAAATCAAAACAACAATGAGATACCATCTTGTCCCAGCACTGGTAAGAAAGTTCAACAAGATAGAAAATAACAAATGCTGGCAAGGATGTGGAGAGATTGAGACTGTCATATACTGCTGGTGGGACTGTAAAATGATGCAACTACTGTAGAAGGCAGTATGGTGATTCCTTAAAAAGTTGGAATTAGAAATACCATTTGACCCTGCCATTCCATTACTAGGTATGTATCCTAAAGAAGTGAGAGCCGGAACAACAACAGACTTATGCACACCCATGTTCATGGCAGCACTATTTACAATAGCCAAAACATGGAAAAAACCTAGCTGTCCATCAACTGAGGAATGGATAACCAAAATATGGTACATACACACAATGGAATACCATGCAACCCTAAAAGATAATGTAGAATCTTCAGAACACCACATTAGGTGGATGAACTGGAGGACATTATACTGAATGAAATAAGTCAATCACAGAAGGACAAATATTGTATTAGTCCATTATTGTAAAAAGTCAAAGGAGCTTTAAATATGGAAGAAAAGTTTCTTTGCTGGTTATCATAGGTGGGAGGCGGGGGGAGGGAACACTGTTAGATACATACATACAGACAAGTATTGATTTTGGTGAAGAGAAGGGTAATGTAACAAATGTGAGTGATCAAAATGGTGGCATTGAGGAAAAGGGAGACATAGTGTGATGCATGGAGGTACAGACAACAAAGATGAACCCTTTTGCACATACAGTACTGCATTTTGGTGAAGGCAAACATTGATCTGTGGGTGGAGCGGCAGAACTATTAGGTATGTCTATGCAAGGGGAGTGTGCCCCAGACCATGTATAGGGTTGGCAGACAATGTTTCTACAAGTGTATTGGTATGTTCTGTAAGAATTCCAAAGTACATAATAGAGCTAACAAGGGACAAGTTTGCAGTTACTTCTTGGCCACAGCCAGATACCCAAAGGGAGTGAGTAGTTGGACCTGTGATCTCAGGACCATAGTCCCAGGAGACATCAAGCTCAGTTGGCATAACATACTACACAAAAATATCATTCCACCTCCTACTTTGGTGAGTAGCGACTGGGATCTTAAAAGCTTGCAAGCAGCCATCTAAATGAAACAATGGGTCTCTCCTCATTCAGAGCAAAGAAGAAGGGAAAAAAATCAAAAATGAATGGAAACAATCAGTCTAAGCAACTGGTACCCCATATGATTCTCAACCACTCGGAGGGGGATCT
>NW_006921800.1:167661-176881 GCF_000298275.1 Orycteropus afer afer | reverse complement strand
GTCTTCCTTCTGAGGAGTGACTGGTGGGTTTGAACTGCCAGCTTTCTGGTTAGCAGTCAAATGCCTTAGGCACTATGCCACCAGAGCTCCTGGAAAAGATACAGGGGAGAGGTAACTATGGTGAGGAAGTGGGAGGGGAGCTGTTGCATTGTGGGAAATTGTAGTCAATGTCATGACACAAAGTGTATGTGAGCTGTGGTATAGAAAGTGAATTTGCTTTGTAAACTTTTACCCAAATCACAATAAAAATAAAATAATATTTTTAAAAAGTAATGAATTCACTACTGAGTATGTTCTCTTGGAAAGTTCACTTGAGTTTATGATATTTGATTTGAGGGTTGAGCAATAGAAGTTGTCAAAGCCTATATAGTGTGCTAGGCTATGTGTGTGCTAGCTTCATTAACTAACACATTAATTCATTCATTTGAAAGATTATTGCGAGCATGAGAGGGTGTATTAGGCTGGGTTCTCTAGAGAAGCAAAATCAGTAAAGCTTATATACAGAGAGAGAAAGAGAAATTTATCTTAGGAAAATGGCTCACACACTTATAGAAGCTAGCAAGTCCCAAGTTCTTGGATCAAACATCATGCTGGAGACTTTTCCCAACTCATGCACCTACAGGGGCTGATGAGCTCAAGGTTGGCAGGCAGTATACCAGCTGTTGACTCCAACAAATGACAAATCCAAGATCTCCAGGCTGAATGGTGAATTGTTCGCTCACAGACAGCCATAGGCAACACAACAGGATCCTGATCCAAAGAAGAGTGGCTCTTTTTCCCAGGATGTCCATAAATACACTGGAAGCAAGCCACGTCCCTAGGGAAACTCCCTTTCAACAGATTGACTGCTCAAAACATATACATATGATCTCATCATGGGAATAACCCACATCACAACTGCTCAAAACACTAAGAATTGTGGCCCATCCAAGTTGACACACAACTCCAACTACCCCAGTCCACCCTTTGTCAACTTCACTCCTGTACAGATCTTCAATGGGTGGCATCTGTACAGATCTCCTTCCTTTGGTGGCTCCAGTCCCCTAGTTCCTGAGTGGCAACCTCACCCCCTTGGTTGGCAGCCCTGTTCCTCTCCTTGTTGGGCATGGCAACCCTGCCCACTCTCTCTTGGGCAGTGGCTATGGCTCCATCCCACTGGCCTACATGAATGAGCAGCCCCACACCCCAGAACCAAGTTGGTGAAGATCTAACTCTTTGAAACCTAGGGGACTATGGTTGTTCCACCCCCAGAGGCCATTGTCCTACCCTTTGAGGCTGTTCTGCTTCCCGTTTCCTTCATCTCTCCGCTTCTGCCAATAAACCCCAAAGGCAACTCACTCCCCGGAAATCTTCCTACCCCCAAAGCACTCAGCTTTGTTGCTCCCTGAGCCGGCAAAAACCTGCTACTCCATTACATGTCGATCTCTTCTACCATTTAATGCCCAAATGCAACCCACTCTGCCAGGCATCAAGCTTTCTCCTCTGTGGGCTAGTAAGACAGTCACATCTCATGCCAGTCTCTCAACTCTGTTCCTGTAATCTTTCATGCCAGTCTCTTGGCTCTACTCCCAACATCTCTCATGCCACATGTCACAGTCTCTCTCCGGAGGTCTCACGTCAAGGACACACTCCACTCCTTTTTCCACATTTTAGGTATCTGTCAGAGCAGCATCCCACTCTCTCAGTACCATATTCTGTTCTAGTTACCTAGTGCCATTCTGACAAGATTATAACACAAATGGGATGGCTTGAAGAAAGAGGAATTTATTCTCTTAGAGTTTAGAGGCTTTAAGTGTGAGTTCAAAGTGCCAGGCTCTAGGGGTTGGATGGAAGCCCCTCAAACTTGGGCTTTAGTTCTGCCTCCTGCTCCCAGCCCACTGAAGCTAGAGGCTTTTCTTCACTCAGCTGCTGGCTAACAAGCCCAAGGTTGACAATTAATAAGGCACATTCCCGATATTACCAAACCACAGAGGAGGCCATTAATTCAAGTTCATTGAAAGTCCCAAGATGGGCAGAGCATGGCGGCTGCTGAACAATGACTCAGCTACATGCAGGGTTCAAGCGTGCCAGAACCAGAGATTATTCCCAAAACTGCTTCTTATATACAGGAAGCAGACCACAGCCCCAAAGGAGCTACTTAGCTGTTTGTGGTAGATCTCACCATATAGTTGATTGCCAATCTCATCATGGGGAATATCTACCACCAGCTGCCCAGGCACTCAATCAGGCCAGCCAAGTTGACACACAATTCCAACTATCACAGAGAGTATAGTAAAAGGTTCAAAACAATGAATGTAAGAGAGGGTTTGGTCTTCCAATAAACTCAGCATCTAGTTAGGTAGGAAAAGTATATGCATGTCAATACATGCAGTCTCTAAATGGAACAAAGAGTAAACATGTTTGGCTGCTAATAAAAAGTTTGTAGTTTTGAGTCCCCCCAGAAGCACCTCAGAAGAAACTCCTGATGATCATCTTCTGAAAATCAGCCATTGAAAAGTTTATGGAATACAGAGAATATGTGGTTGCCATGAGTAGAAATCAACTAGATAGCAACCATTTATTTGTTTCAAATCTGTACAATACAAAGTAAACCAAGATATATACACCCAATATACAACTGTAGAACAGGTATAAGATACAGCTATAGACATTTTCATTCAAAAAGGCTGAATAGGAGGTATCCATTATCCACTGCCATCAAGTCAATTCTGACACATAGCTAACCTATAGGACAGAACTGCCCCAGAGGGTTTCGAAAGCTGTAAATCTTTGCAGAAGCAGACTCCAACAGATTTCTCCCATAGAGCAACTTGTGAGTTTGAACCATCAACCTACTGGTTAGCAGCCAAATCCTTTGACCACTGTGACACCAAACCCAAAATCCAAGTGAGCAAATATTGGGAGTTCCTCAATTAAGTTTCAAGATTTGGGAATAGTTCTCCCTGGTCTGAGATTTTCTCTTGATTTCACCATCTGAATCATGAAATGTAATATGTGTTTGTTACTGGGAATTTATATCAGCTTGCTTCCTGCCAGCAGAATTTTGGAAGACTGACAGCTCCTTTCACTTTGTACCTTTCTCAGTCCTTTTCAGTTCATATTAGCAATTTAACTTTTCTGTATCATTCTCCACAAAATTCTTCCTTTTATTACCTAGCACAGAGTCACTCCCACATTTTATCATATGCAAAATAATTTAAATATTTATTATAACAGCACCACATCCAGGTACCAAGACCTGCATGTGTTGTCCATTGTTTTGTAACAATTTTGCCACAAATTCAACCATACATATTCAATATCTCACAGCTTCTGTGAGTCAAGAGTCCACACACAGGCTATGATCAAGGTGGTTATAAAGACTGGGTTCTCATCTGAAGGTTTAACTAAGGAAGAATTTGCTTCCAAGCTCATAAATTTGTTGATATCATCCAATTTCTTATAAGATGCCACAATGAGGGTCTCAGTTCCTTCCCATGTGAGAAGCTCACAGTACGGCAGCTTGTTTTTTAAAAAGCTAGAAAGGGAGAGAGATCACAGAAGTGAGAATCACCTTGCTATATTCTGTGAGCTAGAAGGAAGTCGCTAGGTTTCCCATAAACAGAGTTGTAGATACCAAAACGTGGGGATTATGGCAGTGACATTGAAGTCTGTCCACCACAGGTATGTTCTACCAAAATAAGTGGAATAAAGAAATAAACATGAAAATGTAGAATCCAGGAAATGAGATAAGCTGAGATTTCCTTGAAAGAAAGTAAGGAAAATCTTAGATTATCAACTTTATAACATACTCAAACAGCAAATGGTCCAGAATGGTACAGGAAAAGAGAGGGCTCCAGGGGAGATAGAGCTAACAAAAAAGAGAACAGTAGATTACTCAATCATTTTGACAGTATAAAAGAGTTTCTTACCTGTATTATAGAATTTGGAAATTAATTAAAGATGCATAAACAGAAAACTGGGAACTCTGGTGGCGTAGTGCCTAAGGCACTTGACTGCTAACCAGAAGGCTGGCAGTTCAAACCCACCAGCCAGTCCTCAGAAGGAAGGGTGGGCAATCTACTTCTGTAGGGATACCACTGTGGAAACCAAAGAGGGGTCGCTGTGGGCCAAATTCGACTTGAAGGCTGTGAGGTTGATTGGTTTGGGAAAACAGAAAACTGAGCAATCAGATGATAGGACAATAAATAACCCCAGGAATAGGTAAATGTTGAAGAAAGAAAACGTAATCATAGTACATCTCATGACTGGGTATAAACAGAGTTAATAGTCAGAATAAAACATATGGTAACATTTTTTCAAATGGAAATGGTGGTATAAATATATACAGCAAATTAGTAGAAAACCCTATGAGTATATGATGAGAGCAGGTGTTGAGAATAGGAAGCCTTATCTTTTACAAGTACAAAATCCAAAGATAATTGTCTAAAATTGAAAAAAAATCAAGAAATGAAAAAAAGCACTTAAAAAATGGTGATAAATGTCAGAGGAAATAGCTAACTGAATTTAAAGTGATTGTCCTGTGAATAGAGAATCAACTGAGTGGAGAGTCCGGGCAGGGAACTTAGGTGGGGCATTCCATTATAAACTCTGGAACGTTAACTGACATTTTAAACAATGTACATGCATTACTTGTATAAAAAATTAAACCATAAATTTGAAAACAAGAAAAAAGGAGTAAATACGTTGTATTTTAATACAATTCTGAAGAAAATTTTTAAAGAACTAATCCTAAAATATCACTAAATCATCCTTACTTTTTTCCAAATCCTATGAAATTGGTGGATTTCTAGTCCAGAAATGGATCACAATGAGAGATGCCTTGGACATGAAGCCTCCTGGAATCTTAGCATGACTAACCAATCATGAGCTGAAGACTGCAGGAATAGCTATACCCTCAGTCAGTACAGGTTTCGGTAACAACTAAAGAAGACACAACAGTCTGCTGAGGCTGACCAGAGGGAGCAGCAGTTTCATAAACCAGAGTGTGACTGGGCTTTGTCAAGGGTTGGAAAAAGCTGTGGGAAATTAATTCCGTGAGAGGATATTGTAGGGAGAAATTCTATACAATTTATGGGAAGTTTCCAGCTAGTCACTGAAAGTAGAATATAAGATCTATAGGAAAGGGAATAGATAGGAGTTACCTTGAAGTCAGAGTTCCAATTAAAAAAAAAAAAAAAAGTGTGGGAATCCTGACGAGAATGAAAGAACAATGTGGAACAAAACTCAAAATCATGAAAAAAAAAAAGATCAGGTTTGCTAATCTGATAGAGCCTGGTGAAACCCCAGAGACTATGGGCTCTAGCTGCCCTTCAGGTTTAGAATTAACTCATTCCTGTGGCTTCCAGCCAAATAAAAGACAGGTATGTGAGCTGAACATCTACATTAGGTAGATACACTCCTTGGAGAGATCAATCATAGCACAGAAGGGCAGTGTATTCACAAAGAGAGGGCAGCTGGCAGGACTGCAAGGGAGGGAAGGACCCAAAGAAGTGATAACTATGGGGAGGAAGTGGGAAGAGAGCTGTTAGGTTGTGGGAAATGGCAGTCAATGTCAAGAGACAAAATATATATGAACTGCTGTATGGAAAATGACTTTGCTGTGTAAATTTTCACCCAAATCACAATAAAAATTGACACACACACACACAAAAAAGTGTGGGATTGATATCTAACCAGCTGCCATGGAGTCAATTCCAACTTATGTGTATCAGAGTAGATCTACCTTCCAGAGTGTTTTCAATGCTGATTTTTTTGGAAGCGAATAGCCCGATCTTTCTTCTGAGCTTCCTGTGGTGCACTCAAACCACCACCCTTTCTGTAAGCAGCCAAGTACAATAAGCATCTGCACCACCCAATGATTTCTGTGAGACTAATACACTGGTTATGTATAGTCTTTGTCCATGCCTCAATTTGCTCAGAAATCTAGGTTACCTCTGGGCACAGTTTACTGATAGGGCTCATTGTTCAACCTAATTCTAGAGTACTGGAGAAGTCACAGGCAGAAGGAAAAAAAAAAATTCCTATTCACTGTGGCCAATTACAATTAAAAAAAAAATTTGGTAAAACCAACTGTCACCAAATATAGCATGAACACAATTAGAATGGAATATTTTCATAGTACAACCTTCAGTTTCTATTGAAGTAAAGGAATATATTTATCTTTGAAAACATAACATAGGGAGGAATAACAAGTTGTTTTTATTCAGGTGGTAAATCTTTATTCAGGTGGTACTCAGCTTGAAAGTAGATAATTTTCAATAGAAATGTCAAGAATTTCTCTAAAGCAACCCCTTCAGAAAAGGGGTTAAATGTAGATACTGGAAGGGATAATCCCAATGATATTCTCAGTAAAAATTCCAGAGCCCAGAGTGGGCAGGCATACCATGTAAGCAGAATTTACAAATGAATGTAACCTTAATGGTCAGTTTCTCCCTTGCCATGTTACTCTATTTAAAAACACAGAATTTATGCCATAGAGAAGTTGAGGAGTGGAGGATAACCCTTATGATGGTGTCTTTTGAGACCCCTTTCTTGCAATGTATCCAGCCTTCCTAGCCCATAATTATTACCACTTGTTAGTCTGAGAAAGCATGCAAGGTCCTAATCTCCGACACACCAATTGAGCATGAAGCAGGAGAGGTTATAACGGCCTCATGAAATGTCAGATAGAGCCTTCCCAATCAAGCAACAGTGACAGCTATTCTAATTAAAGAACATTTGAAGAGGAGTTATGGATGTCTGAGAACCATGGGAGTGGGCAATGACATGTCCATGGCCTACAAGGATCAATAGCAAATAGACTTTCACAGGACTACATGAGTTTCTGTTTCTAACCCAAATCCCCATTGAGAGGCTGTGTACTGCAATAACCTGCTACCTTTAATAATGTTATTCCTTCTGCTGCTTTTAACTCACCAGGTACAGTATCATCACAGAGAGGGAGAGAGGAAGAAGCTGAAAATATCCCTTTGGAACATCAGCACTGATGGGGACAGATATTTTTAGCAAGTGATTGTCTGTCAAATCTGTGTCACGTGGTTTGCCACTTTAATGATCTGAGAGTTTGCAAGTCACTGAAAACTGACAGCTGCAAATGAGAATTTAGGAGGTTCCACTAGGCAAGCATAACATTGATCAAATGTATTGGCAGGAGCCCTAATCACAGCAAAGTGTCAGTGGAGATGCTGAGCTTAAAATCCTCCTCCAGGTGATGAAGTGCTTTCTGGTTAAGAGCTATTGCCCCATGAGTCTGGTTAATGTCTTCAAGAGTCTGTCAAGCTTTTACTGTTTACTACATTTAAAATATTTTTCCTCCTCATAAATATGTGAGGGGATAACATTTCAAAAATAGATAAAATGTGAATTGCTGCACATTATGTTCTCTACGAAATTTTAAGTGGAAATTTTTGGTTCATGCATGCTCATCTGTCATTGACAGTGAGCAATAAGCACATTGACAAACAGCAGTAAGAATCAAAGGAGGTGTCCCTTTTCCCTAGGCCCACGCCACAGGCCACATTGACTCTTCGACTGGTAATCCATAGCCTTTGACCAGGAGATCTCTTGTTTTGCCTCTGGGTCATCCAGTGTACCTGAGTATGGCTCTGTTTTGTAAGGATACAGTTGAATGACCCTTTCAAGAAGGCTGCAAAAAAAAAGTGAGCAAGTTGAACACAAAGCTCTTTGTTAAGTCTCAGTTGCCCTCAGGGGCACTAAAATCAAGCTAGAATCATAACAGCACATTCACCAGAATGCATCTGAGCTCATCCTTCATCCTGCCTTGTTGTTTGCTAAAATAGCCATTACTTTATCCTTTGATTTTTATTCTTTGGGTTCTAAATCTGCCCACAACCATGCCACCTGCTTTTAGATTTCTAACAAGCTTTATTTTCTCTAATTTCAGCCATTCTTTTGCATTGTTGGGTTATGGTGAATTCTTTCCAGATCTCTGGTTTCCATGCTATCCTCTTATGAAACATCGTGCTAATTCTCTTCACAATTCCCATTACTGACACACTGACACCTTGAAATTCTGTTTGCCAGATCTCTTAGGATTACAGTATCAATTTTCTAAAACTCTTTTTGCATGATTTCCTGTTTATCCAAAATATGTTTACATACAACTATACCAATATGGTACAATCATTCACAATGGACTTAAAATTATATACCCTCTGCCATCAAGTCAGGTCTGACTCATAACGACCCCTCCTTGGGTTTCCAAGGTGATATCACTACAGAAGTATAACATTGTTAGAAATTAAATTTTCCATGAATGCTGTATACAATTATTTTCATGAAAAAATAAGGATGACAATCCATCCCATCATTTCCTAGAACTCCTGGGATTATTTGAAATATTAGGTAAGTACAATCAGCATAAATTTATATTGAGAAGTATAATTGACAGAAATGATACAGAGCATGTTTATCAACACTAAATGTGTAGACTGCATTTATATGATGAGAATTCCTGATGATCTCCAGATTGTAAATCTAATCACTCAATCAGCAAATATTTATGCTTTCCTGGCTAGAAATCTTGAGGTTTACTTCCTTTAGTTTCCCAGGTGCAATGCAAATGCTAAATTCTTTCCTTTGATGGAAGAATTTGTTTATCACCTTTTCCATGAATTTTGACCCTGGGAAGAAATTTTATATGATCCCCACACTTCACATCCAATTTTATCTGATCTCCACACACCCACTGCCTCAGTTGATAATGAGGCCAAGCCACTAATAGTTTTCTGAGGATATATTTCTCCATGGCTTTGCATCTGCTATTCCCTAGACCAGAATCCTCTAATCTGTCCCCAATACACCTCCCCTTTATAATACTTCCACCTCTCTTTAAAACATTTAGCACAATGTCACCTCTTATTTATAGCCTCATTTAAGCCAACGACTTCTTACTCTCTGAACTAAAAAAGAAGAAGAAGAAGAAAAGAAGAAGAAACACTGTTATAGACTAGATTCTGACTCATAGCAACCTCCACTGGGCTTCCGAGGCGGTAAATCTTTATGGAAGTAGATTGCCTCATTTTCCTCCCACAGAGCAGCTGGTGTGTGTGAACTGTTGACTTTCTGGTTAGCAGCCGAATGTCTTACCCATTATGCCACCAGAGCTCCTTATTCCCAAAATGACTGGTATATCCTTCCATTGTAACATTTGTCTTATTCTACTGAAATAGTCTGTTCATATGTTGTTGTTGTTGTT
>NW_006921800.1:154258-155606 GCF_000298275.1 Orycteropus afer afer | reverse complement strand
ATGATCTCTAAATTCAGGAGGGATATATTCAAGATCATACTTTGGCTCTCTTGGACTTGTTTTAATTGTCTTTAACTTCAAGATGAATTTGCATAGGAGCAGTTGATGGTCTGTTCCACAATCAGCTCCTGGCCTGGTTTTGGCTGAAGATATTGAGCTTTTCCACCACCTCTTACTTAGCCTTGCCTAAATAGAATGAGCTTGCTGATTCAAAAATCATTTAATATTCCATACCAGGGGTAAATTATTTTATTGCACCTAAATAAACAAAAGTTTCATGTCACAGTATCAAAGATTCTCTTTAATAAATATGTAATTCTTCCTAAGGAGGAGACTTATATGTCTAATTAATACATTCTTTTCTCAAAAAGTAACTTATATTTTCTGCTTTTTCATATGTGATGAAGTAAAGTTGTTTCTGTTCTAAGACATCATGATCCTCATGATACATTACAAAAGTCAAGTCACCAAGTAAAGTATTTCCTAGCTTTTACAATAGTTGGTACAAGGAAGTTTCAGGAGCAGAACTTTAGAAGGCCTTTTCTCATCATTACTTGAAATGGTATCTTAGTTATCTAGTACTGCTATAATAGAAATACCACCAATAGATGTCTTTAACAAATAGAAATATATTTTTTCTCAGTTTGGGAAGCCAGAACTTAAAATCTGGGTGTTGGCTCTAGGGTAAGTCTTTCTCTCTCTGTTGGCTCTGGGGAAAGATCCTTGTCTCTTTACAACATCTGTGGGCCCAGTGTCCCTTAGAGATCACCATGTGTTTTGGCTTCAAACTTTCCTTGGGTCCAGGAGGTTCTCAGCCCAAGGGCCTTAGGACCAAAGCATGCATTCCACTCCCAGTTCTTCTTTCTTGGTGGTACTGAGGTCTCTCCTTCTCTGCTGTTTCATCTTCTAAGATAAAAAATGATACAGGTCACACTACAGGGAAACTCCTCTTATATCAGGTGAGGACTATGACCTGAGTAAGAGTGTTGCTTTCCAGATTAATCCCCTTACAGCTAGCTGATTGGCTGATCCTATCAGGTCACATCATGAAGTAATCATAAAATGATCCATATTTGTTCCCATTCCAAAGAAAGGTGATCCCACAGAATGTGGAAATTCTAGAACAATATCATTAATATTGCATGCAAGTAAAATCTTACTGAAGATAATTCAGAAACGTTTGCAGCAGTATATTGACAGAGAACTTCCAGAGGTTCAAACCGGATTCAGAAGAGGACATGGAACAAGAGATGTCATAGCTGTTGTCAGATGGATCTTGGCTCAAGGCAAAGAATACCAGAAAGATGTTTACTTGTGTTTTATTGACTATGCAAAGGCATTTGATTGT
>NW_006921800.1:149147-154158 GCF_000298275.1 Orycteropus afer afer | reverse complement strand
AAGCCCGCCCGTGCTTACCTAGCTCCCAGAGACCCGATCCCTCTCGGGAGGGTAACAAGGGAAAGTGTTCAGTGCAGATCAGTGAGTAAGCACAAGCCTGCCTTGTTTCAGTACCTATGCTTAAATGGTAGGTCTTCCAATCAGTGTGACCTACCTGATGTTATAGATTCTATCTCAGTACCCCAGCTACTGGAATAGTTCATGCCATGGAATATGTGCTAAATAAATGAAGAGTATTCAAGGAATATTTTCAGTAGCCATCACTCTATATGACTCCCTCAGTGTTTCCTTCCTTCACTCCTCTAATAAGTCACTTTTGAAATGTTTTTAAAGGTAAGACTTGTAATTCCCTACAAACTTGGATGTTTGAGAAGAGGAATGAATAAAGGGGATGGTAGAAATATGGAGTCTAACATGGATTGTGTTAGGAAAAGGAAGCTTCTAAATTCAGACAGAGTAAGAAGAAAGACCTGGTGATCTACTTCCAAAACTCTGCAAGTGAAACCCCTATATAACACAGTGATTCGATCCCCAGCCAATCATGGGATGCAATAAAACTTCTCAGCATTTCATTCTGTTGGACCTGAGGTCACCATGAGTTGGAGATAACTCCACAGCAGCTATCAACAAGAACACCAGAAAGAGGGTAGAGAAAACATTCATATTTTTCTTTCTTTCTACAGGAAACTCTTTTGGTTACTGTGGTCTCTCTGCTTATTGCCAACTCCTACCATTTTTGCTTCCCCTTTCACTGTGGCTTTCTGTTCAATCTTTATAAGTTTGTCCTTCACTCTCATTATGTTTCCTCCCATCAATAATAGTATATCAAGCAGAAAAATAAGTTATCCGATGAGGAAGAAAAGAACAGCGGCAGGCATAATGTGTGCATTTCCACCTCTTAAAGGGTAAGCTGGATGTAATCAGGAGTCTTGATGCTTTTGCTTGGTGGATTTATGGGAAAGCTTCTGGATCTACATGTAAATTCTGGAAAAATAGATTTTTCTAGAAAGATGCTATTCAATAAATTGCTTCAATGCCCAAATCAGAATAGAAACAAAAGCAGCATAAGTACAATATCTTTGCAGTAGGAAAAAATAATAATAATAATTCTGCAGCTGGAAAGGGAATATGCCCATTACAAATTCAAATTTTCCACTATCTTTTATGGAATAAGATAACATTATATGAATCGTCATAGCAGGGCCACAGCTGGCACCTCCAGCAAAGCTTGGGAGGTTTTTGTTATTCATATTTCAAAAAGCAGCTCATGAAAACCTAGCATCAATCTCAAGCAATTGTAATCAGTAAGGACCCAAAAAATGTGAAATTTTATTGTTTATGAAATTGGTTTTTCAAATAAGATGCCTCACATTTCAGAGAAGAGGTCCACTTGATTGGCAGTGGCACAGAGGCTCCTGAGAGGGTTGACTGGATGGCTTGTGGATGGAGACCCCTATAGGTCAAAACGGTAACACTGCCTCGAATGAGAACCTGGCCCTTAACTGCCCCCATGGTATTTGCAAACTATTAGTGACAGACTTAAAATGGATGGTGCTATGCATGCTCAATTGCTAGACACTCTGCTCATTATTAGAGGTTATACCAGGAGATTTAAAAAGGATGTTTTCATGACTGCAAACTTTCTTCTTGAAAAATAGGTACATTGTCCTGAGTGTTTTTCACCTTAGTGATGAAAAGGAATTTTTGAAGTGAGAAGTAGTGGGGGGAAAAAAAAGCCATATAAAGGCTTGTTTTCTTTAACACAACAAGCAAAAAATATATTAAAATTTCTAAGCAACCTTAAGACTCCAAACTAAATATAAGAGTATCTAAGTCATTTGGTACATCATCTTTTTGAGTGCATGAATAGTTGTGCTTGCATCCAACTCAACTTGGTCAAGTTATAAAATATTAAAAAATCATAATAAAATAGACTTTAGAGCAGAAGTCACCTTGGAAATTGTCTAATCCAAAGCTAATAATTTTGCATGTGAGGAAACCAAGGTATCAGGAAGTACCAAGAAGTACTTCCAAAGAAGAACCAAGAAATAGTGCACATCTTTTCTAATATTAACCACCATGTTTTCTCCACTAGGACATGAGCAGTTGCAGGCAATTTTGCCATTCTTCAAATGAGATAAAGCAATTAGATACATTACAGATAATAAATGTACATAAGTACATAACTTTACAGATGACAAATATAATAAGAATTAATTCTCTGATTATAACTGAAAGAACTATCACACATAACATGCTTTTACCTATAAAACAATCTCACACATAAAAGTTCACCTTTCAGTGAACTGTGAATGAAACATTCAGGCCTCCATATTTACTCTTTGTAATATTTCTTTACTTTTTCATAACTAGGTAAGGAAAACAAGATGCTACTTACTGGGCACAATCAACCAACAAGTCTATAAAATGGCCAACCCAGTAACAGACATTCTAAATTTTTACTTCCTCAGATCATAGTCATCATTTCTTACTGGAGATCCTCGAGTATTTGCTATGGATCAGCCCATATTTCTCATCCCAGGCTTATTGACAATGTTTCTTGGGAAAGAGAGGTTTGGTTATTGTAAGGGACATTGTCTTTTTTACACTGCAGCAATTGAAAGACCAAAAACAGCTTTACCCTGTGTGACAGTTACAGTTGTGTGTCAGCTTGGCTAGACCATGATTCTCAGTGGTTAACAGTTATGATGTAGTCATCTGCTGTGAAGAAATCTGATATAATGTAATTATCTCCAAGATGAAATCCGCTATGAGCTGAAAGTGAGTTTCCTCAGGGGTGTGGGCTGTTTCCAATATATATGGATGTCCTGGCAAAAGGCTCTGGCTTTTTGTTCCGTCTCTGTTCTGCATCTGACTCATAATTATTTGACCAGATTCACTGGTTTGGGTTCTCTTGAGAATGCAGTCTAAGATATCATGCTTCCCTTAAAAACAAAGGTGTGCTTGAAATTTAAGTCTGTCAATAATATGCACTTATTCAAGATTTGGGAGACGGGAAGGAGATGGAGTCTTTTTCTTCAAATTCTAAGAGATGCCAGTGTTTAAGGTAACTGGACTCTCTTCCCTGGGTTTAGTCACCAGCTTCATGAATGTGAGGTAGTGATGACCATGGCTGCAACAGCAGCAGCAGGAACATCCGAATGTTTGATTTGCCTCTACAGAAGTTGTATCTTGAAATCAGTAGTCTAGTGGGATAATTTCTACTTTTACTCTTCCATAGCCCCAATAATTTTGCATGCACCAAATATCTTATGTTAAATTATTTTCTTCTGGAAAAACATATCGTGGTTTCTTTTTCCTGAACCAAATCGAATACAGATACATTTTTAAAAGCAAAACTGTCTAGAAGTTAAAATCCTATACTTGATTTAAAAATAAATAAATAAATAAAACATGAGCCAGAAAAGAAAAGGAAAACATTATCCTGGGAATCTGGACTGATTCAGGGGATGGTGGAGAGTGTGCAGTATAAAGAACTTAGAGACTGCAGTTGGGAGACAATGTCTATCTATTACTTGCTGATTGTAGGATAAAATTCAAATTCTTTAATAAAAGGAAGGTTATAATCCAACTTTACTTCATGCTTTATTTCCTAACTCTCTGTTCTTTAGCCATGAAACTTTATTTTAGCCTTAAGCCTTCATACTCCTTTTTACATCAAGAAATTTGTAAATCCTATTGCCTTTCCTGAAATATATCTCCTGCATGTTACTCCCCTGACTCCTTACACCTTCTCCTTACATCCTCATTCCTTATACTGAGGCTCTTTATCTACTTAATTCCTCCCCCTTTTTTTTCTGATATCACTTCAAATTTAATTTTCTCAAGAAAACTTTCTCCTAACCTCAGACACAAGACTAGGGTCTTATATTACATATTTCTTAGCATTTATCACAATTTGTAATTTCATTTTGTGTAATTATTTGACTACTCTCTGTTACCCCATCAAAACACAAGCTCAATGAAGACAAAGAACGGATTTCTTGGCAAATAAATTATTAGCATCTGCTGAAAAGGCTTAACTTTTAAGTTAAACTGTGTCTTGCATTTTCACAAAAAAAGCAACTTTCTCTGTTACGTAGTGCCTAAGGCATTTGACCACTAACCAGAAGGCTAGTGTTTCAAACCCATCAGCCTCTCCTCTGAAGGAAGATTGGGCAATCTACTTCTATAGAGATATCACCTTGGAAACCCAAGAAGGGTTGCTATGAGTCAGATATGACTCCAGAGCAGTGAGTTTTTTTTTTTTTTTTTTTTTTTTTTAAAGGAAAGAAAAGGCCTAGAGGAGAGAAAACAAAACAAAACATACTTTAACTCCTTACAACCTCAGTAAATAACAAAAGAACTCCATTTTTGCATTATCATAGTCTTGTACATTAACTAACCATATTTTATGACTTCATGTTTCACTAACCTTGAACTATTATAGGGATTTTTTTTTATGCGTTTCATTGAAAGCTATAAAGAAAGTCTGTGAGATCAACTGAAAAAGTTCTTAATCTCTAGCTTTTGGATTCAGGTAATATACGGAAGGTGAAACTTATAAGAGAAAACACAAAAAAACAAACTCACTGTCATTGAGTCGACTCCAACTCAGAGAGACCCCTCCTTGGGTTTCTGAGGCAGTATCTCTATGGAAGTAGGTTGCCCAGTCTTCCTTCTAAGCAGTAGCTGGTGGATTTGAACTGCTAGTCTTCTGGTTAGCAGTCAAATTCCTTAGGCAGTATACCACAAGAGCTAGGAAAACAAAATAAGTTAATAGATAATAATCACAGTTTTAATTGGAAACTTTGATCTTACTTGCTGCTCTTGTTGTTAAGTGCCGTCGAGCCATTTCCGACTCATAACGACCCCATGCACAGCAGAACGAAACACTGCCCCATCCCGCGCCAGCCCCACAATCTCTGCTATACTTGAGCCCATCATTGCAGCCACCGTGTCAATCCCTCTCGTTGAAGGCCTCCCCCTCTTTCGTTGACCCTCCACCCTA
>NW_006921800.1:119613-146259 GCF_000298275.1 Orycteropus afer afer | reverse complement strand
CAAGGGATATCATAGCTGTTTTCAGATGAATCTTGGCTCAAGGCAAAGAATACCAGAAAGATGTTTACTTGTGTTTTATTGACTATGCAAAGGCATTTGATTGTGTGGATCATGACAAATTATGGATCATTACATAACTGCTAAATTACATCATTACATAACTGCCAAAACACTGAGAATCATGGCCCAGCCAATCTGACACATATTTTTGAGGACACATGATTCAATCCATGATATATAGTAATTACTAGACAGTGTAGATGAAATTATCTAGCTGAAGATGTTTCAAGATCATGAGAATTAATTGTTTATTTTGGGCAAAAAAATAGTAGCAGATTTGTGTAGGACAAAAGGAACGGGAAGAATTTACCATCAAATAATAATGACAAAATAGATCTTACAACAAATTAGAAAACATGGAAGATCACAGTGAAGCCAACTCCAGTGAAAGCAGTGTGTGCGACATTCACTGTGGACTGACATCTGCATAGATTCTTGTCACGTGCTTGCTGTCTCTTCATTTCTCTTGCCAACATGATTAACCTGTGAGTCAATGGAGGGGCATAAAGACTATGTGGAAAGGCTTTAAAATTCTTTGAATTTTTAATAAGTTAGATTGGCAAATGACTTTCTAAGAAAATCATATCTTGGAAATTCATAAAAGAAAGTTGATAAATTTGACTGAATAAAAATTAAAATTTTCTGCAAAAAAAAATATTATGGTTATGTGCTGTCAAGTCAGACCCAACTCATAGCAACCCCTCCCTGAGTTTCCGAGGCAGTATCACTATAGATGTAGATGCCCTGTCTTCCTTCTGAGGAGTGGCTGATGGGTTTGAACCGCCAGCCTTCTGGTTAGCAGTCAAGTGCCTTAGGCATTACGTTAGCAGAGCTCCCACAAAAAAAAAAAAAAATTGACAAAACTAAATGAACATTGTAACTAAATGAAAATTAAAAGAATATGTGCAAAATTTATGAAAGGCAAGAAGGTAATGTGTTTAATAAAGAAAAAACTTACCAAGTAACAAAGATCAATCCAAAAAAAAAAAAGCAAGCAAAGGGCACAAATAGGCAGTTGGCAGGAAAATAACTATAAATGATTTTTAAACATAGTCTGTAGTAAATGATCTTCAAAATAGCTTCTGAATATACAATATTGAATTGGTGTGAATGATGCTGTCTCACTTCCCAATCCTGGTTATTTAAAAAAAAAAAAAAAAAAAAAAGTTGCTGATGGGTAAATTCCTAATCATGGTGACCCCCCCACATGTCAGAAAAGTACTCCATGGGATTTTCAATGGCTGATTTGTCTGTCAGAATCAACCTTTCAGTTAGCAGCTGAGCACATTAACACTTTGCCCCACCCAGGGACTCCAATATAAGTTATAAGAAATCATAAACTTTATGCTTTGGTCTCCTGCTGCATTTGCTCTTGGAGACTTGTATGGAAGTTGGAAGGAAGGTTGGGCAATCTACTTCTGTAGTGATTCTATCTCGGCAACCCAAGGAGGGGTCTCTGTGAGTTGGGTCCAACTCGATGGCACATAACAAGTTAGCCTAATGGAGAACTTGTGCGGAAAGAGAAAGACAGAAAGAGAGAGCAATAATTCCAGTCTTCAGCCATTAGTTTAATTCCAGCTATACTTCAGAAATCATTGAGCATGGACAAGCTCTTAATGGAAGCCACCAAGTTTTGGGATAATTTGTTCACAACAATATATGGTTCTCATTGAAAAATATATTTGTTGAGTGGTACTGCTTGAATGAATTTCTAATTACACAAATACAAATTAAGCAATGAGTCTCCATTCTACTATTGTCAGATGAACGGTGATCAACAAGATTGGTAAGACTGTGTAAAAGAGGCAATGGCAAAACAAGACTGCCCATTGGTAGACAGGTAATTGGAACATTCTCTTTGAAGAACAATTTAGAGATAACTACTAAAGACCATTCTCTGGAGAAAGATGTCATGCTTGGTAAAGTGGAAGGTCAACAAATGAGGGGAAGGCCCTTAACAAGATGGATTGACTCAGTGGCTGCTGAGATGGGTTTAGGTACAGTAGGGATCGTGAGGTTGGCACAGGACTGGGCAGTGTTTCATTCTGTCCGACATAAGGTCATTATAGTTGGAGATGATGTGACGGCACCTAATGACAACAACAGCTAAAATATTAAGTGCATGTCCTTTTAGTTATGCTTGTTTACTTCTAGGAATGTATCCCAAAGATCTATCCCCATGTGTACAGAAACATAAGTCCAAGTATGTTCACTTTAGAATTATTTGAGAAACTAAAAGCGTGGAAATAATAGAAATCTCCATCAATAGGAGATCAGTTAGAGTAATGTACCTCTACTCATCAGAATAATTTGCCTCTGTTGACAAGTATGAAGTTAATTCTATGGGAACTAATATCAAAATATCTCTGAGATATATTATTAAATGAGAAAAGCAAGGCTTAGGATACTATGCCATTGTGAATCATGTGTAAAATAAATGGATGTGTGTTCTCTGTATATATACACTATTTCTAAGTCACACAAAAATGTAACCTTATGCATTTTCTTTAACTCAGAAGAGTCAGCCATAACAAATAATAGGTTTAGGAATATTTCAACTGAGAAGACAATGTTTTTCTTTGAAATTTTAGAAAATTAATGCTGTAGATTGGATTGTGTCCCTCTAAACTATGTATTGAAGTCCTGGTCCCTGTACCTGTGGATGTGCTCCTGTTTGGAAACAGGGGTTTTATTTTTTATGTTAATGAGATAATAGGAGACTAGCGTGAGCGCTAAACCTAATCACTTCTGAGTTATATAAGAAGAGTAGAACAGACTCGGAGACACACGCAGGGCAAAGACTCCATATGGAGACAGATACACATTGCAGGTGTGTCTACAAGCCTAGAACCACCAAGGACTAATGGAATTTGAAGCTAAAACAGGCAAAGAAGAATCTCCCCCTAGAGTTAAACCCTGGATTTAGATTTCTAGCTTCCAAAACTTTAAAAAATAAATCCCTCTTCTTTAAAGCTGCTCAGTTGTGGTATATTTTGTTATGACAGAAACAAATAACCAACAATCAGCAAATCTTAAAACGTTGGTGACTGTTTTGGTTACCTAGTACTGCTCTAACAGAAATACCACAAATAGAATGGCCTTAAAAACAGGAGTTTATTCTCTTACAGTTTGGAGGCTTTAAGTCCAAGTTCAAAGTGCCAGGCTCTAGGGGCTGTGTGAAAGCCTCTTTACCTTGGGCTTCAGCTCTGCCTCTTGCTCCCGGCTCACTGAAGCTAGAGGAATCTCTTCACTCAGACAGCTACTGGCTGCTGAGGCTAACAAGTCCAAGGTCAACAAATAAAATGGCACGGTCCCGATGTTACCAAACCACACGGTAGACCATTAATGCAAGTCCATTGAAAGTCCCAAGATCGGCAGAGCATGGAAGGCTGCTGACACGGCTACATGCAGGGTCCAAGTGTGCCATAAACTAGAGACCATTCCCCAAGGCTTCTCCTTATATACAGACCACATTCCTAAGGCAGCTACTCAGCTGCTCACACTAGATTCCACTATGGAGTTGATTACCAGTCTCATCATGAGAAATACTACATTCAGCTGCTCAGCCGCTCAATCAGGCTCAGCCAAGTTGACACACAAACTTAACGACCACAGTGACCATACACCAACTCTTCAAACTCTTAGCCTTTGTGACTCAAGTCTTTCCTCTGGAATAATGTTGATGTAGTCATATACCTCTACACTGATGTGTAGGCAAAAATAGAAAACAAACAAACTACAGGCAAGAAAATGTGTTCACTAAAGATGAAAATGCTCTGGTACTTTCAATCCATCATCTGGAATTTTTTAAGCTGTAAATGGTCATATACAGAAGATGTATATTTTGAAAGCAAGTGTTAAATAAGACTCTTGAAAAGCTTTTTCTTTTTTTTGGGTGTGTGTGTGTGTGTGTGTGTGTGTGTTGTTTGTTCCTTGTAGCAAAGAGAAGAAAGAAAAGAAAGATTGGGAGGAGATTGTTAGCACTCTCTGAGCTAGTGTTAGCCTGATGATTGTGAGCCAAAACCAGTACACTGAGAAGCATTTCTTTACCTTTGATTGTTAAGAGACAATACTCAGACATCAATAGAAACTCGTCTTTTATCCAGTCTTAACTTTTTCAGGAAAAGGGGTATATTTGAGACCGTGCCTGAACTTTCTAGGTTATGATTTTCATCCACCAAATTCCCAGTAGAAACTAAAAAACACCTGGGGTCTCATGAAGGTAATAATTGTGTTTCTGAGTTTGCCTGCAGGTTTCCCATTTTGATCAAAGTCATAACCAGATGGGCCTCATTTCAAGAGTTCCATTAACCCACTGCAGATTTCTTGTTAAATTTAAAGCCTTGCTCAGATTTCCTCACAATTTTTTTAAAATTCAATAACCAGCAAAACACTTTTTCACCATTACCTGTCACTCACAGTCTTTGTAAAAATAATTGGCTTTATGAATAATTCAGTTCTGTCTATTGTTTTCATGAATGAATATAAGATCTCCATGAAGCCTATTTGTATTATTTATTTTTAAAAAGGCAGAAATTGTTGCTTAGATAAGGTGTACAGGGAAGAAAAACTCCGTTTGGATTAATTAATGCATCGATTGAGAACTGAAAGGAACGATAAAACATGTTTTCTGTGCGATTATTTTTGTTTTCAAGCTGCTTCCATCTCAATAATTAAAAAAAAAAAAATCTAAATAACTTAAAGCTGCTCTTTCCTTTTCAATGGTACACAGTCTAAGGATTTTTCCTTTCTTTTTTTTTTTTTTTTCTTTCTTCCCTCCCTCTTTTTCCTGGCTTTTATTCATGAACTAACTCCTAATCATAACCTGCCATCATATTCTGTTTTAATAAGCTCAGATTTAAATTCACCAAGGACAATTACTTCCTTCAACATGAAATTTTGCTCATATACGAAAACTGACATTGATTTTTTTTTCCTGAATTCTGATCATCTAATGTCCTTTCCAACAGGATGATAAAATATAGGCCTTAATCATTTCCTTGCACATATTTTAAAATCATATTGTACGTAGAGAGTATATTAATTTTCTATTGCTACTGTAACAAATAGTGCAAATGTACTGTCTTAAATAATACACATTTATTATCTTACAGTTCAATGGGCCTGAGTCTAACATGGGTCTCACTAGAGTAAAATCAAGGTGTCAGCTAGGATGTGTTCTTTTCTGGAGGTTCTGGAAGAGAATCCATTTCTTGACTTTTCCATCTTTCAAAAGCTACCCACATTCCTTGATTCATGACCCACTCCCCACATCTTCAAATTCAGTAAAGGTGGGTTCAATTCTCAGACATCATGCTGTCCTTTTCTTATGTTTCTTTTTCCATTTTTGTTGTTGTTAATCGTCACTTAATTAATTCTGACTCATTGAGACCCCGTGTGTGCAGAGTAGAACTGCTCCATAGGGTTTTGAAAGTGCAAATGGTTAAATACTCTACTACTAGTTGAAAGGTTGGCAGTTTGAATATACTCAGAGTCACCTCGGAAGATAGGCCTGAAAATCTGCTTCCAAAAGATCACAGCTTCTCTGCACATATGGGGTGACCATGAGTTGGAAATGACTTGATGGCAACTAATAAGAACAACATAATTATATCAGGCCTATTAGATAATTATATAGGAGCTCTAGTAGCATAGTGCTTAAGGCACTTGACAGCCAGAAAGCTGGCCGTTCAAACCCATGAGCCACTCCTCAGAAGGAAGGTTGGGCAATCTACTTCCATAGTGATACTGCCTTGGAAACCCAAGGAGGGGTTGCTATGAGTCGGGTTCAACTCAACGGCATCTAACAACATTAGATAATTCAAGATAATTTCATCTGTAACCTTAATTTCTCTTTGCCATGTAACATCACAAATTCACATGTAAGATCAGAAATTCACCAGCCACTTAGTGGAAGGAAGACCGGGCAATCTACTTCCATAAAGATCTACTGCCCTGGAAATCCAAAAGGGGTCTCTATGAGTCATAATTGACTCAATGGCAATGAGTTTGGTTTTGGTTTTGAGGATTAGGATGTGGACATTTGGAGAGGTCATTACTCTACCTCCCACATGATGTGTATTAAGGAAAGTACTTTAAGTTCAGTGGGGTCTTTATTATCATATCAGTGTAGCTTCTTGCCAAGTCCTTTGAATGAGTGTGGCCAGATAACTTACTACTCAGTCTTGGTTTCCCATTTGTAAAGTGAAATTAATAATTCATAATCTGAAGGACTACTGCACAGATTAGAACATATATAAAATGCTGGCATGTTGGTAGAAAGAAAATCAAAGTAGCCATTATCATTCTAATTAAATTTATAATATTCTGTTTTCTTAGATCTCTATCTTTTTTTTTTTCAGAACGTATGTCAACCAAATGATAAACATTTATTTATTAGCTAGTTACCAGATTATTAGATATGAAAGAAAGTCAGTAGGAGGAGAGAAAGTGAAATAGAAATCTATGTATGGGAATAGAAAGTGCCTTTAATATGTCTTCAGGTTACTTGATGGGAACAATGCCAGAGACAAATAATCATTTTATTAGAATGGGCTACTACCAGTGAATTAAAGTGGAGGGCAAAACATACATAAATAAATAAAGCAAATGTTCACACCTGTGAGCCTGTTTGCCAGAACAGTAAAACATGCCACATCTTGTGCCATCCATTACTTCCTCAAATAATGATGCTTAGACAGGGTTCACTCACTTTTATGTAAGGGACCTACAGTGGCTACTCACCCACAAACATTCTTTCTCAAAATAAGTCCAGAGATTAAATGCATGATATGCTTGACAATCACACTGTATTAGACTTCAAGCTCCAGGAGGCAGGGGCTGGTTATGTATTGTTCAGTATAGATTGTCTGGTACAGGGTCCAATATCTGCCATAGTAAACCTAAAGTTACAAGTAAATTCTGACTCATAGTGACCCTATTTGTAGAATGAAATAAAAGAAAGTAAGTGCTAAGCCTGGATATTTTTCCAGTTTTGTTTGCACTAAATGTTTGTGACATCAGATGGTCACCATTGCGTGTTCAGTTCATTTACTTCTAAACATTTGTGCTAATACATTTGGTAAGAATTTTTTAAAGCCTCATTACCAATTAAAAAAAAAGAAAAGTCATTTGTGAAAAACCTATTGTGTGCAAAGAAAATGAACATTTTAGTTCTGCTCTCCGAGTTCTACAAGTCTATGTGGCAGGTATTCCTTTCTACATTTGAGATCTAAGTCAACTAGGGATCAGAGACATATTTTAATGTATCCAAGGTCACACACACTTCAATAATGGTAGAATCAGGATTAAGCCTGTTGTTGTTGTTCTTGTTAGGTAATGTGAAGTCAGCTCTGATTCTCAGTGACCCTATGTACAACAGAATGAAACATTGCCCAGTCATGCACCATTCTCACAACACTTGATATGCTAGAGCCCATGTTTGCAGCCACTGTGTCAATCTATTTTATTGAGGGTTTCCCCTTTTCCTCTGACCCTCCACTTCACCAAACATAATATCTTTCTCCCAGGGATTATTCCTTCTGACAACATAACCAAAGTAAATGAGACAAAGTCTGGCCACTCTCCTTTCCAAAGAACATTATGGCTAGACTTCTTCCAGGACAGGTTTGTCTGTTCCGGTTTTCCATGGCAGTTTTGCTATTCTTCAACCATATGATGTTTCAAAGGCATCAGCTCTTCTGTGTCTTCCTTTTTCACTGTCCAGCTTTCATATGCATGTGAGGCAATTAAAAATATTATGGCTTGGGTTAGGCGTACCCTAGCCTTCAAAGTGACATTTTGGTGCTTCAAAACTTAAAAGAGGTCTTTTGCAGCTCTTCCAGTCAAGGAATCAGATGTTGTATTTGCTGGACAAATTGTTGGGTGTCGATTATGGATCCAAGTAAAATGAAATCTTTGACAACTTCAATCATTTCTCTATTTATCATGATGCTGCTTATTGGTCCAGTTTTGAGGATTTTTGTTTCATTTATGTTGAGGTGTAATTCATACTGCAAACTGTAGTCTTTAACCCTTCCTTATCAGTGAGTGCTTCAAGTCATCTTCACTTTCAGCAAGCAAAGTTGTGTCATCTGCATATCGCAGGTTGTTAGTGAGTCTTCCTCCAATCCTGATGTCATGTTCTTCTTCATATAGTCCAGCTTCTCCAATTATTGGCTCAGCATACAGATTGAATAAATATAGTGAAAGGACACAACTCTGACGCATACTTCTCCTGATTTTAAACCACAAAGTTTGCCCTTGTTCTGTTTAAACTATGGCCTCTTTGTCTATGCATAGGTTTCTCATGAGAACAATTAAATGTTCTAGAATTCTCATTCTTTCTAATGTTGTCCATAATTTATTATGATCCACACAGTTGAATGCCTTTGTATAGTCAATAAAATATAAGTAAATATCTTTCTGGTACTTTTTGCTTTCAACCAAAATCTATCTGACATCGACAATGATATCTCTCATTCCATGTCCTCTTCTGAATCCAGCTTGCATTTCTGTAAGTTCCCTGCCCACATACTGCTGCAACAGTTTTTGAATTATCTTCAGCAAGATTTTATTTCTGTGTGATATCAATGATATTGTTCAATAATTTCCACATTCTATTGGATCACATTTCTTTGGAATGAACACAAATATCTATTTCTTTCAGTCAGTTGTCCAGGTATCTGTCTTCTAAATTTCTTGGCATAGATGACTAAGTATCAAAAATGATTGCACCAGTATATTGACAGGGAACTTCCAGAAATGCAAGCAGGATTCAGAAGAGGACATAGAACAAGAGATATCATTGCTGATATTAGCTGTATCTTGGTTGAGAGCAAAGAATACCAGAAATATGTTTACTTGTGTTTATTGTGCATTTAATTGTGTGGTTCATAACAAATTCTGGATAACATTAAAAAGAATAAGAATTCCAGAACACTTAATTGTACTCATGAGGTACCTGAACATAAACCAGGAGGCTGTCGTTTGAACAGAACAAGGGGATACTTCATGGTTTAAAATCAGGAAAGGAGTGTGTCAGGGTCATATCCTTTCACCACATTTATTCAATCTGTATGCTGAGAGAATAATCCAGAAGCTGGATTATGAAGAAAAACATTGTATCAGGACTGGAGGAAAACTCATTAACAATCTGCGATACACAGAATGACACAACTTTGCTTGCTGAAAGTTAGGATGACTTGAATCACTTAGTGATGAAAATCAAAGAATGCAGCCTTCAGTGTTAATTACACCTCAATATAAAGAAAACAAAAATCCTCACAACTGGACCAATAAGCAGCAACATGATAAATGGAGAAAAGATTGAAGTTGGTGAATACTTCATATTACTTGGTTCATATTACTTGGCTCACATTACTTGGTTCTACAATCAACACCAATGGAAGCAGCAGTGAAGACATATGTTGTTGTTTTTATGTGCCGTCAAGTCAGACCCGACTCATAGCGACCCCTCCTTGGGTTTCTGAGGCAGTATCACTACGGAAGTAGATTGCCCAGCCTTCCTTACTAGGAAAATCTGCTGAAAAAGACCTCTTTCAAATGCTGAAGAGCAAAGAGGACTCTTTGAAGTCTAAGGTGCACCTAACCCAAGCCAGGGTATTTTCAATCACCTCATATGCAAGTGAGAGCTGGACAATGAATAAGGAAGACAGAAGAAGAGTTGATGCTTTTGAGTTGTGGTGTTGGTGAAGAATGCTGAAAGTACCATGGACTTCTAAAAGAACTAATAAATCTGTCCTGGAAGAAGTGCAGTCAGAATGCTCTTTGGAAGCTAGAATGACCAGATTTCATCTCACCTACTTTGGTCATGTTGTCAGAAGGGACATTCCCTGGAGAAGGATATCATATTTAGTAAAGTGGAGGGTCAATGAAAAAGGGGAAGGCCCTCAACAAGATGGATTGACACAATGGCTGCATTGATGGGATCAGATATAGCAAGGATCATGAGGCTGGCACAGGACCAGGCAGTGTTTTCTTCTGTTGTGCATAGGTTTGCTATGAGTCAAAGACAACTTGACAGCACCTAACAACAACAACATAACAGATGAATATGTGTCTCCAGTGCTCTATCTGTGTGTTGAATATTTCACCAATTCCTAGAGCTTTATTTTTCAACTATTCTTTCAGTGAAGCTTCAAATTCTTCCTTCAATACCATTGCTTCTTGATCATATGCTACCTCCTGAAATGGATGATTGTCTAGCAGTTGTTTTTGGTACAGTGACTTTGATCATTCCTGCCATCTTCTTTTGATGATTCAATATTTTGCTCATAGAATCCTTCAACCTTGCAACTTGAGGCTTGAATTTTTTTTTCAGTTGTTTCACCTTGAGAAATGCTGAGCATGTTCTTCCCTTTTGATTTTCTAAATCCAGGTCTCTGCACATTTCATTGCAATAAATGACTTTGCCTTTTTGAGCTGGTCTTTGAAATCTTCTGTTCAGCTCTTTTATCTTGTCATTTCTTCCATTTGCTTTAGTTACTCTCCATTCAAGAGTCCAGCGTTTCTTTTGACATCGATTTTGGTCTTTTCTTCCTTTCTTCTTCTTTTAATGACCTTTTCTTTCTTTCATGTATGATGTTCTTGATGTCATACTATAATTTATCTGGCTTTCGGTCATTGGTGTACAATGCTTCAAATCTATTCATCAGATGGCTTTTAAATTCAGGTAGGATATAATCAAGGCCATATTTTTGCTCGCATGGACTTTTTTTAATTGTCTTCATCTTCAACTTGAACTTGCATACGAGCAATTTATGATCTGTTCCACAGTCAACTCCTGGTCTTGCTTTGGCTGAAGATATGCTTCTCCATTGCCACTTTGCACAGATGTGGTTGACTTGATCCCTGTATATTCCATCTGATGAGGTTCACTTATGTAGCTGCTGTTATGTTGTTCAAAAAAAAAAAAGTATTTGTAATGAATAACTCACTGGTGTTGAAATATTCTTTCATGTAATTTCTATCACCAAGGCCATATTTTCCAACTACCAATGATTCTTCTTTGTTTCCAACTTTTGCATCCAATCACTAGTAATAATCAATACATCTTGATAGAATGTTTGGTTAATTTCAAACTGCAGAAGTTGGTATAAATCTTTAATTTCTTCATCATTGCCTGTGGTGGTTGGTGCATAAATTTGAATAATAGTATTAAATGGTCCTTCTTGTTGGCCTTATGGATATGATCCTATCACTGACAGCAATGTACTTCAGAATTGATCGTGAAACATTCTTTTCAATGATGAATGTGACACCATTGTTCTTCAATTTGTCATTCATGGCATAGAGTATCATATGATGGTCTGATTCAAAATGGTCAAAACCAGTCCATTTCAGCTCACTAATGTTAGGATATGAATCTTTATGTGCTCCAATTCAATTTTCCCAACTTCCAATTTTCCTAGATTCATACTTCATACATTCTACATTCCAATTACTAACGTAATTAAGTTTAGGCTTTTTGTGTTCTGAATATCATGATGTTTGATTCTGTTATACTGATTCCTATAAAACATTATTTTTGAGCATTTGTGTACTGTGGCATGCCTCTCTTACATGCCAAGAATATAGAGATGAAAATGCAAATGTAGCCATTACCTTCAAAACTACGTAATGTAATGAGTTCTCTACTAGTAGGGTAAATAAAGCACTCTGGGAAGCAGAGAAGTCAGCAATTATTTCAAATCCAGGGAATTAGGAAAATTTCCCCTTCCAAATCTTTATACATGCTATTCCCTGTGCCTAAAACACTGTTCCTCTTCCCTTCTTAACTTTCCCTTGTTAACTTAGACTTGAGATCTCAGAATAAATATTTAAGACAACTGAGGCTACAAATTAGTAATTTCCCACAGTCACACACTTGGTAAAGAATGGATGGTTATAATCCAAATCACATAGTTAAATTACTGATGATTTAATTTGCTATCTTTTCATATATAATGGAGAAAAAGTTTTAAAGAGGAGAATCTGGTCTATTTCGCTCACCATTCTATCTCTAGTGCTTACAGCTGAGTAAATGAGTGACTTTAATTAATCTGGGCCTTGAAGAATTAGAAGGAATCTACTAGGGTTTGACATAGAAAAGTATATTGGCTGCAGCTTGATATTAGAGTGTCTAAAGGCATGGAAACTAATTGGAAGGCTGTTTATAATTACCTGGAGCCCTGGTGGCCCAGTGTTTAAGTACTTGGCTACCAACCAAAAGGTCAGCAGTTCAAACCTATCAGCAACTCAGTGGAGAAAGATTGGGTAATCTGCTTCCATGAATATCCATGTGTAAACCTGTGGAGCAGTTCTATTTTGTTCTTAGGGTCACTTTGAGTCAGAATCAAATTGACTGCACAGTAATGGGTTTAGTTTTAGTTTACAGTTCTGAGTAAGAGATGAAGAACAGTAGAACAGAGATCAGCAAACATTTTCTGTAAAGACAGAAAATATTTTAGGCTTTCTAACTTCTCAACTCTGATATTGTGATGTCAAACAATGAAATGGATATATTTATTAAAACAAATAAAGTTCCAATAAGCCTTTATTTACAAAAATAGATTGTAGGCTTAATATAGTACAGCCCAGTAGTTTGCTAATCCCTGAACTAGAATATTAACAAGACAATTGGAAGGGTTTGTGTGTCTTGCAGTGGTGGTAGTGGACTGTGCATTAAAGAAACATTTTAAATGGAAACCTGGCAGCATTTAATGATTAATTGACTATAAAGTATGAGAAAAAGGTTGAAGATAATCCTGATTTTCCTGACACCAACTAGATTAGGGAACCAAGGACAATAAAATAGTTTTCGAGTGAGGAAGAACAATATGAATTCAAAACCTAAAGAAAAGGAGAGTTTCAGGTAGAAAATACCGTCCAATAGTATCTAAAACTCAGAATAAGAGCGAAAAGACCAATAAATAGAGGTAGAACTTCTTAACATTGTCTTATAAATCCATTACAGGACTATATTTTCACTAACCTCAATTCTGACTTGGTTACATAATTCTGTAGTCATATTTTGATGACTTATAGTTTCCAATCCATTCTTATCAAGGGATAAATCTTAACAAGGGATAAATTGTTCAAGCAATGATAAGTCACACAGTATAGTTCACAATCTAATTCACTAGTGAACATTTCAAGGAACTACATTGTAAGGTTTTTCGGGAACTCCCTTTGAATTGTCAACTAACTGGCAAATGAAGGAGGAATCTTATTTCTACAAATGAGATCTCATTTGTGATGTAAAGTTTTTTATCTGGCACAACAGAAAGAGATAATTTATGTATTGGAAACTATGGCAAAAGATGAATACCTCCTGCTTCATTAAAAAGTATCATTAGAAAGAAAAGGAAAGTTGGGTCTGAGTGAATACTTACAGCTTTGAATTTAATAGTTACACTCCTTTCCATTACATAAAGGGTCTTTTCTTGCTGGAAAACATCATTTGACAATAGGAATGTGAGTGCTAGGTGGACTTTCAACATAACCTTAAGGAACAGTTCTTGCTACAAGTTACATATTCAAATTAATAGTCAGTATCAGTATCCACATCTCAGAGAAAACATATTTTCCTCTCTGAATATATTAAAAAAAAAAAAAAAAAAAAGAGAGGCATTTGAAGGATCCAAACAATCAGAGGAGTTCAGATGATCAAACACTTCCCCTTTTTGCAAGATGCAATAATTATTTCTAAGCACATAGAAATGGGGTTTATTAAAGTGAAGGGAGCACTTTTGTCAATAAACCCCTCACCAGAATTCATAAATTGACTTGGGAAAGACTAAAACATCAGAATCCAATTACTTATCATCAGTCTTTCTATCTTTGCAATGACATGACTTATCTCCTCACACAACTCAGGTGAATTCTGAGTTTTTAGAAATTATGAGAGAAGCCCTGGCAGGGCAGTGGTTAAGCACTAACCAAAAGGTCAGCAGTTGGAACCCAACAGCATCTCTGAGGGAAAAAGATGTGGCAGTCTTCTTCTGCAATTATTTACAACTTTGGACAACCCATGGGGCAGTTCTACTCTGCCATGTAGGGTTCCTATTAGTCAGAATTGAGTCACTGGCAATGGGTAGAAATTCTGGAACTTTAGAAGTGCCAATAGATAAGTAGTGAAGAGAAAGCCAATGCTAGGGGACCAGACTGAGCTATAGGGTTTTGTTCTCCCAACCAGTAGTCTTATTGTTGGTGATCAAGAGGTAGAGCAAGTACAGGCTTTTGGAAGTGCTTGTCCGAGACTTTGTTATTGTTTTGGAACATTGTAGAGTCAATTATAATGCATAACGACGCTATAGGACAGGGCAGCACTGCCCCATAGGTCTTCCAAGGCAAGATGGGGCAATCTACTTCAGTAGTGATACTGCCTCAGAAACCCAAGGAGGGGTCGCTATGAGTCGGCCTGACTCGACGGCACATAACAACAACAATCTTTACAGAAGCAGATTACCACACTTTTCTCCTGTGGTAATCTAATGGATTCCAATCACTGATCTTTCCGTTAGACCCAAATGTTTAACCACTGCACCACGAGGGCTCCCTCCTCAGTTTAGACCTAGAGAGATCTAATCTGGTCCTTAGAGAATAGAATTGAAAAAGTAAAGATCAGGTGTCAGCTGGAGTGCAGACAAGAACATAGTCCAGGGGGAGGCATTGCAACATTATTCATAATAGCCAAAATGTAGAAACAACCTAAACGTTCATCAATAGTTGAATGGAGAAATAAAATTATAGGTAGGTAGGTAGGTAGGTAGGTAGATAGAGAGAGAGATAGATGATAGATATAAATATATAGTGAAATATTATTTAGCAATGAAAAATATTAAAATAATAAATTTGTAATATATTCTACAACATGGAGGAAATTTGAAAACATTATTCTAAGTGCAATAAATCAGAAACAACTGGAAAAATATTATATTATTCCATTCATACAAAATATCTTGTATAAGAAAAGACAGAGACAGAAAGAACATTAGCAGTTATTATTTATCCCTGGAGGAGGGGAGATGGGGAATTATTGCTTAATGGGTGCAGAGTTTCTGTTTAGGGTGATGAAAATTTTATGAAATAAATAGCAGCAATGATTGAATAACACTGTGAGTGTAATTAGTGGCACTGAATTGTACATTTCATAAAGGTTTAAAAGGCAAATTTTTATGTTATATATATATTTATGACAATAAAATATATAAGTTTTGAAGTAGTGTGAATTAACCTGGCAGGAAAAGGGAGGAAATATATTGCAAATGCAAAGAATAATATGTGCAAATATGCCTAGTTTAAAAGCAATGAGATAAGGTGAGAGAGTAGGAAGTACTTTGGTAGAATCCAAGTAAAGCATATTTGTGAATGTGGAGCCCAGATGGGTTTGGAAAGATGAGTATTAACCATATTATGTTTAAAGGCCATTATAATATGCCATGGTACTGGAATTTATTACACATATACTTTCAATCAGGGAATGCTATCTTCTGGTTTGGATTTTAGAAGAGCTGTTCTTTCATTTGTGAGGTCAGGAAACACATTGCAGGAACAAGAGTTAGAATATTGTTGCAAGAATCCAAGAAAGGTTAGAGGAAGAAGCAGCAACATTTCACTCACAGAAATAAATTAAAATGTTTTTATTTTATTTTCTAAAGATTTTCTTTCTAATCCCACACCTATTGCGTGCAAGAGGTTTTTCGATGGCTGTGAGCTTCTGGGTGTAGATCACCAGGCTTCTGGTGGACCAGAACTACCAACTCTTCATTTAGTTACTGAGCACATAACCTTTTGTACCACACAGGGACCTACATAAATGACAGTCCATGCTTATTGAGCCCTTACCATTCTAAGTACTGACTGTTTAGGTGACAACAGAACATGTAATTTAAAGCTTTCATCATTTACTAGTTGTGTAACCTTGGTGAATGAAAGCCCCTATGCCTCAGTTTTCTCATCTGCAAAATTGGAACATCTCATAGTATTGTTCTGAAGGCTAAGTGGGATACCACATATAAAGTACTTTTAATAATTTCTTGAATATAAAAGTGTACTGGATTAAGTAACACCCTCCAAAAATGAAAGTCTACTTGGAACCTGTGATTTTTAACCTTATTTGGATACAGGTCCTTTGCAGATATAATCAAGTTAAGATGAGATCATACTAGATTAGGGTGGGTTCTAAATCTAACATGATGATATCCTCATAAAAAGAGGGAAATGTGGGCACAGTGACACAGACACATAGACAAGTAGGATGGCTATGTAAATATGAAAGTAGATTGAAGTTATGGTACCACAGCCAAGGAAAGCCAAGGATTGCCAAAATTATCAGAAACTAGAAAATTCAAGGAATGATTTGTTGCTAGAGACTGCAGAGGAAGCAAGACTGCTGACACTTTGATTTAGGACTTCTGCCTTTCAAAACGTAAGAGAATAAATTTCTTTTAAGCCGCACTGTTCGTGGTACTTTGTTACAACCTCCCTAGGAAACTAATACAGTAAGTAACCAATCAATGTTAGTTATCTTTGTCACATTTACCTGTCACAGTGTATTTTTTTACTCTACTTGTACCTAGGTAACAGATAAGGACATAGAATTTCATATGGATATTAGGTAACTTGTCTGTTACACAAACCCATGCTTCTGACTCCTGATCTTACACAGGAGAAAAATGATACATGGCTTCTATGTAGCATAACCTCCAAACTCATCATGATGAGAAGAATGCTGTCATCAAATGCTTAACCATTGATGGTGCTCATGAAAGTGCTTCTGGATTCTCTACTACCAGCTACCTATTGGACTGACAGGAATTTCTTCCAAGTCTAGTTGCCTACACCAGACACCTTCTGGGTTGGCAGGAACTCCTTCCAGAACCAGGCACCCTTCTCCCTGCTGCTTGCTCAGCCAGTGGGAACACTACTCGATGCCCTACATCTGCCAGTTTTCTCATTTCTTTTCTTTTCCTGGCTGGTTTTTATTTCTTTTCCTTCCTTTTCTGTTTTTTTTTTTTTTTTTTTTTTTTTTTTTTTTCTAGTTTTTCCCATCTCTTATTTTGGGACTTTGCTTCTTCTTTTTTTCCCCCCTTACTATTCTCTTTCTCTTGCTTTCTTTACTCTTTGCCCCCTTCTCTATATATTTATTTTTTCTTTTGCTTTTCCATTCTCTAGGGTTGTTTTCTCTTTTAATTCCTTTTTTCTGTTTTTCTGATTGTCACTGTTTTTTTTTCCTCTTGTTTTTATTCTCTTTTCTTCTTTTATTATTTTCTTTTTTTGTTGTGCTGTTTGCATTTTTGTTTTCTTGCTTTTATTTTTATTTTTGTTGTTTTTGTTCTCCCAACCAGTGGGAGCCAGCAACTGTGCCCACATTACCCAACAGCATCTGCACTTCCTGCATCCCCACTCACTGGGTGAAGGCCACCACCTGCTTCTGCACAAATTATCAACAATAGAGAGTAGCCAAACCAGTTCCACCAGCCCTCAACTGCTCTACATGAAACTGAACAGAGAATTGTGCAAAAGTTCTCATCTATCACACCAACCAGGAGATGGGTGGTGAGCACCTAAGTGGTGCCAAACTGCTGAACAGATAGCACAGAAGGCCTGCTCACTTAAATATATCAACACAAAATAAAAAAATAAAATAACCTCATCAAAGCACACCAACTTATAATCACCAATGAAATACATATAAAACAACATAACAAGGCCTCAGAGACAATAGGAAATCACAGTTCGCACACAAAAAAAGCAAGATAAAATAGTACAACCAAGGGCCCAAAATTCAGAGCCAGAAAACCTCCCTGAGGAAGAAATGACATTGGAACTCCCCGATTAGAAATTCAAAAGAATTAAATTTAGTTATCTTCAATGAGTCAAGAGACAGATCGAGGAAAACACTGACAAAATTGAGGAAAACACAGACAAAACTCTAGGAGACTCCAGGGATATAATACAACAACAAACTGAAAAAATAAATGAAATATTATAAACCATAAAAAACAGCAAATAGAAATCCAGAAGATTAATACTAATATTTCAGAAATAAACAACACATCAAAAAGTCCAAGGAATAGAACTGAATCAATGAAAGATAGAAATAGTTAAATTGATGAATGTCTCTCAATATTACTTTATTAAAGGAACAATCAGGAAAAGAATAATGAAAAACAAAGGAGAAAACCTAAGATTTAGGTGAATACCATCAAGAAGAATAATTTACATGTAATCAGAATTCCATAACATTAAGAGACAAAAAAAAAAAGAGAAAAGTGTCAAAAATTTCTTGGAAGAGAACTTCCCTAATATGATCAAAGATTAGATGATATGCATTCAAGAAGTTGAGTGAACCCCAAACAGGATCGACTCCAAAAGAAAATAATCAAGACATATCATAATCAAATTTTCAAAAAAAAGAAAAAGAATTCTGAAAGCAACACAGGAAAAAATGAGAAATTACTACAAGGGCAACCAATAAGACTAAGCCCTGATTTCCTGGCAGAAACCATGCAAGCAAGAAGACAATGTAATGACATATAAAACCCTGAAATTAAAAATAAAATTCCAATAAAGAATTATATACCCAGCAAAACTGTCCCTCAAATATAATGCAGAAATTAGGACACTTCCAGATAAACAGAAATTGAGGAAATTTGTAAAAACTAGACTACCCTACAAGATGCTAAAGGGAGTGGTTTGGACACTTGACAAAATCACTCATAAACAATTCATATATTGAAATATCCAAAGTAAAATAAACTTACAAGACTGGAAATGGGAAACTAGAGATAGCAATTTCTAAACAAGGACAACTACCAAAAAATAAGAGGGAATAAATAATGTAGTTATGTTGTTGTTGTTGTTGTTGTTGTTGTTGTTATGTGCCGTCAAGTCGGCCCCGACTCATAGCGACCCCTCCTTGGGTTTCCGAGGCAGTATCACTATGGAAGTAGGATTGCCCAACCTTCCTTCCAAGGAGTGGCTGGTGGGTTTGAACCGCCAGCCTTCTGGTTAGCAATCAAGTGCTTTAGCCACTATGCTACCAGAGCTCCTAATGTAGTTATAGAACATCCAAATAGAGAGGAAGTTAAGATTATTTCAAGATACATTGGATTGTTTTAAACCTGGAAAGAGGGTGATAAATAATGGGGTAACATAAAAAATATTTACCTTTAAAGAAAAAAACTTCTCATCAAAATAAAAAAGACAAAGGTCATAAATATTCAGAAAATGCAAAAACAATAGCAATGAATGACATGATGAGAAAATCCATAAACAAAATGAGCTTAGCATGTAAAAGCATAAGGAACAAAGAAATCAGCAACAAAACAAAGCACAAAAAAAGACACCAATAAATTCATATTTGTCAATAATTGCATTGAATGTAAATGGATTAAATGCCCCAGTCAAGAGATAGAGAGTTGCAAAACAGTTGAGAAAAATAACCCATCAATATGCTGTTTACAAGACACACCTTAGACACAAAGACAAAAGCAACTAAAAATCAAAGGATGGGGAAAAATACATATCAAGCAAATATTAATCAAAATAGAGCAGGAGTGGCAATATTTATCTCTGAGAAAATGGACATCAAGGCAAAAACCAGCATAAGAAACAAGAAAGGACATCTTATAAAGTGTGAATCAATTTAGAGAACACAGCTATAATAAATATTTATACACCAAATGAAAGGGCCCCAAGTTATATAAATAAAACTTTATAATAACTGAAAAGAGAAATAGACAAACACACAATAATAGTAGGAGACCGTAATACATCACCTTCAATGAATGATACAAAACCTAGAAAGAAACTCAACACAGAAACAGAAGAACTATACAACCTAATCATTCAACTTGACCTTATGGACATATACAGAACACTTCACCCAACAAGAACATAATATATATTTGTTTTTTCCAGTGCACATGGCACATTCTCCAGAATAGACCATACGTTAGGCCACAAAGCAAGCCTCAATACATTTAAAACTTCAAAATACTGTAAAACAGCTTCTCTTATAGTGCTATAAAATTAGATATCAACAATAGGAAGATCAAGGCAAAAAAGTAAACATATGGAAACTGAATAACATCCTGCTTTAAAACTGCTGGATGCTAGAAGAAATAAAAAGTTTAATTAAAAAAAAAAAATTCTAGAAGCAAAAAAAGAATGAAAACATAACATACCAAAATCTTTGGGACACACCAAAGGCAGTATTCAGAGGGCAATTTATAGCAGTAAATGCACACATCAAAAGAGAAGAAAGAGTCGAAATCAACACCTTAACTCAATATGTCCAACAAGCAGGAAACTAAGCCTATAGTCACCAGAAGGAAAGAAATAATAAAGATTTGAATACAAATAAATGAAACAGAATATAATAGAAAGAATCAGTGAGACTAGAAGTTGGTCTTTGAAAAGATTAATAAAATCAACAAACAACTGCTAAGCTTAACAAAGGAAAAGAACAAGATGCAAAGAAGATGAAAATGAGGTTAAATGAGTGATATCACAACAGCACGAATTGTAATGAAAAGGATAACAACAGAACATTAAGAACAATTGTACTCCAAAAAACTTGAAAACCTAGAAGAAATGGACAAATGTTTAGAAACACACTACTTAACTAAACTAACACAAACTGCAGTAGAAAATTTGAACAGAACTGTCTTTGTTCTGTAGTGCTGCTGTAACAGAAATACCACACGTGGATGGCTATAACAAACAGGAATTCAGTCTTTGACAGTTTAGGAGGCTAGAAGTCTGAATTCAGACTGCCAACTCAAGGGGCTGGATGAAAACCCCTCCACCTTGGGCTTCAGATCTGTCTCTTATCCCAGGCCTATTAGAGCTGCAATGCCAGGCCCTTCTGAGCTGGAGGCTTCTCCTAACTCATGCAGCTGCTGGCTGCTAAGGGTGATGAGCCCAGGTTAAATGGTAAATGGCAGGTGTGGTGGTTAAGTTGCTGACTTGGCTGGGCCATGTTGAGTGGCTGGGCAGCTGGTGGTAGTTATTCCCCATAATGAGACTGGCAATCAACTCCATGGTGGGACCTACCACAAGCAGCTGAGTAGCTGCTTTAGGGATGTGGTCTGCTTCCCGTATATAAGAAACAGCTTTGGGAATGGTCTCTCTAGCTTATGGTATGCTTGAACCCTGCAGGTAGCTATGTCATTGTTCAGCAGCCTGCCATGCTATGCCAACCTTGGGACTTTTAATGGACTTGAATTAATGTTCTGCTGTGTGGTTTTGTATAACATTAGGACTGTGCCATTTTATTTGTTGACCTTGGGCTTATTAGCTTCAGCAGCCAGTAGCTGCCTGAGTAAAGAGATGCCTCTAGCTTCAGTGAGCTGGGAACAAGAGGAAAAGCTGAATCCAAGGTTGAGGGACTTTCACTCAGCCCCTAGAGCCTGGCATGTTGAACTCAGATTTCTAGCCTCCCTAATTAAAAGAGAATAAACTTCTCTTTGTTCAAGCCATCCCATTTGTGGTATATTCTTTTTCAGAGTGGCACTAGGGAATCAGAAAAGCAGGTAAAATGGCACAATCCCAAGATCAACAGGCAACACCACAAGCCAGTGGTTCAAGTCCAAACAGATTCCCAAGATCAGTAGGCAACACGACAGGCCGCTGGTTTGGGTCCAGGAACTAGAGATGAAGACTTGGCCAAATGCAGGACTCAAAATGTGCCAAATGGCTAGAGCTCTTTCTCAAAGCTTCTCCATACACACTGGAAGTCACACTGCCACACCTGAAGGCAACTGATAAGATTCTCACAGCATATTTCACCATGGAGTTGATTATACCACATACAATCTCATCTTGCAGAATAACTACATCCAGCTGCTAAGCTACTCAAATTCATAGCCTAACCAACTTGAAACACAATCTTAAATACCACAAGACCCATAACAAAGCCAAAGCCAGGCAAAGACACCACTAAAAAAATTATAGACCAATATTCCTAGTGAACATAGATGCAAAAATTATTGACAAAATCCTAGCCAATAGAATCTAACAACATATTAAAAAATGATAATATATAATGATGAAGTGGGATTCATACTGGGTATAAAAGGATGGTTCAATATTAGAAAAACAATCAACTTAATCCACCATATAAATAAATTAAAAAAAAAAAAACATGATTACATTAATCAAATCAGAAAAGGCATTTGACAAAATCCAACACCAATTCCTGATAAACATGCTGAACAAAATATGAATAATAGAGACATTCCTCAAAATAATCAAGCATCACTGTGTAAAAAACAATGACCAAATTATTCTCAATGTAGAGAGACTGAAGCATTTTCCTTATGGACAGGTACCAGACAATGCTGTCCTTCATCCCCACTCCTGTACAATATTGTATTGGAATTCCTAGTCAGAGAAATAAGGCAAGAAAGAGAAAGGGAATCCAAATTGGTAAAGAAGAAATAAAACTATTTCTATGCATAGACAATGCAATTCTATACAAAGAAAATCCCAAAGACTCAACAAGAAAAGTACCGAAACTAATTGAAATTTTCAGTAAAGTGGTAGGGTGCAAGATCAACATACATAAATCAGTCAGATTCATTTACACTAATGAAGATAACTCTAAAAAGGAAATCAGGAAAACAATATGATTTATAATAATCACCCAAAAATTAAGTACTTAGGAATAAATCTAAATAGAGACACAAAAGTCCAATACAACGAAAGCTATAAAACACTATTGAAAGAAACAAAAGAGATTTACATAAATGGAAGAATACACCATGCTCATGGATCAGAAGACATAACATTATGAAACTGCCAATACTACCCAAAGCAATCTACAGATATGATGCAATCCTGGTCCAGAGTCCATCTTCATCCTTTAAAGAGATGGCAAAACCAATCACCAAATTTATATGTAAAGGGTAGATACCTAAGAAAGTAAGATACTACTAATGAAGAATGAAGTAGGATGTCGCACACTCTCCAATCTCAAAACCTACCACTACACAGCTATAGTAGTTAAAACAGCCTGGTACTAATACAAGAACAGACACACAGACCAATGGCACAGAATTGAGACAACCCAGAAGTAAATCCATCCACCTGTGGACAACTGATCTTTGACACATGGACAACATTTATTGAACAGGGAAGAGATAATCTCTTTAGTAAATGGTACTGGCAAAACTGGGTATCCATTTGCAGAAAAATGAAACAAGATCTATACCTCACACCACATATAAAAACAAACTCAAGCTGGATAAAAGGCCCAAATGTAAAACCTAAAATAAAAAAGACCATCAAATAAAATATAGGGATAAATCTACATGGCACAAATACACTATCAAACATATATCAACATGCACAAACACCAGTAAACAAAATAGATTATTAGGATCTCCTAAAAATTAGACACTAATGCTTATCAAAAGAATTCACCAGAAGAATAAAAAGAGAATCCACAGACTGGGGAAAAAAAAAAAAATTGGAAACGGTATACTGGCCAAGGGGCTAATCTCTAAAATGGATAGAAAACTCTAACAACTCAACAGCAAAAAGACACATAATCCAATTAAAACATGAGACAAAAATATGATCAAACACTTCACCAAAGAAGACATTCAGACAGCAAACATGTGAAGAAATGATTATGATCACTGCCATTGAGTTAATTTCAACTCATAGTGACCCCCATTGGGTTTCTGAAGCTGTAAATTTTTACAGAAGTAGATTACATCATCTTCGTTCCATGGAATGACTGGTGGTTTTGAACCGCTAATCTTCTGGTTAGGATCCAAATGCTTTACCCACTATGCCACCAGAACTCCTTCATTAACAATTAGCGAGATGTAAATCAAAACAACGAGATATCATCTCATGCCAGCATTAATAGCAAAGGTGAAAAAAAAAAAAGAGAGACAGAGAGAGAAAAAACAACAAATGCTGGTGAGGGTGTGGACTGAAACATACACTGCTGGTGCAACTGTAAAATTATGCAACCATTTGGAAAACTGTATGGTGAAACTTCTGTGGAAAACTATGTTGCTTCCTTAAAAAGCTTGAAATAGATATGATCCAGCAATCCCACTGCTCAGTGTGTATCCTAGAGAAATAAGAGCTGTGACATGAGTAGATGTTGCATATCTATGGTCATTACAAGGAGCTCTGGTAGCATAGTGCCTAAAGAACTTAACTGCTAACCAGAAGGCTGATGGTTCAAACCCACCAGCCACTCCTTGGAAGAAAGGTTGAGCAATCTACTTCCATAGTGATACTGCCTTGGAAACCCAAGGAAGGGTTGCTATGAGTTGGGTCTGACTCGATGGCACATAATGACAAAACAACAACAATGGTCATTACAACATTATTTACAATAGGAAAAAGGTGGAAACAAGCTAAACTCCCATCAATGGATGACTAATTAAACAAACTATGGTACATATACACAATGGAATAGGAACATTAAAGAGCAATCATAAATGTGTGAAAAATCTCATTACATGCTTGAATCTAGAGGACAATATGTTGAGTGAAATTAGTCAGTCACAAAAGGACAAATATTGTATGAGACCACTATAATAAAAAGTCAAGAAATGGTTTCATATACACACAAAAAGAATTCTTTAATGGATACCATGGGTGGGAAAGAAAGGGAGCCACTAACTAGAAGGTTGTTGTTATTGTTGTTGTCATTATGTGTCATTGAATTGGACCCAACTAGAAGGTAGACATACATTAACTTGGGTAAAGGGGAAGGCAATATACAATAAGGAGGAGGTCAGCACAAAATGATCAATGAAAGGAAGATGCTGGGAGAATACAGAGTTAAAGGTAACAGAGGTAAATACTAATTAATACATAATTCTCCAATAACAGTGATATCAATCATCTAAGAGCAGATACATAGATAGACTTATAAGCTGAACAGATGTGGGAAGGAAAATGGGACTATACCCATTAATATGTAAATGTTTGATAGAGGATATTCATATATATATATATTTACATGTACTGCAAAGATATCCATGAATAATAGAATATGGAGAAGGCAAAGTTATGAAAACTCCTCACCCATTACCAAAAACTCTGAGGGAGTGAGTGACTGGGCCTCAGAACCAAACTCTTGGAGAACATCAAAGTCAGTTGGCACAGCATAGTCCACAAAGACAAAATGCTACATCCTACTTTGGTAAGTAGCAACTTGAGTGTTAAAAGCTTGTAAGCAGGAGACTTTTGGCAAGATGGCAGAATAGGCAGACAAGCTATATAGATCCTCTGTAACAAAGAAACATAAAAACAATTGAAACAAATACAGAAGATAATCCTGGAATGCTAAACTGTAAAGGGAAGGAAAAAGAAGTGGGTTAAATGACAACCAGTAAAAGAACCTGAATGAAAATAGTAAATAAGGAAAAAAAAAACAGAGCTAAGAACTGCCAGCTGTCCTGATAGCATGGTCAATTTGAATATTTACAAGTGGTGTTCTGATCCAGGCAGCAACCTAAGAACCTGCTCTGCTTGCTGAAGACTGTGTGGGCAACTGCACTGGTGCTTGACAACGAGAAAGGAAAATAGCAAACAAAGAGACAGAGCTGTGCACTATTGCTGTCCAGAGGGCACAGACATTTAAAATATTTGCAAGCAGCATTCTATTCTAGGCAACAATCTAAGAATAAGCTCCACTTGCTGAGGACAGCATAAGAAGCTTCACTAGAGCCTGACAACTACAAAGGTGCGATATTCCTTGTGATTCTTGTATCTCAAACACTCTTGGTGAGTGGAGGTGTGGCCATCCCCTACTTCACCCACCTTCTGTGCCAGCAGGAATTCCATCCTGATCTGGACACTCTGACAGCACCCAAATGCCCAGCCCCCTCTCCATTTTGTTTTTGTTTATGTTTTTGTTTTTAAATTATCATTTTCTTCCTTTCTTTTTAATTTTTCTCTTTCTTTTCCCTACTTTTTTTCCCCCTTTTCCTAGTTCTCTTTTCTTTCTTTTTTCTTTTGGTTCTTCCCAATCCCTCTTTTTCTCAGTTTTTCTTTTTATTCTTTTATTCTTTTTCTCTTTTTTGTCTTATCCCCCCCACATGTAGATATTGGTTTTTTTTCCCCTCTTTGTGTCTCTCATGGTTTTATTTTATTATTAATATGTATATATATTTTTGTGATTGTTGCTGTCCATGTATGTGGTTTATGGGTTTTGTTCTCTTGTTTGTTTTTTTTTTTGTTGTATTTATTTATTTATTTTTGTCGAACTAGGTGGAGAACAGCAACCTTACCTACATGATCAGTCATTCTCACACATCATGCGGCCCTCCCACTGGGTGAGGACACTACTTGCCTTTGCACCAACTGATCAATGATAAATGGCAGTCAGTAATACCAGCCCAACACACCCTCAACTGCTCTTCACAAAAATCTAACAGAGATCTGTGTACACACTCACATTCTCTATAAAACCCACCAGGAGACAGGTGGTGAGTGACTGTTGTTATTGTTGTTATGTGCCGTCGAGTCAAACCCGACTCATAGAGACCCCTCCTTGGGTTTCTGAGGCAGTATCACTACGGAAGTAGGATTGCCCAACCT
>NW_006921800.1:91037-119513 GCF_000298275.1 Orycteropus afer afer | reverse complement strand
GTGAGTGACTAAATGCTACCAATTAGTGAATAGAGGAACACAATAGCCCTGCTCACTTGCATATATAAAAACGACAAAGAAAAACAAACAAACCTAGGTGAACACAAACATACAATCACCAATTAAATGTAAATAGAGTGAAATCACATGTCTCAGAGAAAACTGACAATCCAGGTCCAACAAAGAAGCAAGATAAAGTAGTAGAAACAAGGGACCAGGATACAGACCTAGAAAATCTTCCAGAGGAAGAAGTTAGATTGGAACTGCCTGGTAAGGAATTCAAAAGAATTCTATTTAGGTACCTTCAGTGCATTGAGAGACAGATTGAGGAAAACACAAAATTAAGAAAAACATAGACAAAACTTGAGAACAATTTAAGAAAACAACCCAAGAACAAACTGAAAAATACAAAAGAAAAATTAGAAACCATACTAAACCAACAAATAGAAATCCAGAGGAGATTAATACTAAGATTTTGGAAATAGATAATACATCAAATGAGCAAAGAAGTGGAATCAAATCAATGGAAGACAGAAGTAATGAGATTGAGGACAATTACTTCAATACTACTTTATTAAGTAACTCTTCAGAAGGAAGATTGGGCAATCTACTTCTGTAGTGATACTGCCCTGGAAACCCAAGGAGGGGTCGCTATGAGTTGGGTCCAAGTTGATGGCACATAACAACAACAACAACAAACTTTACTAAGGGATCAATCAGAAAAAAAAGAGCAAAACAAAATGAGGAAAGTCTAAGATTCATGTGGGATATCATCAAGAGGAATAACTTACATGTGATTGGAATTCTAGAACAGGAAGCGACAAATAAGACCACAGAGAAAATTGTTGGAAATGTACTGGATTAAAATTTCCCTAATATGATGAAATACAAGGAGATATCTATTCAAGAAGTTCAATGAACCTCAAACAAGATAGATCCTAAAAGAAAATCACTGATACATATAGTAAACAAACTCATCAAAACTAAAAGAAAATTCTGAAAACAGCTTGAGAAAAATAAATAGTTAACCTACAAAAGCAGCTCATAAGACTATACTCTAATTTTCAGTAGAAACTATGTATACAAGAAGACAATGGAATGATATATATAAAACACTGAAAGAAGAAAAAAAAAATTGCCAACCAAGAATTATATACCCAAAAAGATTGTTTCTCAAAATTGATGGTTAAATAAAGACATTTCCAGATAAACAGAAATTAATATTAATGGAATTTGATAAAACAAGACAACCTTACAAGACATGCTAAAAGGAGTCCTTTGGACAGAGAACCAACAACAGCAGATAAAAATGATTAACACATATGATGACATAACCCATAATCCAATGTAGTTATTAAAAAGAAAAGAGAAAGAAAGAAAATTCATTGTCATTGAGTCAATCATCTTTGAGCTTCCAAGGTGGTAAAACTTTACAGAAGTAGATTGTCTAGTCTTCCTTCTGAGGAGTGGCTGGTGGATTTGAACCAACTACCTTCTGCTTAGTAGTCAAATGCCTTAGGCACTACACCACCAGAGCTCCTTAATCTAGTTATAGTAGTATCCAAAGTAAAGTAAACATAAAAGACTGTAAGCAGTTAGCCAGAGACCTCAATTAGTCAGTGAGGAAAATTACAAACTAAAAAGAGGAAATAACTAGTGTAGGTCCAGAACTTCTAAATGGAGAGGAAATCAAGGCAGTTGCTAACAGACTGTTCTAAACTTGGGAAGAAATTTATAAGTAACAAGGGAACCAAAAAGAAGAAGAATAAACTTTTGGGTCAAAATATAAAAAAAGAGAGGCACAAATAGTTGGCAAATACTAAAATTATAGGAACAAAGGAAATGATGACAAAATTACAAAACAAAATGAGGTCAGCACAGAAAATTACATGGAACAAATAACTCAGCATTACCATGAATAAACACATAGAAAATGACAGCAATTAATTCATAAAAATTCATTGCCATCAAGTCAATTCCGACTCATAGCGACTGACCCCTGCTTGGGTTTCCAAGGTGGCATCTCTACAGAAGTAGATTGCCCAGTCTTCCTTCCATGAGGAAGGAAATGTTCTTTGTTGGTTACCATGGATGGGAGGGGAAGAAGGAAAAATTGCTAGATAGGTAAGAAACAAATATTGATTTGGATGCAGGAAAAGGCAATATACCAAAAGTGAGTGATCAACACAATTACACTAAGAAAAGAAAGACAGAGAGGTGTACAAGAGGCAAAGACAACAAATGTAAACACTTTTACATACACAATACTGGATTAATCTATACATGAATACATAAGTAGAGAGGCTGAAAAATCAAGTATGTCTAGCCAAAAGGAAATATACCTATGGCAATATATAAGTTTGGCAGACAATATTTCTACATTTGTATGTGCTATACAAATGTCCATATATAGGACCTGGAAAATGGAGTCTCTCCAGTAGCACAAACGCTAGTTCCCTCTAGCATCTTAGTGCCTGAAAAGTTAGGTGCAGCAGTTTGAAAGGTGGTGCTCCGAACAGTCCATTAAGTCAGAGTACATCAAACTCAGGGGAGTAGGATTAGAAAGGGAAAAAAGGCAGTGCAATTACCCGGAGGAAAAAAAAAAAGGTGAGCCTGCCCTGCAGAGCACCAATTGGCAAGCAAGACAGGGCATTGGAGGGCTCCTTCGAGCAGTGGACAGAACGTATCACTCTGGAGAACCTGCGGCCACTCCATGGATCTACCTTCAGCACCTGCTTTCATCACTAAAATTGGGACCGCTGAGAGGGAACAGAGAACCCTCTGTCTCCTGGCACTGTTGAAATGGTAGCAAAGAGGAGAATAATGCCACAAGTGGGCGGGCCCTGGGTGAACTTCCATCATGGATCAAGGCAGTTATCCTAGGTCAGCTTTTTGGCATGAAGGGACCTGGAGAGAAGGGTTTTTGTGACAGTCTGAACCTGGTGGAAAGTAGTGGCCCCCTAACGATTGGAGTCCTTGCTGAACTTGAGCTGCAGGCCTGTGAGTAACAGTATAACGTCATCATTAGCAGCCTGCTCAAAGCCCTAGAAATGGCTCCTGACACCTTGCAGCTTTTTTCTTCCCCCCCCCCCCATTTTCTTCCTCCTTTCCCCACCTCTTGCCTGCCTTACCCAATAGAAAAACTACATTAAGCCACCATAACACCTGTTGGCTCAAATTCTAAACTTCCTTTCTGACAAACAGAGACCTGCATCCACATTCCATACAGTGATTCCATCATCAGAAACAAAGCTGCAGAGCAACCCAGAACACCAAAATTAATAGCCAAAAAAGTAAAATATGCCTGCTCCACCTTTTAAAAATGTTAAATCATAAAACTAAGATAAAACAAATCAATACATAACTAACAGTTAAAGACAGCTTCAAAATGTCTAGGAAACAACAGGAAATCTCAACTCAAACAAAAAAAAACAGGATAAAATAATAGAAGTAAAATCCCAAACAAATGTCACATTAAACATGGAGGAAGAGGAGGCAATAGAATTATCTGAGAAGGAATTTAGAAGGTATTTTTATAGAATTCTACAAGAGCTTAAGGAAATCATAAACAAAAGCAAGGAGAACACAGACAGTATCCTGGAAGAACTCAGGAAAACCATTCAAGAGCAAAATAACATGATTAATGCACAGTCAGAACTCATACAAAAACAGTAGTTAGAAATCCAGAAGATTAATACCAAAATTACAGAATTGTACAACACAGTGAAAGCACAAAAGAATAAGCTAGAACTGGCTGAAGAACTCATTTCCAAACTAGAAAACAAATTCCTGGATACCAGCCTGTATGGATTAAAATCAGAATAAAGATTTAAGAGAAATGAAGAGAACCTAAGAGTATATGGGAATGACATGAAAAGAAAAACCATACACCTCATTGGAATTCCAGAACAAGAAGAGGTGAAAAAAAAAAAAAAAAAACACTGAGAAACTTGTGGAAGACCTACTCTATGAAAACTTACCCCATATCATGAAGGAAGAAAAGACAGTTGTCCAAAATCTCAAAGAACACCATACAGGTTAGATTCCAAGAGAAAAATGCCAAGGCATATCATAATCAAACTCTACAAAGACAAAGAAAGAATCTTGTGAGCTGACCAGGACAAAAGAAATATTACTTATAATTATCAAAAACTTAGGTTGAGCTCTGATTACCCAGCAGAAACCATGCAGGTAAGAAGGCAATGGGACGGCATATATAAAACATTGAAGGAAAAGAACTTCCAACCAAGAATCCTATCCCCAGCCAAATTGTCAAATATGAGGGCAAAATCAGTACATTCTCAAACAAACAGAAATGAAGGGATTTTGTGAAAACCAGACCAACCCTACAAGAAATGCTTGAAGTCCTTCCAATAGACAAGCCACAACAGAGAACAACAAAATCAGGACACATGACATCAACACTAAAAGCAAATCAGAAATAGATGCGCAAAATAAGATCATAAAACATTGTATACTAAAAATCAAGGAAGCCAATCTGCTCATGACAGCAGTAACTAACCAAATTGAGGGAATAAAAGTTCTAGGTACAAACTTCCAAATGGAGAGGAAAACAGAACAATATCTTCATAGAACAGACTGTTCCAAAAATATAGAGACAAGAATTCACTCCAAGGTAACCACAGAGAAAACTAAAAATTGCCCTAAGCAAATACATGCAGACCAAGTGGGATTCATACCAGGTTTGCAAGGGTGGTTCAACATCAGAAAATCAATCAATGTAATATACCACATAAACAAAATAAAGGAAAAGAACCATATGATTATATCAATTGATGCAGAAAAGGTATTTGGTAAAATCCAACATCCATTCCTGTTTAGAACTCTCAGCAAAATAGGGATAGAAGGGAAATTCCTCAACATAATAAAAGGTGTATATAAAGCCAATGGCCAACATCATTATTAATGGAGAAAGACTCAAGGCATTCCCCTTACAAATAGGAACCAGACAGGGATGCCCTGTATCACCACTTCTATTTAACATTGTACTGGAAGACCTGGCCAGGGCAATAAGGCAAAAATAATGCATACAGATTGGCAAAGAGGAAATAAACTATCTCTATTTGAGGACAATATAATCCTGTATGTAGAAAACTCAAGAGACTCAACAGAAAAACTACTGGAACTAATAGAGGGGCTCAGCAAAGTGGCAGGATACAAGGTCAACATACAAAAATCAGTTGGATTTCTCTACACCAACAAAGAGACCTCTGATAAAGATATAAGGGAAACAATACCATTTATGTTGTTATGTGTTGTCAAGTCGGCCCCCCTGACTCATAGCAACTGCTTCTTGAGTTTACGAGGTGGTATCACTACGAAAGTAGATTGCCCAACCTTCCTTCTGAGGAGCGGCTGGTATAGCTACTAAAAAGATAAAATACCTAGGAATAAATCTTACCAGAGACACAAAAGATCTATACAAAAAAAAAAAAAAAAAACTATATAACACTGCTACAGGAGACAACAAGGGCTCTACATAAATGGAAGAACCTGCCTTGTTCACAGATAGGTAGACTGAATATTGTGAAAATGTCAATACTACTAAAGCAATCTACACATTTAATGCAATCCCGATCCAGATACCAAAAAAATTTTTAAGGACATGGAAAAACCAATTACTTACTTCATATGGAAAGGAAACAGACCTTGGATAAGCAGATCACATCTGAAGAAGGAAAATAAAGTGGGAGGTCTCACACTCCTGGATCTTAAAACCTACTATACAACCACAGTAGTTAAAACAGCATGGTATTGGTACAATGATAGACACATAGACCAATGGAACAGAATCAAAAATCTAGAAATAGACCCATCCATCTATGGACAGCTGATTTTTGACAAAGGTCTAAAACTTATTAAATGGGGAAGAGATAGCCTCTTTAAAAAATGGTGCTCACAAAACTGGATATCCACTTGTGGAAAAATGAAACAAGACCCATACCTCATCCCATACACAAAAACAAATTCAAGCTGGATCAAAGACTTAAATGCAAAACCAAAAACTATAAAATTCATAAAAGATAAAATATAGGCAAATCTAGGAGCCCTAATTTATGGCATAAATAGACTATCAAACATAACCCAGAATGCACAGGAGGTGGAAGAGAAGCTAGGTGAATGGGACATTTTAAAAATTAAATTCTTGTGCACATTGAAAGACTTCATCAAAAGAGTAAAAAAGAGAACCTACAGATTGGGAGAAAATATTTGCCTATGACAATCTGACAAAGGACTTATCTCCAAAATCTACAGAAAACTTCAACACTTCAACATCAAAAAGACAACCAAAATAAAAAATGAGCAGAAGACTTAAACAGACACTTCACTAAAGACGATATGCTGGCAGCCAACAAACACATGAGGAATCACTTGTTATCTTTAGTCGTTGTTGTTGTTGTTTGCTGTCCAGTCGGTCCCGACTCATAGAGACCCCTCCTTGGGTTTCCAAGGCAGTATCACTACGGAAGTAGGATTGCCCAACCTTCCTTCCGAGGAGTGGCTGGTGGGTTTGAACCACCAGCCTTCTGGTTAGCAGTCAAGCACCTTAGGCACTATGCTACCAGAGCTCCCCTTTAGTCATTAGAGAGATGCAAATATAAACAACGATGAGATATCATTTCATCACAGCAATAACGGCAAAGTTAAACAGGATAGAAAATAACAAATGCTGGTGAGGTTCCAGAGAGATTGGAACTCTTAACGCATTTCTGGGGGAATTGTAAAATGGTACAACAATAGTGGCAAACGTTATGGCATTTCCTTAAAAAACTAAAAATAGAAATCCCATTTGACCTAGCAATTCCATTACTAGGAATATATTCTATGGAGGTGAGAGACAGCACACAGATAAACATATAAACATCTGAGAAGATCAGATGGGGGGCAGCACACAAACAGACATATGCACACCTATGTTCATCACAGCACAATTCACTATAGCAAAGAAATGGAAACAACCTAAATGTCCATCAACAGATGAGTGGATAGCCAAATTATGGCACATTCACACAATGGAACACTATGGTACATTAAAGAACAATGAAGGGTACACGAATCATCTCACAACATTGATGAGCCTGAAGGACATTATGCTGAGTGAAATAAGTCAATAGCAGAAGGACAAATATTGTATGAGCCTATTACTGTAAAAAGGCAAAGAAGGGTTTGCTTAAGAAAGGGAACTCACTTTGTAGGTTTGTTAGATGCAGCTGATGGTCTCCTATCCTCGGAAGTGAAGAAGAGTGCAAAAAAACAAGGGCATTTGGAAGCAATCAGTCCTAGGATATGATGAACCTCAAGACCAGAAGAAATAGATGGTGCCCAGCTACGAATGCCAACCACTCAGGGAAAGATCAAATCTGGAGATCCTGGATAGAGTGGGAGGAAAAATGTGAAACAAAATCCAAAAACACAATAATGACCAGAATTATTGGTCGGATGGAGTTTGGTGAGATCCTCAATACTATGGCCTTGGGATACATTTTGGTGCTGGAATAAAACTCACTCCTGGGGCTGGTTCTCAGCCCAATAGTAAACAAGATGTACAAGCAAACCACTCAACCCACGGTGACAGTGATGCATCCACATGCTCTATGGAGATGCGTCCCTTGGAGCAATCGACAACAGGATCCCAGAGGGACAACATTTGCATGAAGAAAATGCAGGACACATAGCAGTGCATACTGAGGGGCATGGGGAGGGGAGGTTACTGGGCAGGGAGGGGAAGAGACTGGGTTATGGTGGGGGATGGCAATTAGGGAGTGAAACTAAATGTACAAGAAATGTTGAATGTAAAATAAACTCTGCTCTGTAAACTTGCACCTAAAACACAATTTAAAAAAAAAAAAAAAAGTTCATATACATAATAGAGCTAACAAGGGGCACAGGGAATATCAAGCTCAATTGGCATAACATACTTCACAAAACAAAGGTTTACATCTTATTTGGTTCAGTGGCAATTGGAGTCTTAAAAACTTGCAAGTGGTCATCTTAGATGCAACAATTGATCTCTCTTCATTCAGAGCAAAGAAGAATGAAGAAAACCAAAGATTCATGGAAACAATTAGTCCAAAGTACTAGTGCACCATGCAAACCTCAGCCTACATGACCATGAGATCACAAGGACTAGAAGGTGCCCATCTATCATTGTCAACCACTCAGAAGTGGATCAGTACAGGAAATCTTGGATAGAGTGGGAGAAAAATGTAGAACCAAACTCAAAATCATAAAAAGAAGACCAAGTTTTGTAGTCTGACAGACTGGTGAAACCCTGAGAATATGGCCCTTAGTTACCCTTCAGGCCTGGAATTGAACTCACTCTCACGGTTTTCAGCCAAACAATAGACAAGCCTGTAAGGTGAACATTTATACCAGGTAGGTACACTCCTTAGAGCAATCAACCATGGGAGATCAGAGGGTAGTATTTGCACAGAGAGATAGCTCAGATGACAGGAATGCATAGGAAAGAAGGACACAGGGAAAAGGCAACTACAGAGAGGAAGTGGGAGGAAAGCTGTTACATTATGAGAACTGCAATCAGTGTCATGAAAGAAAATGTGTATGAACTATTATCTGGAAAATGAATTCGCTCTGTAAACTTTCACACAAATCACTACTTAAAAAGAAAAAGAAAATAAAGCTTACAAGCAGCCATCTAAGGAGCATCTATTGGTTTCTCCCACCCACAACAAACAAGAGTGAAGAAAATAAGACACTTGGAAAAAAAATAGCCCAAAGGATTAATGGACCACTAGAACCCATAACCCTGAAAGAAGAACTAGATGGTGCCTGATTCAGAAGGGGGCATGGAGCAAGGGATATCATAGCTGATGTCAGATGGATCTTGGTTGAAAGCAAAGAATACCAGAATGATGTTTACTTGTGTTTTATTGACTAAGTGAAGACATTCAATTGTGCTAATCATAACAAATTGTGGATAACATTGAGAAGAATGGGAATTCCAGAACACTTAAGCAAACCCATGAGGAACCTGTAGATAGATCAGGAGGCTTCCATTTGAATAGAACAAGGGGATACTGCAAGGGAGTGTGTCAGGGTTGTATCCTTTCACCATACTTATTCAATCTGCATGCTGAGTGAATATTCTGAGAAGCTGGACTATATGAAGAAGAACATGGCATCAGGATTGGAAGAAAGATGATTAACAGCCTGAGATATGCAGATGACACAACTTTGCTTGCTGAAAGTGAGGATGACTTGGAACACTTGCTGATTATGATTAAAGACTACAGTCAGCAGTATGGATTACAGCTCAACATAAAGAAAATAAAAATCCTCACAACTGGACCAATAAGCACCATCACAATAAATGGAGAAAAGACTGCTGTCAAAGACTTTGCATTACTTGGTTCTATAATCAATGCCAATGGAAGCAGCAGTCAAGACATCAAAAGACTTATTGCATTTGGGTAAATCTGTTGCAAAAGACTTTTTTCAATTGCTGAAGAGCAAAGATATCTCCTTGACGAAGAAGCCATTATATTTTCAACCACCTCATATGCATGTGAGAGCTGGACAATGAACAAGGAAGACCAAAGAAGAGTTGAAGCTTTTCCGTTGTGGTGTTGGCAAAGAATCCTGAAAGTATCGTGGACTGCTAAAAGAACTAACAAATCTGTCCTGGAGGAAGTGCAGTCAGAATGTTCCTTGGAAGCAAGAATGGCCAGACTTCATCTCACCTCCTTTGGCCATGTTATCAGAAAGGACCATTCTCTGAAGAAGGGTGTCATGCCTGGTAAAGTGGAGGGTCAATGAACGAGGGGAATATCCTCAACAAAATGGATTGACATGGTGGCTGCAGTGACAGGCTCAGGTATTGTAGGGATTGTGAGGCTGGCACAGGACCAGGCACTGTTTTGTTCTGTTGTACATAGGGTCGTTATGAGTCGGAGATGACTTGATGGCACATAACAACAACAAGGTGAACAATAAGTCTAGGAAAGTAGATATTACTTACAACCATTGACCATTGATGATTGAAAGGGCAACATTTGTCCAAGGACAAAGTTCAGAAGGCAGGAATGGTTAGAAGAGAAGGAGGAAAGGGAAAGAGAAACACAGGGAGAAACTGGGAAGAGTGAAGTTGTATTGAGGGGATTGCAATCAATGGCATGGAACAAAATCATGTGAATGGTTGAATGGACAACTTATTTGCTTTGTAAACTTTCAACCAAAGCACAAAAAAGTTTTTGTTTTTTGTTTTTAAAAAAAGGTAAAGAAAGTGCCTCTGGAGCCAAACAGGGCGTCGTTCTCCTAATTCATTGCACTGCTTCTTAGAATCCTTTTTACAGTATCTATCTTCCCTGACACTTAATTTGCTATTCCAAGAAACCAGAAACTTTTTTGCATATGCTGTTGCCTAGGCTTCCAATGCAGAGAACACTTCCTTAACCAGGCAACAGATATATCTGGCACAAACCTCATTCAGTTAATGTGGCAACATGCAGTGGGAGTTCAGCAATGCTTGCAGTGAGTCAGCCAGATCTCATTGTCCAGAGCCTCTCAGGGTTGATATCTCCAGGTAAATAGGAAAAATCAGTCTTCTAGGTTGACTCCTAATTATGATAAAGACAGACTCCTACACCTTATTAAAACTATCATTAGTCCAGTAGCATTGTCTATATGATATTAATCACAGCAATAAAGCCAATCTTTATAAAAACCAACCCAAACCCATGACTGTTAAGTAGATTCTGACTCATTGTGACCACATGTGAACACAAATTAGAACTGCACTCCATAGAGTTTTCAAGCCTATGACCCTTTGAAATCAGGCCTTTCTTCTAAGGTGTCTCTGAGTGTGCTTGAACTGCAAATCTTTAAGTTAGTAGTCAAGCGCTTAACCATTTGTGTCAACCAGGGATCCTTAGCTAATATTTACTGATTGATTATTTACTATATCACATAAGTAAGGCTCAGAGAAGTTAGTTAATTTCCTCAAGGCAACATAGCTAATGTATGAGTTTTCTATGGCTAACAAATTGGTACAAACTTAGTGACTTAAAACAATACTATTTTCTTACTGTCTGGTCAGATGTCTGTTATGAGTTCAACTGGGCAAAAATCAAGATGTTCCTTTCTGGAGGCATTTGGAGAGAATTTGTTTCCCTGCTTTTTCCAGCTTCTAGATGCTGAATGTATTTCTCGGCTTGTGGTCTTCTTCAAACTTCAAAACCAGTAACTGTATCATCTGACCTCTGCTTTTATCATCACATCTCATTTTCTGATTCAATCTTTTCTGCCACCCTGTTTCATTTATACAGACCCTATGACTACATTGGTCCTTCCCAGAGAATCCAGGACAGACTTCCCATCTCAAGGTCAGCTGATTAACAACCATAATTCCTTCTAAAACCTTAATTCATCTTTGCTATGTAACCTATTAGGGGTTCTGGTAGTGATACTCCCTGGGAAACCCAAGGAGGGGTTGCTATGAGTTGAGTCCGACTCGATGGCAAATAACAACAACAACAACATGTACCCTATTAGAAGCCCTTGTCATGCTTCTAAGCTACTAAGCAAAAAGCTAGTACTAAGCAAAAAGCTAGTACTAAGCAAAAAGCTACTAAGGAAAAAGTTGGCAGTTTGAACCCACCAAACTCTTCATGACAGAAAGATTTGGTAGCCCACAGCCAGAGTCAATTTTGACTCAGTGGTGCTATAGGACAGAGTAGAAGAACTACCTCATAAGGTTTCCTGTAAATCTTTACAGAAGCAGACTGCCACATATTTCTCCCACTGAGCAGCTGATAGGTTCAAACTGCTGATCTGTCCATTAGCAGCCAAGCACTTTAACCACTGTACCATCAGGGCTCCACCAGTCACAAGCACAATGTAATTTTCCATCTGTTTCATTTTAAAAATGATTTTCTATAAGCTGCAGAATATCTTGATGTACAGTCATGATAACAATTTTTTGTTTGTTAATTTGCTTTAATGTGACTGGTTACCTAATAATTCATAAATCAAAATTTTTATCCTTCATGTTGAGGTGTTATGGTACTATTAGGAAGACCACAACTAAAGTTTTTGGCTTTGTTAAAAAGAAAGATATAAATGTGCTTCAGCAGGTAAATGAAAGAAAGTATTACTAGCTAGAAATGCCAGTGTGAAAATTGTTTCTAACAATGTGGAGCCACTCCTTGGAAGGAAGGTTACTTCCACAGTGATACCACCTCGGAAACCCAAGGAGGAGTTGCTATGAGTCGGACCCAACTCGACGACAGTGAGTTTGTTTTGTTTTTGTTCAGGCTTTGATATATAGAGGTTCAAACCCACCACCCTCTCCTCGAAAGGAAGGTTGGGCCATCTACTTCCATAGTGATACTGCCTCAGAAACAAAGGAGGGGTCACTATGAGTCAGGTCCGACTTGATGGCAAATAGCAACAACAACATCAATAAAACAACACTGAGTTCTATCATAAGAAAATTAGAGTATAAAAGCCATTTAGTAGATAACTAAAGCAATGAATGAAAACATTAAAAATATTAAATAAAGTTTCTAAAATAGTGGTTGCCTCTTCTGTAAAGATTTACAGCCTTAGAAACCCTATAGGGAAGGGCAGTTCCACTCTATCCTGTTGGGTTGCTATGACTTGGAAAGGAGTTGATAACAATATGTTTGGTTTTGTTTTTTATGTAACCTAATATATTCACCATTTCTGGGGATTAGGACATGGTATCTTTGAGAGGCCATTACTCTTCCTACCACAGTTAATACGAAAAGGATAAAGCCAGGGTAGAAACCCAGATATGTCTAATCCTAAAGTCTGTGCTCTTGACTATTACACTCTATCCAACTATTGTTAAAATACCCTGGTCTTCATCTTTGAAGTAAATGAGTAAGAATTATTCACATACTTCCACAAAGCCCAATTCTCATGTAGTTTTAGTGATTAACATTTATACTGTATCCACATCAGCAATGTTATATGATCTAATTTGTGCACTGTAACAACAGAGTCAAATGGGCAACAGAAGAGTTATTTTTGTGCCCATTTTAGGGATGTGGAGCCCAGAAAACAGGTATCATGAACAGAGACAGTGTCACTGTTAGTAAGAGATAAACCAATCTTGGATTTTTTTTAAATTTTGACCCTGAGTCTCTGTACACTTCTTCCCATACAAGGTGAAACAGAAAGAACTGTTTTAAAGCCATTTAGATCTGGACCTAGTTGGCAGATTTTTCATATTCTGTTGGAATTTAGTAAGTCCGTCAACCTTTCTGAGTCTTTGTTTCTTCATTATTGTAAATAGCAGATAAAAAACATCTAATATGTAAGCTTGTTAGGAGAAATAGTGATAAGATAATAAATAAGTGCATAGTAATGATATTCAGTTATATCGTGGATTACCAGCTGGCTTCACAACCACTCAAAGGGTGACATCAGGCATTCAGAAGGTTTTGTAAATATGCATGTACAGTCAGGAAACTCCATGTTCGAGAAAGGAATAATTCTCATTCAATGACAAGAACCTGCTCCTGAGGAAAGAGCAACCTCTTTTTAAGCCTTTCTGGGATTTATCTGGAGGTAGAATCTGACTGGGTTACCAATAATCAGCAAGAGACTTCAAAACTCACCGATAGGTCCTTTTTCATTCCATAAGTTGATCATTGTGTTTTCTTATGTTTGTGTGACGTGTCTCCCTCTAGCCTCGTTATAACATCAATACATTACCATTTGAAGTAAAAAAGAAGAGGAAAAACTCACCTAGAATCTCTAAGGATCTTCATTTTGTTGGTGAGATTTTATTTGTTTGTTTTGGGTCTTCTGTGTGTTTGTGTCTCTTTTGCCTTTATTCTCCCAAGCTGACAATCATAGACTGGAAATAAAATGGGTACATATTAAGTTCCTTTTGCTTTAAGACCTAGATCTAGGCCATGTAGAAGGGATCTCTATCAGAATTAATAAACACTCATAAAATGTCATGCTTATAGAGGAGAAAAGTGGCAAGAGTATATTACAAGGGCTCACTAGAGACTGCACACCAACCCACTGCACCAATAATTAATTCTCCACTTGTCAAAATACTTCATATCTCAGTTTAAAAGCCACTATTTTTAGAAAGATCTCTGCCCTCCTCTCATAACATATGGCTCCTCTCTCTGTGTGCAACACAATACAATGTTCTCCTGCTTTACTGTTACGCCTTGTTGCAGAGTTTGCGACTGACATCCTTCTGCCTATACTTTTGGAGTCCCACCCATCCCACTCCAATTTCCAAGGGTTTAGCACAGAAAGCTTTATTAAGTCTTATGTAAGGTAAGTCTACAAGTCTATATGTTAAAGGTGGCAATGGAGTCAATAGTCACCTGTTGTGTGCCAGGAGCATGATTTCCACTCAATAATTCTCCAAGGAATATCTCCTGAGCACTCACTCAGCACCTGGTCCTGTGAAGAGCTAGAGACAAACAAGGACACTCTCTGCACTCGAGGAACATGAGCTGAGATGGAGAAGGAAGAGATATAAAGACATTATAAAACATGCATTTAAGTGTACAAGTGTACACAGGAGAGGCACATACCCTGGACTGAGGGAGCTATTAGGGAAAACTTTGTTTTGGCTTTGGTTTCCTTACCTGTAAAATGATGAAGAATCCAGGTGACACAATGGTTAAGCACCCAGTGGCCAACTGAAAGGCTGGCAGTTTGAATTCACCAGTATACCTCTACAGGGAAAAGGCCTGGCAATCTGCTCCCATAAAGATTGCAGTTTAGGAAACCCTATGGTTCTGCTCTGTCATGGAGAGTTGCTATGATTCAGAATCAACAGCACACAACAACAAGGCCTTATTAAAAATGGGACCTAATTTTGGCCTCTACATAAAGAAGGCCATAGTGAATAAAGCGGCCTAGGGCAAGATGTCAGGAGGCATCCACAACTCTGCTCAGCAGTTCATTGCCAGAAGGAAAAATGGGGCAAGTTGTTAACACTTTTGATGATTTTTCAAGAAGAAGCACAGATTCACTGGTCAGGGTGATTTGGTGAATCTTACATATGTGGACTAGATATGGCTCATAGCTTGATAGTCAGCATCATCTGAATTATTAGGCATGATTAGGTCACTCATTGACCCTTAGGATGAGCTAATATTTAATGTACTTCCCAGTTTGCATAATCAGAGCTTCTTCTTAATAATCCTATGAATAAGGCAGTATGCCAATCTTAATGAGAGGAACTGGGAATATGGAGATAAATAAGAAAGAGCTCTTGCCTTCATGGGAGGAACTAAGGAGAAACCAGTTACAGCAAATCATTGAAATAGAATATGGCAAGTGCTAATGAAGAGTGAGACATGCAATAAAGGAGAAAGCACAGTCTTCCAAGAAGCATGATAAGTTTCACAATGGAAACCTACCATGTCAACAAAGAGGGGAGGTGGTCTGACAGCATATTACACACATCCAGGTATAGACTCACAGTAGATGGCTGCTGACTGGAATGAACCTAAATTGAATCCAAAGAAGATGAAGTTATATTGCAAAGACATAGACTTGTGTGATAAAGATTTTCTATTGTAGGAACCAAAATATTTAAACTGGACCGTAGCACAGAATTCACTTTAAGAAACGAAATATGAAGCTGTAGAGTAGGGGAAAAAGTAAAATATTATGCCATCTTGTGTGTCATGCTGATGAGGTTTACGTTTTCTGAAGATAACAATTTACCATGAAAGGAGATCAAGCAGGGAGCACATGAATAGATCTGTGGCTTTTTGTTGTTTCAAAAGACCACTCTGGCCAGAGTGGGTGGTCACCTACAAGTGATAAACCATAGAAATTTAGATAGAGACCAGCTGTGAGACCACTGAAAAAATCCTACCAAGAGAAGATGTATCAGTTAGCATCATATTGCTATGCTGTATCTCAATTCCAAGTCAAATTGAGTTAATCAATAAGAAGCTTATTGGTTCATTAATGGAAGTAACTAAGTGGGATAGGCTCCAGGGATGGCTTTATGTATTGACCATATGTCCATTTCTCTTCTTGTCCCTTGACTCTGCTTCATCCTCTGGCTGGCTTCCTTCATGGTGGTTAATAGTTACAGGTTTTATGTCATACATGATAGTATCCCAATGGAGAAAAACTCCCAGGAAATAAACTTACATCTCATTGACAAAATGCATCACGTGATCCTAAACCAATTGTTCATTCACAGAAATGTGCAAACTTTGGCTCCTGAAACAACCACTGGGCTAAGGAGTACATAATTGCCACTAGATCAGTCAGACCTACCCTTGAAGCTCAAGATTTGATCTTTTTTCTCCCAATCATCTAGGCCATTTGGAGCTGGAGTGTGCATATGAATAATATTTAGATTACCGTTAAGAAGATGGAAGCAAGGCTTAGAAACAGTCATCAAGATGCACCTTGGATAGTGATGGCCCGAATAAAAGAAGGGTCAAGAATTACTGGTAGGAGAGAAGAGGGAAATGTTAAATAGGTGGAAGAATTGAAACTTGTTCACTGATTGAGTGTGGGAAGTGAAAGGAATTGTGAAAGGGTTACTGAAATTCTGGCATACATAACTGAGATCCCTGGAGAAGAAGCACATTTTGAATAAATACAAGCATTTTGAATACACTAAGTTAGCCTTGACTCTTATTCAATTGCTATATAGAAATTAGTGAGATGGTTGATGTGTTAGATTGGGTTCTAAGCGTATAGAAGCCGACAAGTCCAAGCTGAAAAGTCCGTCTCTGGAGGAGGTGGAGCTTGCAGCTGCCTTGGTTCCCGCAAGCACAGTGGAAGAGTCCAAGCCGCAAAGTCCGTCTCTGGAGGAGATGGGGCTTGCAGCCACCTTGGTTCCCGCAAGCACAGCAGAGCTGGGAGATTCAAGCTGGCATGCAGTATATTGGTTGTTGTTTCCAATAAAAGATGAATCAGAGACCTCCAGGGCGAGCGGTGAGCCGCTCACTCAAGGAAGTCTGTAGTTCGGAATGCCGTTCTTCCAGATTGTCCTTGGAATATCATTGCAAGCAGGCCACACCCCTAGGGAAACTCCCCTTGGGCAGACCGGCCACTCAGAACTCAGTCATCTGATCCCATCATGGGAACAACCACCCATAACTGGGGTCCAGCCAAGTTGACGTACAGCTCCAACTATCACAGTTGAGTCTGGAGCAAAAGAGAGCACTGGACTGGAGATAAAGATGAGGAGAGTGACAAGATCATGTATGACATTACCCAGGGAATAGGGTTACATGAGAAAAGTAACTTCTAAATATTTTATGATAAAATTTCTCTTTAAAGATTCCATCCCTGTGAGGAGGCAACTGTCACCTCAGGAATATGAGACACTTTTAAACTCTGAAAGTAGCCCTTTATCCTCTCCACCCTGGAAACCAAGGAGTTCCAGCCGAGTGACTGGGAAAGTTGATGAGCAGCTTTGTCACCTTCTCTTAGTGCTCCTTCAAGTGAGCTAAAATGCATTATAGCTGCCACTGGTGTCTGCCCTCTGGGAATGTGCAATGCTAGACAAGCATTAAGTCTATTTTGGACATGAACTGTGTCTGAAATAAATGCCCCTCATCATGCATGGGAAGCAATGGATTCCCTGTGTCCAGGTATATCTCAGGGCTGATTGAAACTTGACTCAAGCTTGAAAATATGTGGCTTGTCTTGTCAGGATATTAAATATTACAGAGGTAGCTCATCACTATAGATTAATGAAGTCACCAGAATCATTTAGAAAGCAATTGAGTGCCTAATTTTAATTAGATGTTTGATTGCTACTATTGCAATGAAACAAGAGAAACTCACATTCCTCACACCCTGAATGCTTTTCTCATCGGAACAACAATTATGGTGTCAATCTCTAGTTAATTAGTGGGTCTTTTCTAAGATCAAAGATTAGATCATTTCCAAAGAATAGACTACTTTATGCAGAAGATACAGAGTAGCATGACAACAATCAGGATAATTTCTGCAATCACAAGATGGGATAGGAAAGCATTATTTTCTGAATATAAGTTAATATGATAAAATAGAAATAGGCGATATTAGTTCTCCTCCTAGGAAATAAGATAAGATTTTCCCAGAAATAAGATATAAGTATATTGCTGACAGGTTGGGATGTTTTTGTCCAATTGGTAAGGAGACAAATGAGTGTTTCTAAAAAGAAAGAATATAGACAACTTTAATATATCTACTATAAAGATATTAGGGACACTAGCATAGGGCATAAATACACTATCAAACATAACTAAAACTGCACGAACACCAGAAGGAAAAATAGATAACTGGGACTTCCTAAAAATTAGATACTTATGTCATCAAAAGATTTCACCAGAAGAGTAAAAAGAGAACATGCAGACTGGGGGGAAAATGGCAAGGATACATGGGACAAAGGGCTAATCTCTAAAATTTATAGAAAAGTTCAACACCTCAACAACAAAAAGACAACACAATTAAAAAATGGGCAGACGATATGAACAGATACCTTGCAAAAGTGTCTTATTCAGACAGACAACAAACACATGAATATATGTTCATGATCTTTAGCCATCAGAGAGATGCAAATCAAAACAATGAGATATAATATCATCTCAACATTAATGGCAAAGTTCAAAAAAATTTAAAAAAAAATGCTGGTGAAGGTATTGAAGCACTGGAATGCTCATATACTGCTTGTGGGATTTTAAAATAGTACAACCACTGTGGAATCAGTATGGCACCTCCAGAAGAAGCTAGAATTACAAGTGATGCAGCAATCTTACTACCAAGTATATGTCTTAGAGACATAAAAGCCATGACGACTTCTGTGAAGCATTTCATAACATGGATGAACCTGGAGGACATTATAGGAGCTCCGGTAGCATAGTGCCTAAGGCACTTGACTGCTAACCAGAAGGCTGGCTGTTCAAACCCACCAGCCACTCCTCGGAAGGAAGGTTGGGCAATCTACTTCTGTAGTGATACTGCCTTGGAAACCCAAGGAGGGGTCACTATGAATCAGGTCTGACTATATGGCACATAACAACAACAACAACAACAGAAGACATTATGCTGAGTGAAATTACTTAATTACAAAAGGACAAATACTGTATGAGACCACTATTGTAAAATGTCAAGAAATGGGTTTCAAATAAAAAGTACAGTAATCTGTAATACATTTAAGAAGTCCTCAGGTATTGCAAATGGTTAATACACTAAACTGCTAAACAAAAAGTTGAAGGTTTGAGTCCACACAGAGATACTTTGGAAGAAGGTCTTGATGATCAACTTTTGAGAAATCAGTCATTGAAAAACCCTATGGAACACAGTTCTACGCTGACACACATGTTGTCACCATGAGTCAGAAATGACTAGACAGCAAATTAGTTAACTGGTATTAAAGTAGAGAGATCATGGGCAGAATGTTCCTCAGATGATGTATAAAAGTAGCTTGACTGAACAGCACCAACTATGTCTATGAGACTTAGTGACTCTACTTGACAAATTCTAGGTCAACTTTGAAGCCACTGATGACTGTTTTCTCAATCATAGTCTCTTCTCTGGAGGGCTTATTTCTTCCTCAAATGTGAAATGGTCTTTCATTTCTTGGTGAATTTCTGGTATTCTCTGCGTTTCATTTCTTTCTCAGCAATGAATTTCTCAGATTTATTTCTTAAAATGTTGATCAGGACAAAATATAAAAATAAAGAAATAAAACTAACCTTTAGCTTAGAATCAATTTCAACTCATAGTGACCCTAATGGACAGAGTAGAACTGCTTCACAGAGTTTACAAGGCTGTAAATTTTTATAGAAGCAGATAGCCACATCTTTCTCCTACAGAGTGGCTGGTGGATTTGAACAGCTGACCATTCAGTTCTTAACCACTCTGCCATCAGGGCTTCTTATTGAGTACAAGACATTTTTTGTAAAGATGGTTTGTACTGTTTAAAATATATCATTTTGGGAACATGATGCAGCATTGAATTATCTTGTTTATTTCATTCATTCATGTCCCAAAGAATACAATTTTTGTACACATTTCATATTTATCATTTGAAATAAAAAAAAAACAATAACAACAAATACTTTATTCCAAGTTACTGATCAAGGTGGTCTTAAAAAACAACCTCAGATTTGAGACCATGATAGACTCAAAGACACACTAAGAATCACAGCATTTACTGAAATTGTGGTAAAGTTGTGTGTCAACTTGGCTGGGCCTGTTTGAGTGGCTTGGCAGATGGATGTAGTTATTTCCCATGGTAAGATTGTCAATTAACTCCATGGTATAATCTACTGGAGCAGCTGAGTGTCTCCTTTAGAAATGTGGTCTGCTTCCTTTACAGAAGAAGCAGCTTTGAGGAAGATCTCAAGCTTATGGTATGCTTGGACCCTGCATATAGCTGAGTCTTCAGCAGCCTGCCATGCTTTGCTGATCTCAGGAGTTTTTCTGGACTTGAATTAATGGACTGCTGTGTGGTTTGGTAATATCAGGACTGTGCCTTTTCACTTGTCGACCTTAGGTTTGTCAGGCTCAGCAGTTAGCAGCTACCTGAGTGAAGAGTTACCTCTAGCTTGAGTGGGCCAACAACAAGAGGCAGAGCTGAAGCCCAAGGTTGAAGGGCTTTCACCCAGCCCCTAGAGCCTGGCACTATGAACTTGGACATAAAGCCTCCAAACTGTAAGAAAATAAACACTTGTTTGTTAAAGCCATCCAATTTATGGTATATTTCTATCACAGCAGCACTAGGTAACCAAAACAGAAATGTGCTAGAGTTCCCTTTTCACCAAAGAAGCTCTTCATTAAAATCATCATTTGTACAGGTTCACTATTCACTCTCTCCACAACTCTTGTAAATAGAGTTAGAATGGTCATGTTAGAGACACTGCACTAGACAACTTCCAGGGCATGGTGATTGATATAAGTGGTGTATTCTGAAATATTATAGCCAAATTCTCCACAACCAAACTACTGTCTTATATGCATAAATGTCTTCATAACTTCATCATTCTTTTGAAGAAGTACACGACCTTGAGGAAATTCTGTTGAATTTACCTAGTAGCAGCTTTTCCATTATTCTGGTGTTGAGGGACTGAGACCTAAGTCCCTAACTTCAGGTGGTTTGGCAACTTCTCCAAATTGAGGCAGGCTTTGTCCTTTACAAATAGCATGAAGAATAGATTAATTGAAAACTATGTTGGAGAAAATATTTAAAGAAAAGGTAAATCTGATGTTGTTACAATTATTCAAGGCCATGGATACTCATGGATGTATAACCAGCCTGACATTAATATACATTCTCTCTCCTGCAGTATTTCTCATCATAGTTGATGGCACCACCATGGTTAGGAATTACTATAGTAAAGGAACACTTTTAAAATCAATCCCCATCCCCAAACACCAAAGCCAAAGATGAGGAAATTGAAGACTTTTACCAACTTCTGCAGTCTGAAATTGACCAAACATGCAATAAAGATGTGTTAATTACCACTGGTGAATGGAATGCAAAACTTGGATACAAAGAAGATTCAGCAGTAGTTGGAAAATAACTCTGGAGATCAAGTGATAGAATTTTGCAAGATCAACAACTTATTCATTGCAAATACCTTTTTTCAACAACATAAATGATGACTATACACATGGGCTTCACCAGATGGAGTACACAAGAATCAGATGAACTACATCTGTGGAAAGAAGTGATGGAGAAGCTCAATATCTTCAGCCAAATAAGGCCAGTAGCTGATTGTGGAACAGATCACCAGATGCTCATATGCAAATTCAAGTTCAAGCTGAAGATAATTAAAACAAACCCACGAGAGCCAAAATATGACCTTGATTATATCCGTTCCATATTTAGAGACCATCTAAAGAATAGATTTGAAACATTGAATACCAGTGACTGAAAACCAGAGAAATTATGGGATGACATCAAGAACATCATTCATGAAAGAAAGCAAAAGGTCATTAAAAAGACAGGAAAGGAAGAAAAGACCAAAATGGATGTCAGAAGAGACTCTGAAACTTGCTCTTGAATGGAGAGTAGCTAAAGCAAATGGAAGAAATGACAAAATAAAAGAGCTAAACAGAAGATTTCAAAGAGTAGCTCAAGAAGACAAATTCACTTATTATAATGAAATATGCCAAGACCTGGAGTTAGAAAGACAAAAAAGAAGAACACTCTTGGCATTGCTAGAACTGAAGAAAAAATTCAAGCCTCGAGCTGCAATATTGAAAGATTCTATAGTGCCTAAGGCATTTGACTGCTAACCAGAAGGCTAGTGGTTCAAACCTACCAGCCACTCCTCAGAAGGAAGATGGGAAAGTCTACTTCTGTAGTGACACTGCTTCAGAAACCCAAGGAGGGGTCATTATGAGTCAAAATCGACTCAACAGCAGTGAGTTTTTTGAGATATGGGCAATATATTGAATGGTGCAGGACACATCAAAAGAAGATGGAAGGAATACACTGAGTCACTGTACCAAAAAGAACTGGTTAATGTTCATCCATTTCAATATGTTGCATATGATCAAGAACCAATGGTATTGAAGAAAGAAGTCGAAGCTACACTGAAGGGATTGGCAAAGAACAAGTCTCCAGGAATGGGTGGATTATCCACTGAAATATTTCAACAAATGGATGCCACACTGAAGGGACTTATTTGTCTAGCCAAGAAATTTGGAAGACAGCTACCTGGCCAACTGACAGGAAGATATTGATATTTGTACCCATTCCAAAGAAGGGTGATCCCACAGAATGTGAAAATTATCAAACAATGTAATTGATACCACACACAAGTAAAATCTTACTGAAGATAGTTCAAAAACAGTTGCAGCACTATATTGACAGAGAACTTCCAGAAATTCAATCTGGATTCAGAAGGAGGTTTGGAGAGAGGGATATCATAGCTGATGTCAGATGGATCTTGGCTGAAAACAAAGAATATCAGAAAGATGTTTCGTTGTGTTTTATTGACTATGCAAAAGCATTCAATTGTGTAGTTTATAAAAAATTTTGGATAACATTGAGAAGAACGGGAATTCCAGAACACTTAATTGTGCTCATGAAGAACATGTACATGGACCAGAAAGCTGTCATTCAAACAGAACAAGTGGATACTGAATGGTTTAAAATCAGAAAGGAAATGCATCAGGGTTGTATCCTTTCACCATACTTATTCAATCTCTATGCTGAGCAAATAATCCAAGAAGCTGGATGATATGAAGAAGAATACAGCATCAGGATTGGGGGAAGACTCATTAACAACCTGTGATATGAAGACAGCACAACTTTGTTTGCTGAAAGTGAGGATGACTTGAAGCACTTGCTGATGAAGATTAATCACTATCATCTGCAGTATGGATTACATCTCAACATAAAGAAAACAAAAATTCTCACAACTGGACCAATAAGCAGCATCATGATAAATGGAGAAAAGATTGAACTTGTAAAAGATTTTATTTTACTTAGTTCTACAACCAACACCAACAGAAACAGCAGTCAAGATATCAGATAACATAGTGCACTGGGAAAATCTGCTTCAAAAGATTTCTTTAAAGTGCTAAAGAGCAAAGATGTCTCTTTGAACACTAAAGTGTGTCTAACCCAAGCCATGATATTTTCAATTACCTCTTATGCATGTGAGAGTTGGACAATGAATAAGGAAGACGGAAGAAGAGATGATGCTTTTGAGTTGTTGTGTTGGCAAAGAATACTGAAAGTACCATGGACTTCCGGAAGAACTAACAAATCTGTCCTGGAGGAAGTGCAGCCAGAATGCTCCTTTGAAGCAAGAATGGCCAGACTTTGCCTCACCTACTTTGATCATGTTGTGAGAAGGGATCATTCCCTGGAAAAAGATATAATGCTTGGTAAAGTGTAGGGTCACTGAAGAAGGGTCAAAAGATGTAATGACAGAACTGCTGCAAGGATGGGCTCAGGTACAGCAAGCATCATGAGGCTGGCACAGGCCCAGACAGTTGTCCGTTCTGTTATAAATAGGGTCACTGTGAGTCAGAGCTGACTCGACAGCACCTAATGACAAAACAACAAAAGGACTATAATCAGCCACCAGTAGTACTAACTAGGGATCACATCACTGATAACATCAGTACTCACTGGTTAGGGGACAAGACAAATAAACACTGGCCTCAGCTTCCAATTCACTACCTGCCTGGCTAAAAAAAAAATTGTAAAAAGAATTGAGATTCCTTATGGTAGTGCAATGGTTAAGGGGTCAGAATGTTGGTGGTATGAACCTACTCAGCAGAAATTGAAGGGAAAGACCTGATGATCTCAAGTCAAAATCACCTAACAGCAATGTAAGTCTTAAAACCTACTGCCATTGATGCACAATGATCTACAGGTGGATGGATGGGAGGACAGGGTGAACTATTAGGTATGTCTATGCAGGGGGGAGTGTGCCCATGACCATGTATAGGATTGGTTTCTACAAGTGTATTTGTATGTTCTGTAAGAATTTCTAGGTATATAGTAGAGCTGACAAGGGACAAGGTTGTAGTCACTTCTTAGCCACAGCCAGCTACCAAGAGGGAGCAAATAGTTGGACCTGTAGTCTTGGGACCATTAGTCCCAGGGGACATCAATCTCAATTGGCATAACATACTATACAAAATATTGTTCCACATCCTACTTTGGTGAGTAGCGACTGGGATCTTAAAAGCTCGCAAGCAGCTATCTAAATGTCACAATGGGTTGCTCCTCATCCAGAGCAAAGAAGAATGAAGAAAAACAAAGATGTATGAAACAATTAGTCCAAGGGACTGATATATTATGTGATCCTCAGCCAATGTAACTATGAAACCAGAAGAACTAAAAGGTGCCTGGCTGCCAATGTTAATCACTTGGAGGGTGATCTATGTAGGAGATCCTAAATAGAGTGGAAGAAAATGTCAAACAAAACTCAAAATAAAAAAATAAAATAAAATAAAATATGGGGGGGACCAGTTTTGCTGGTTTGATAAAGCCTGGTGAAACCTCTGAGACTATGGCCCCTAGCTGCTCTTAGGTCTAGAATTGAACCACTACTGTGGCTTCCAGCCAAAAAAAAAAAAAAAAAAAAAAAACCAGGCATATGAGCTGACTATTTACATTAGGTAGATGCACCCCTTGGAAAGATCAACGATGGGAGAATAGAAGGGCTGTGTATGCACAGGGAAACAGCTCATGGGGCAGGAGTGCATGGGAAAGAAGGACATCGGGAAGAAGTGGAAGGAGAGGCTGTTACATTATGGGAGATTGCAGTCAACGTCATGAGACAAAGTGTATGTGAATTGCTGTAGGTAAGATGAATTTGCTTTGTAAACTCTCACCCAAATCACAATAAAATTTAAAAAAAAAAAAAAAAAAAAAACACTGCCATTGAATCGATTCTAATTCATAGCAACCCCATAGGACAGAGTAAAACTGCCTCATAGGTTTCCAGACCTGTAAATCTTCACAGAAGCAGACTGCTTCATCTTTTTCCCATGGAGTAATGAGGGGTTTTAACTTCTGAACTTATGGTTAGCAGCCAAATGCTTTTCACCATTGTACTACCAGAGCTCCTTATATAAATCTTAGGGTCACATAATTAAGACCAGTAAAAATGAAATGAAATTTAGATAGCATCTGACCCAAGCAAAAAGAGATTAATATCTATTTTCATTTATATATACATCTAAAGAGACTATCATATAAATGAAATGGACAACTACTTTGATTAATGGCCTTCAAAAAAATAGTGTAATTTAACATTATGTTTTCCATATTATGGAGTTTTTATATCATGTTTTTTAAAATAATTAAACACTTTGTACACTTCCCTTAAAATATCTGGTTTTAAACTATCATGTTATTGTTGTTGTTAGGTACTATAGAGTCAGTTCTGACTTATACTAACCCTATATACAACAGAATGAAATGCTGCCCTGTCCTGTGACATCCTCACTTCGTTGCCATGCTTGAATCCATCATCAAATCCACTGTGCCAGCCTATCTCATTGAGGGTCTTCACCTTTTTCATCGACCCTCTCTGCTTTACAGAACATAATATCCTCTTCCAGGAAATGGTCCTTTGTTACAACATAAGCAAAGCACATGAGAAGTCTGGCTATTCTTGCTTCTAAAGAGTATTCTAGATGCACTACTTCCAAGACAGATTTGTTTGTTGTTCTGACAGTACATGGTATATTTAATATTCTTGGCCAACATCACACTTCCAATGCATCATTTTTTTTTTTTTTTCTGGACTTCCTTATTCGTTTTGAAATTTTCACATGCATTTGAGGCTATTGAAAATATCATGGCCTGGGTCAGGAGCACATTGTCTTCAAATTTGTATCTTTGATCTTTAACACTATAAAGAGGTCTTTTGTAGCAGATTTGTTCAATGTGGTACGTCGTTTGATTTCTGCACTGCTGTTTCCATGGGCATTGATTGTGGATACAAGTAACATGTAATTTTGACAACTCCAATGGCTTCTCCATTTTTCATAATGTTGCTTATTGGTTCAGTTGTGAGGACTTCTTTTTTCTTTATGGCAAGTTATAATCCATACTGAAGACTGTAGTCTTTAATATTCATCAATAAGTGCTTCAGATCTTCTTCATTTTCAGCAAGTGTTCTGGTTACCTAGTGCTGCTCTGACAGGAATATACCACAAATGAGATGGCCTTAACAAACAGGAGTTTATTATTACAATTTGGAGGCTTTAAGTGCAAGTTCAAAGCACCAGGCTCTAGGGGCTTGGTAAAAGCCTCTCAACCTTGGGGTCCAGCTCTGCCTCCTGCTCCAGGTCCACTGGAGCTAGAGGTGTTTCTTCACTCAGACAGCTGATAACTGCTGAGGCTGACAAACCCCAAGGTTGACAAGTAAAAAGGCACAGTCCCGATGTTACCAACCACATGGCAGGCCATTAACTTAAGTCCATTGTAAGTCCCAAGGTCGGAAGACCACAGCAGGCTGCTGAGCAATGATGTGGCTACATGCAGTGTCCAAGCGTGCCAAAGGCTAGAGACCATTCCCAAGGCTTCTGCTTAAATATAGGAAGCAGACCACATTCCCTAAGGCAGCTGCTCAGATGCTCCCAGTAGATTCCACCATGGAGTTGATTATCAATCTCATCATGAAGACTACTACATCCAGCTGCTCAGCCACCCAACCAGGCACAGCCAAGTTGACACAAAAACATAACCACCACAGCAAGCAAGGATGTGTCATCTGCATATCACAGGTCATTAATGTGTCTTCCTCCAATCCTGATGCCATGTTCTTCTTCATATAGTCCAGCTTCTCAGATTATTTGTTCAGCATACAGATTAAGTATGTGGAAAGATATGACCCTGACACACACCTTTCTTGATTAAACCATACAGAATCCTTTTGTTCTGCTCAAATAACTGAGTTTTGGTCTATGTACAATTTCCTCATGAGCACAATTAAGTGTTCTGGAATTCCCATTCTTCTCAATGTTATCCATAGTTTGTCATGATCCACAATGTCAAATGTGTTTGAGTAGTCAATAAAACATATGTAAACCTCTTTCTGGTATTCTTGCTTCCAGCCAAGATCCATCTGACATCAGTAATGATATACCTTGTTCTATGTTCTCTTCTGGATCCAGTTTGAATTTCTCACAGTTCTCTTTCAATATATTGGTGCAACTATTTTTGAATTATCTTCAACAAAATTTACTTGCATGTGATATTAATGATATCATTCAATAATTCCCATATTCTGTTGTATCACCTTTCCTTGGAATGAGCACAAATATGTATATTTCCCAGTCAGTTGGCCAGGTAGCCTTTTTCCACATTTCTTGGCATAAATGGCTGAGTGCATCCAGCACTGCATCCGAATGCAGCACTGGATCACATACAGTAGTCATCTATTTTACAATAGTTATTGATCCAAAATAGTGTTAAACTAGTTAAATAGTCTGTTTCAATTATTTTTAGCATACACTTGTCTTTTAGAACATCACCTACAAATATATATGTGAATTTATTTGAGGGAAATGCATTAGAATGATCACCATTTACAAAATTACTTAAACTAGAAAGAGATGCAAGACATTATTGAGCCCAGCCTCCCTATCTGTAGTAAGTCAAAATATTAATAGCATCAGGTTAAAGAGCAAATAGCTGAAAACCATTGAGGTTGTACTTCTTTGACCATTGTTCTTAAGCCTTATATTAGCATCTAAGATCCTATCTTATACTTTTATATGAGGACATAAGAGAAAAACTTTCACTTTTATCTCAATATCAGAAAAAGTTATATATCTTCCAAGCAACTTTTATTTTTTGGAGACCAGTAATGCTATTTTACCTTGTTTTGTGTTTCAAACTTTTATAAGGAGTTCCAGCTCTAGCTTTTATTTATATACCCAAACATTTGTTGTTGTCGTTGTTGTTAAGTGCCGTCGAGTCGTTTCCGACTCATAGCGACCCCATGCACAGCAGAACGAAACACTGCCCGATCCCGCACCAGC
>NW_006921800.1:75258-77037 GCF_000298275.1 Orycteropus afer afer | reverse complement strand
GGGTGTGTCCATAGCTGTGGTTTCTGGGTTATGTCATCTTGTGTATTAATGGTCGGTTGTTATTTGCTATTTTTGGTTCTCTGTTCAAAGGACTCCCTTTCGCATCTCTTGAAAGGTTGGTCTGGTTTTAACAAATTCCCTTAGTTTCTGCTTATCTGGAAATCTCCTAATTTCACCATCATATTTGAGGGACAATTTTGCCGGGTATATAATTCTTGGTTGAAAATTTTTCTCTTTCAGGGTTTTATACATACCATCCCATTGCCTTTTTTCTTACATGGTCTTTGCTGAGTAATCAGAGCTTATTCTTCCTGGCTGTCCTTTGTTGGTAACTTTTTGTTTTTCCCATGCTGCTTTCAGGATTCTGTCTTTGTTCTTGGTTTTGGTGAGTTTGATGATGATATGTCTCAGTGATTTTCTTTTGGGGTCTATCCTGTTTGGGGTTCTTTGGGCTTCCTGAATGAGTATATTCTCATCTTTCATCATATCAGGGAAGTTCTCCTCCAGCAAATCTTGGACAATTTTCTCAGTGGTTTTATTTGTCTCTTCCTGTTCTAGAATTCCAATGACACATAGATTATTTATCTTGATGGAATCCCATATAAACCTTAGGCTTTCTTCATTTTGTTTTGATTTCTTTTTTCCTGATTGATCCCTTTCCAAAGAAGTATTCAGGTATTTGTCTTCAATCTCATTAATTCTGTCTTCCATCGCATCAATTCTACCCCTGTGCCCTTTCAATGTATTATCTATTACTAAAAAATTAGTATTAATCTTCTGGATTTCTATCTGTAGATTTAGAATCATTTTTAATTTTTCATTTATTTTGTCATTTTGTTCTTTTATTTTCTTCCAAAATTCTTCTAAGGTTTTTTTCTGTGTTTTCTTTTGTCTGTCTCTCAATCTTTTGAAGAAACCTAAATATAATTATTTTGAATTCCTTATGAGAGAGTTCCAATGCTGCTTCTTCCTCAGGGATGTGTTCTGGGTCTGTATCCTCTTCCCTTGTTTCTACCATTTTATCTTGCTTCTTTGTGTGGACTGTGATGGTCTATTTTCTCTGAATGGTATTGTATTAAGATCTCTGTTAATTGTCTGTGAATAGCAGCCAGGGGTGATTCAGGCTCTTCTTGGTGGTTTTTTATCATTGGCCTGTTGGTGGAGAAGGAAGTACTGGCTCTTGCTCAGTAAGTGAAGTTGTAGGAGGTGTAGGTGTACTTGTATCTTATGGGGAATGTTGCTGTCTCCCACTCTGTTAGACAAAAATTACAAGTGAATAACCATCTAAAAACTAAAACCACATGAACAAAAAATACACCATGTAATCACACAGGAACAGTATCCTAAAAAAATAAATAGGGGAGAAAAGAAGAATAAAACAAGAAAACCTGCAATATCTGGGGATAGGACACTAAGGGAAAAAGGGTAGAGAAGGAGAATAATGAAGAGAAAAATGGGGAAAATAAACAGGAATGGGGTTAACTACAAGGGAAAAAAGAAGAAAAAATGAAAAGAAATTTTAGTCAGGAACTGGGAAAAGGAAAAAAAAAATGGTGTAAACTAGGACCTGGGAGGGGAAGAATAGTAAAAAGACAAAAGTAATAATAGTAGTAGTTTTAAAACAGACAAATACAAGAAAATAGTGCCTAAGGCACTAGCCTGCTAACCAGAAGGCTGACTGTTTAAACCTACCAGCCACTCCTTGGAAGGAAGGTTGGGCAATCTACTCCCATAGTGATACTGCCTTGGCAACCCAAGGAGGGGTCACTATGAGTTGGG
>NW_006921800.1:59955-74608 GCF_000298275.1 Orycteropus afer afer | reverse complement strand
TGAGTGAAGTTATTGGTGGAGAAGGTGGGAGCAGAAGAAGGAAAGCTTGGTGTTGCTAGGGTCGGTTTCTAGGGCTTTGCACAGGCTATTATTGATGACGTAGGTATTTACAAGACCGTGGCTCAATCTTAGGAAAGAGTCCCATTATTAGGGAGTTGCCAATTTCTGCCAGGCTCAGGCACACTCAAAGACCCTGCCTCCGAGGCCCCTCTGCACCACAAAGCCGGTCCAAGGTAAATTCCCAGGACCGCACTCAGCCGCGGCTTCCTCTTTCTCTCCCCACCCCGTTTGCCTATGGTGCTGGCTCAATCCCACCAGACTGCTAATGGCTGATACTGTTCACCTGCAGTGCCAAAGATGTGCACGATTTCAGCTGTGTTGGAGTCAGAGGAGTACATGCCAGCAAACTGCTGTCCCGATACAAGTGACAAAGATAAGCACAATGTGTCCCAGGCTGACCCACACCCACCAGGGACCCACTGAGAGGGGAGCGAGCTCAGCCTTCTGATGCAACAGTGAGTTCTCTGCCTGAGTTTCAGCAGCACTGCGCACACCCATCTGGACTTAACTGACCCAAATTACTGCTAAAATCAGGTGCTGGTGTAAGATCCTTGGGACCAATTGCGGCTGGGATATTGGAGTGGTCACTAGTATGCTGATATAGGGTGTCTTATTTCTTCGCTCACGGGGATCTCAGATGGCCTCCCTCGCCTGCCAGTCAGTGACTGCCCCAGGGAAGTTTCCAATGGCCTCTCTCAGCTGCCCATCCATTCTCCACCAGGTAGCCCTTTCTTAAATAATCTCCCTGTGTCTTTCCTCTAATTCTGTTCTTCTTTGTTTGGTGCACTCTCATTCAGTGAGTTGTTCAGAGCACCAAAATCCTTAATTCAAGCTGCTGTACCTAGTTTTTCAAGCACTTAGATGCCAGAGGGAAATAGCGTAGTGCTTACTGATGAGACTCCATTTTGAATCCTCTTTAATGCATTTTACTGAAATATAATTCATATACAGTGAAATGTACAAAACTAAAGCAACATGGGTCAATCCATTTTTTTTTCTTTTGCAGTGTCCTCTGACCTCCCCTCCCACCCCTGACAACTAACAAAGAAAGTTGCCCTCCAAAACTTGCCCTCCAAATTTTCATTGTTTTCATAACAATGAACTAATACTATATTTGTTTTTTCGTGATTGACTTATTTCACTCAGCATAATGTCCTCCAAGTTCATCCATGTTATGTGGTGTTTTGCAGACTCTACACTATTTTTTAGTGCTGCATAGAATTCCATTGTGTGTATGTACAATAGTTTGGTCATCCACTCTTCCATTGATGGGCACATAGGTCGTTTCCATCTTTTCACTATTGTAAATAGTGCTTTGATGAACTTGGGTGTGCATATATCTGTTCCTGTCCTGGCTCTCACATCTTTAGGATAGATATCTAATAATGGGATTGCTGGGTCAAATGGTATCTCCAAATCCAGCTTTGTAAGGAATCACCATACTGCTTTCCACAGTGGTTGTATCACTTCACAATCCCACCAGCAGTGTATGAGAGTCCCAATCTCGCCATATCCTCTCCAGCATTTGTTATTTTCTGTCTTGTTGAACCATGCCATCAGTGCTGGAGTGAGATGGTATCTCATTGTTATTTTGATTTGCATGTCTCTGATGGCCAATGATCATGAGCATCTCTTCATGTATTTGCTGGCTGCCTGAATATTCTCTTTGGTGAAGTGTCTATTCATGTTTTCTGCTCATTTTTTTAATTGGATAGTTGATCTTTTTGTTGTTGAGGTTTTCAAAAAATTTTAAAGAAAAGTCCATTTTCATGTAATTATTGGCAAGTATGAATTTGTTGCTGTCATTTTGTTATGGGCTTTTTCATGGTGTTAATTTCTTTGTTCCATATAATTTTCTGTGCTGAGCTCATTTTATTTATGAATTGTGTTCATAATCACCAAATTATGGAATCACACAATCACTTCCTTCCTTGCTATTTTTCTAGTATTTGTTGAATATTTATTCTGGTCCTCATTTTTATTTTGATGTGAAGATTTATCATTTTTCTTTGAGGTTACCCTGTGAATTATAGTTTTCTCCCCATGTTTAGAATATTCTGTTCTGTCTTGTAGTTGTCTTGACTTCCCTACCATTTAGAAGTTCTGTAACTACACTATTTTTTCCTCTTCTTTGTTTGTAGTTGTCTTCATTTGTCAAATGATGTCTCTGGTTCCCTGTTTATAATCTTGTAGGCTTATTTACTTTGGATACTTCTATAGCTGGGCTGGTTTCTGGGTTATGTCACCATGTGTGTTAATGGTCAGTTGTTTGCTGTTGTTGCTTCTCTGTTAAAGGACTCCCTTTAGCATCTCTTGTAGAGTTGGTCTGGTTTTAACAAATTTCTTTAATTTCTACTTATCCAGAAATGTCCTAATTTCACCATAATACTTGAGGGACAATTTTGCAGGGTACATAATTCTTGGTAGGACATTTTTTCTCTTTCAGGGTTTTATATATACCATCCCATTGTCTTCTCACTTGCATGGTTTCTGCTGAGAAATCTGAGCTTAGTCTTATTGGTTGTCCCTTGTAGGTAACTTTGTTTTTCCCATGCTGCTTTCAGGATTCTTTCTTTGTCTTTGGTTTTGGTCAGTTTGATAATGATATGTCTTGGTGACTTTCTTTAGGGGTCTATCCTGTTAAGGGATTGTTGAACTTCTTGAATGGGTATATTCTCATCTTTCATCATACCAGGAAAATTCTCTTCCAACAAATCTTCAACATTTTTTTTCTTCAACATTGCTTTTATTTTTCTCTTCTTGTTCTGGAATTCCGATTACACATAGATTATTCCTTTTGATGGTATCCTACATGAACCTTAGGCTTTCTTCATTTTGTTTTGATCTTTTTTTCTGATTGATCTCTTTCTAAAGAAGTATTGAGGTATTTGCCTTCAAACTCACTAATTCTGTCTTGCATTGATTCAATTCTACTCCTTTGCCCATTCAATGTCTTATCTATTTCTGAAAATTCAGTATTAATCTGGATTTCTGTCTGTGGATTTTGTATAATTTCTAATTTTTTATTTATTTTGTCATTTTGTTCTTGTATTATCTTTTGAAATTGTTTTAGAGTTTTCTCTGTGTTTTCCTCAATTGTGTTAGTGTTTTCCTTGATCTGTCTCTCAATTAATTGAAGATACCTAAATATAATTATTTTGAATTCCTTACCAGGGAGTTCCAATGCTGTGTCTTCCTCAGGGATGTGTTTTGGGTCTGTACCCTGGTCTCTTGTTTCTCCTATTTTATCTTGCTTCTTTGTGTGGACTATGATGCTCTGTTATCTTCAAGGCACTGTGACATTTTTGTGTTTATATTTAATTGGTAATTGTATGTTGGAATGACTTGCCCATGATTTTCATTTTCTTTGTTTTGTATGTTATCTATGTAAGTAGGGTTCTGTGGTGTGCTCCTATATTCGCTAGTTGGCAGCACTTACACACTCACCACCTGTCTCCTTTCCCACTATCAGCCTCCCATATGTCCCTGCCATCCTTGAAAAACAGAATTTATTATTAGGTTCTGTTTTCATTCAGGTTTTTCCACTATTTGGGGCCTAATCCACATCTGTACACTTCCTTTCAAAGCTCAGGGCTCCAGGATTATCTTCCATATCTCTGTCAATTGGTTTCTCTTTTCTTTGTTGAAGAGGGTCTGTGTAGCTTGTCTGTCATTCCTCCATCTTACTGGAAGTCCCTTGAAGTAAAGTCTTAACAATAGGATAAAAGAATTAGATTGATTATTAACAGATAAAAAAAAAAAAAGGTAGGATTTAGTCAATGATCAGATTAGGGAGTGGGTGAAAAAATAAAGAAGACCATTCATACAATATTCAACTAGCCAATGAGAGTTGAAAGCAAGACTGGCCTTATATTTGTGTTTTTATACCTTGCTTATTATAAAATATATAAATTGAGAGTTGGGTATCTATATAAAGTCATTTTAAGTATTTTCAAATGATCCTCTAACCCAAAAATATTTGCCCACTTATGCCTGAAATTCTGCAATTAGGGCTCCATATCTTTTGTTTACATTAGATATCCTAGTTACACAACATGTAAGTCTTTTACATCTCAAAGTGAGAAGTGTATATTTCTTTTCCTGAAGAAAATAGGACATTAGAAAGAGTATATAAGAAAACTTGAAGTTCAAGGGCAATGGAAGTAGGGTTTGGGAAAGAAGTATATTAGCATCAAAGAGAGGCTAGGGTACAGAAAAGGGTAGACAGAAAGTGTTCCCTTCTATTTGGTCTTCCTTCTTTCTCCTTTACCCTATTTCATTCTATCATCAAACAGCCACCAAAGGTATAATGATAAAACATAAAACAGATAATCTAATTCCTCTACTCAAAACACTTTAATAACCATGCATTTAATTCTGACTAAAAGCCAAAGTTCTCATGGCTCTGATTCCACTCCTTGATCTGATCCATCCCATTCCACCCATTATTTCTTTGAATCATTACCTGCCATAAAGTAAATTGATGGGGTACCTTGCTACCATATTTACAGATAGTTCCAGCTGAATATTAAACCATTGTATGGGTGAGAAAAAATGTCACTAAGATAATAATAAGTACCCTTCCACAAATTGGCAAACATGGGCATTACTGTTGGACAAATCTCTTGGAATATCTGCATAATAATTTACTAGCTACATAATCTTTAGAACAATTATTTAAGTTATATGAGTCTCAGTTTAATCTTTTGTGAAATAGGGATAATAATATTAACTGTTCATAGTCATATCCCAAATGGTATTTTTTAAGAATAAGTTAAATTTACATATCTCAACTACTTAAGCTCTGGACTTTTACTAGCTGAGAATCAATAGTAGCTGTTGTTGTTGCTGTTGCTGTTGATGTCAGGCTATTCAGTGTGGAAAGAGAGCTGGAGGTGGGTAGAAAACAATGAAGTTCAGAACATTCCCTTCATGGTATTCAGTTAAAATTCAAAGGCTTGTAAAAGTCAGAATTTTTGTGCTAGATTGACTCCCTCAGGTGCCATGGAATATTTTGACAAGTTTGAAAAAAATATTTATTTTAGACATTTTAGCCTTAAACATTCCATTTTGTTCACACTACAGATAGCTTTAAAAAAAAAAAAAAGAAGAAGACATTGGCATCGAGTCAATTGTGACTCATAGCTACCCTACTGGACAAAGTAAAACTACCCCATAGGCATTCCAAGGCTGTAAGTTTTATGGAAATAAACTGCCTCATCTTTCTCCTGTGGAGCAGCTGTTGGATTTGAACTGCTGACTGTTCATTTAGCAGCAGAGTACTTACTTAACCACTGTACCACCAGAACTTTATTTAGTGACAGTACTTAGGAATAATTTCATTATTTGCAATGAACCTTCAATAGAAAATGAATTTCAAGTGATTATATTCTAATGGAACAGTACATCAGTTTACATAACCACATTGAAGAGGTTATCAAGAATTTAATTTAAATTTATTTTGTTATTTTTCCATTTGGGTCTAGAATGCAATTTTAGCTAAAAATTCGCACCTAAATATGTTTCTACTGCTAGAGCCATAGCAGGGGTTCTCTGATTCTTGCTTTGCATGATTTGGCATGTGTTGAATAGGAGTTTAGAGTGATAAATTCCCTAAGATAGAAAGTAGATATGTGATAATTTGCAGGAATAAATTGGCAAATACACTTTTTCTTAGCTTGATGCAGATATAAATTCAATTTGAATATGGATGAGAAGTAGTTGTTAAAATCCCCAGGAACCACTGAATTCCAGTCTATTTCCAAGAGCACAGAAGTATCATTATTAACTCCCTGTTCTTCAAGACATTTATAGTCTCCCTATCACCATAAATTATTTTGCCTTTAGGCATGCTATTGGACAAAATAAATAATTTATTTATTTTTCTTCCCATCTGCATTGCATCTACTAGTGTGTTGAATTAAATCCACAAACCATTTTTAGCATGTTCATTTTGCTGATCAAGCTATATCTTCCTCTTAGTCCTAGCCCCAAACCTTGAATCTGTATCTATCACTCTGAGGGCAAGGATACACCAGTTAAAAGAGAAAGACACTAGAGAAGAAGCAAGAGTGAAAGATCATATCTCAAAAGCTGTAAAAGGCCCAAGGCCCAATATAGATCTAATCTTGGCTGTCCATTAAAGGTTTTCAAAGGGGCAGCCTCAAGAAGGTGCATCTGTCTCACTTTACCAAGTGGAAAAGAACTTCAAAATCCCCCTAGAAGCCAACATTATCTCATTATGGGTTTTCTTTTTATTAAGTCAAATAGTTTAGAGTGGTGTCTATGAAAATCAGTACTGCTTCTGTCCCTTCAAGGGAGGATGTGAAGATATAGTCAGAAAATAGTCAATACCTTCATAATATGGCTTTTCCACATCTTGTCACTGGCACTATAGCATTAAGATAGGGGGGTATATCTATTCCATTTCACTGAAGTTCGGTGCACTAATGTACCTTCCTTAACCAAAAAGAACAAAAATGAAATACTGTACTCCTATGTATCATTTACTCATTCACAAAATATTTATTGAGTACCTGCTATATTCCAGGTACAGTTACCAATACTGGGTTATACCAAACCAAACTCACTGCCATTAAGTCGGATCCGACTCATAGTGACTTCTCTTTGGGTTTCCAAGGCAGTATCACTATGGAAGTAAATTGCCCAACCTTCCTTCTGAGGAGTGGCTGGTGGGTTTGAAGTGCCCACCTTCTGGTTAGCAGTCAAATGCCTTAGGCACTTTGCCACCAGAGCTCCTGTACTGGGATATAGCTGTCATCAAAACAGACAAAAATCACTACCCTGGTTGAGTTGGAAAAAGAAACATAAACAATATAAATAATGTATAATGTGTTACACAGTGATAAATGTAGTGGAAAAATTAAGCAAGAAGATATGGAGGTAGGACATTTATCTAACACTTGGTTATGTTTAGTGCCACCCTAGAGTATAGAAGGGACCATTCTCTGGAGAAGGATGTCATGCTTGATAGGGTGGAGGGTCGATGGAGGGGGAGGCCTTCAACGAGATGGATTGACACGGTGGCTGTGATGATGAGCTCAATTATAGCAGGGATTGTGGGGCTGGCGCGGGATCGGGCAGTGTTTCGTTCTTCTGTGCATGGGGTTGCTATGAGTTGGAAACGACTCGACGGCACCTAACAACAACAGAGTATAAAAAAGTTCTACAGTTTAACTAAGCATCATTTACATAGTGTGTACAATTAATTATTTAAAATACTAATTTCTGAAAGTATTTGAAGAAAAATGGCCTTACTTATTTGAATTCTAGAAGGTTGGCAGTTAATTCACAAACATTTACAGGACAATGTCCTGAGTCATTTAACAGAACTCTTAGAGGACAAGGGTTTGGAACAGGATAAAAACATTTTCTCACTCCATTCATGAGCTGGCTAACTCTGGGTAGTATTTTGTAGTCCTCTATTTCAACATGAATGATGAAGTCTTGCATGGTGCTCCTCACATATACCTTGTAATTCTTGAACATCTGTTTACCTTTGGGATCATTTATACTGTAACACATCTTACTGACCCAGTGGTCCTTTCCCTGTTCATTTCCATAACCATTTATTCTCTACCTCTAGTTCACCTCCGTTCCTCTTTAAACACTTATATTCAAAGATTCATCCTACAATTTTGCTCTCACAAAAGAATTTGAATATGAATGAGAACTAGTTGTTAGAATCCCCAGGAACCACTGAATTCCAGTCTAATTCCAAGAGCACATATTCCTTTGCCATAGTCCTACAAAATGGTTTACTCACTGTCCACGTTCCACAGAAAACTGATGCTGAGATGAAGATTTCTGTTCAGGGGTAGGGGTGTTATTGGAAGGTGTTCTCTGCAGCAACACTCATAAGGAAGTGAGGAAAGCAGGAATTGTAGAGTGAGAAATTGAACTGCAAGAGAGGGGTCACCTGATGTCACAAGTTGTTCTGAAACAGAGATGAATCTTCAGAGAATTTACAAATTGAGGAGGGGGCTCAAGTCTTTTGACAAGTACATTGACCAATCATTGGATATGAGCTCCTTGGTATGAAGGAAAATCTTGGGCAAGGCAGCTCTCTTAGACTGAGGGAAATTCATGGGAAGGGACTGACCTATAAACTGGAGGAATGAGTTCATTTGTTCTGAAGGAGGAATGTGCACAGTGCTACAGTTCATCCACTACAGTGCTTGTGTTTCAGAGTTCTTGTTGGTCACTTTTCCTTGGGAAACTTTGAAAGGAAGGATAGTGGGACAAAGTGAAGACCTTGCTACTGAAAGTGGTCTCAGAGCGGCAACTAACACCTTATATCTTCTCTATTACCCATTCTAAATTTCCTTCACCCTTGGAAGGAAGATTGCAATCTACTTCCATAGTGATACTGCCTAGGAAACCCAAGGAGGGTTCACTATGAGTTGAATCCTACTCGAGGGCAGTGAGTTTGGCTTTGGTTGGTTTAGTTTTGACTTACAACTCAGTTGATCCTAAAGGTTTATCAGAATCTCATCCCTGAGTGTTCTGTAACCCTGATCATCATGCTTTACTCAGAACTTCACTGCTCCATTGGGACTATTTAATATCAATAATGAACAGAAAAATAGCAATAGTAACTTAATGCACTTTTCCCTGTTCTCATTGTATAACTCGTTAATAACCTGTGATTCAGATGATACAACCTTGTTTGCTGAAAGTGAAGAGCACTTTTTGACAAAGATCAAAGACTACAGTCTTCAATATGGATTACACTTCAGCATACAGGAAACAAAAATCCTCACAACTAGATGAATCAGTAATATCACGATAAATGGAGAAAAGATTGAAGTTGTCAGGGATTTCATTTTACTTGGATCCAAAATTAACACACATGGAAGTAGCAGTCAAGAAATCAGACGTTGCATTGCACTGGGAAAATCTGCTGCAAAAGATCTCTTTAAAGTGTTAGGAAATAAAGATGTCACTTTGAAGACTAAGGTGCACCTAACCCAAGTCATGGTATTTTGGATCACTTCATATGCATGGGAAAGCTGGATAATGAACAAAGAAGACAGAAGAGTTGATGCCTTTGAATTGTGGTGTTGATGAAGAATAATGAAAATACCACAGACTACCAGAAGAACAAACAAGTCTGCTCTGGAAGAAGTGCACCTGAGATGCTCCTTAGAAGTGAGAATGGCCAGACTTCATCTCACCAACTTTGGTAATATTGTCAGAAGGCACTACTCCCTGGAGAATATCACAGGTTGTTAATGAGTCCCCTCCAACCAGATGCTGCATTCTTCTTCATAGAGTCCAACTTCCCAGATTATCTGCTCAGCACACAGATTCAATAAGTATAGTGAAAGAATACAATGCTGTTGAACACATTCCCTGATTTCAAAACATGCACTAGCCTCTTGTTCTGTTCAAATGACTGCCTTTTCATCTATGCACACATTCTTTATGAGCACAATTAAATGTTCTGTAATTCTCATTCTTCACAATGTTATCTATATTTTTTTTATGATCCACAGAGTGGAATGCCTTTGCATAGGCAATAAAACACAAGTAAACATCATTCTGATATTCTTTGCTTTCAGCCATGATTCATCTGACATTGGGATTGACATCTTTCATTTCACATCTTCTTCTGAATTAGGCTTGAATTTCTGACAGTTCTCTGTTTGTGTACTGCTGCAGCCAATTTTTAATCATTTTAAGCAAATATTTTACTTCTGTGTGATATTAATATTACTTGTGTTTGATAATTTCCACCATGGTGTAAGCTGAAAGACAGGTGCTGATGCAGAAGTGATGGATGATAATGGAGTCTCAATGACTCATGCAGCTTATCTGTGATCTCTGCCCCTTTTCCTGCCCAATCCCAAATCCATTTTAGGATGGATTGCTGTGGGACTTGCCCAACCCTATGACTTAGTGGATCTCAGAGAGCCTGCTTATGATGAGCAATTCTGCCTACATGGCTGCTTAATGGTTCATGGTCAAGAATTCTGTCTTTATCAGGACTTACTAACATGTCATTAGTTGTTTATAAAATGGTGTATCTCTGCTGTAGATGACATGATCTTGCCTGAGAACACTTAGGGTAAATGTTGTGACTTTTTTTACTGGAACTTGACTTAAACTCCACATAAGATTCTTTCTCATCACATATCCCTCTAACACTACAAGAAATTCCAATGTATATGATCTAAATGACAAGGCTACCTACACTGTAGCTATATCTGCTGCAGTGTCCTTTACTTCTCTGGGCTTATTAATAGCTTGTGGCCTTCCTTAACACTTGGAAAATAGATCCAAACTATATTCCCAGACATAGAATATGTGCCTCTAGAACACATAGATACCTATCAAGTATTGTGCTTCCTTCCTAGTGGTAGAAAGTGCAAAAGGAAATAATTTGTCTTTTCATATGGATAGGATACTCTTACAGGCCCCAGAACACTGCAGCTCTAAAAACTTTGTTGATTTGGCAGGACACTGAACTTCCTAGGGTCTATCTCCCATTCTCATGATTGCCAGTCTTACCAAAGTCTCTAATATAATTTCCACATCTTTTTCATCTAGTCCTATAAACTCAATGCCATTGATTCAGTGAAACAAATTGACATTTTTTGGAATATTCTGATATTCCAGATTACTTTAGATTATGTTATGACAGGCCTAGAGAATTAGCCCTGAAACAAAATTATAAATATAAAATCTTGTCCATCACATGTGCTTACAAACTTCTGTGTATTCTTCCTGATAGGAATGGAATTGAAAGTGTTTGCAAGATCTGTGGACACATACCATTTTTTGAGGCAATTTTAATCTGCTCAAGAAAAGATCAACATCTAGCATGGTACTTGCAATTGGTAATACTAATTTTTAAGAGGTGATAGTCCACTGTTATCCACAAGACCTGCTTGTTTTTACAGGAACAGAATGGCAAGTTAAATGAGAGATAGGCTGAGGATCACAATTCCTATAAATATTAAAGAATTTAAGAGCAGTAGCATAGTGCCTGAGACACTTGACTGCTAACCAGAAAGCTGGTGGTTCAAACCCACCAGCCACTCCTTAGAAGGAAGGTTGGACAATCTACTTCCATAATGATACCACCTTGGAAACCCAAGGAGGGGTCACTATGAGTCTGGTCTGACTGGACAGTACATAACAACAACAACAAAGTATCTCCACCAATCCCTTTCAGAATTATGTGTTTGTTATTGTTACTGTTTTTGTCTGTATTATATTTACTGTGGTTGGGGAATTTCAGAGCCTTCTATTTGACATTCCCTTCTAAAATAGCTCTTACCCTGTAGGCCATGGCACTAATATAGAAGTTATCCCACCTATCAAGTATTTCCATTCCAGTTATACATCCTGGGACAGACAATTAATCACTTCTTGAATCTATGGAATCATTAGATTAACTCTGAGCAGGTCCTGGAGTATGACTTCATTTATCACCTGAACTCCCACATCCTCACTCTTATACAAGGAGGGTATGATGATATTGGGTCTCCAGGTATCAATGCCAATTCAGACTATGTTCAATAGTTCTCAAAAAAGCTGACTATTCCCCTTTGCCTCAGTTTTGGTTATCTGAGCAAATGCCTATAGGTCCTTTTTGAGGAAGGACTGAGGAAATCATTATTGTATACACTTGTTGTGTTAGTTGCAGCATCTTTCTCTTAGAGGATCCAGCCTCTCTTTCAATCAATGAATTCTCGGTCTGAAAACTGGCTCATGGAGGAGCTCCAGCAATATGGCAGAACAGGCAGACAAGCTACATAGATTCTCTACAACAAAGCAATGAGAAACCAATTGAAACCAATATAGAAGATGATCCTGGAACCCTGAGCTTTGAAGAGAAGGAGAAGTAGATTAAATACCAACTAGTAAAAGAACTTGAATCAAACAGTTATTGAGGAGACAAACAGAGTAAGAGACTGCAGGTTATCCTGGGGCACAGCCATTTTGAATACTTCTTGATATTAACCTGAGAATCCGCTCTGCTCACCAAGGACTGCATAGACAAGGACTGAACAGATGCCTGACAATCAGTAAGGAAAACAATGAGGAAATAGCCAAACAGACCTGTGTGCTGCTGGTGGCTGTCCTGAGAACACAACCATTTTGAAGGTTTGCAGACAGTGGGAACAGCCATTATGGATATATGTGAGTGGTGATCTTGGCCAGACAATGATATAGGTGTGGGCTTTGCTTGTCGGGGACAGGTGACTGCATTGATGGCTGACAACTGGAAAGGTATGATATTCTCCTTTTTTCTCTTATAGCCCACCCCTCTTGGTAAACAGGGGTATAGCCATCCCCCACCTCTACCCACCTTCCTGATCGGTGGGAATTCCAACCTGTTCTGTGCCCTCACAGAAGCTGGGTGCTGTGACCTGGCCCTACAGTTTTGTTTTTGCTTTTAAATTATTCTTTTTATCTTCCTCCTTTCCCCACTCACCTCTTTTTTTTTTCTCTTCCCTTTGCTGGTTACCTTCTTTTTTCTTTCTTTTGGTTCTTCCTCTCCCTTGTTTTACTTTTACAGTTTCCCCCTTTTTTTTTTTCTTTACTATTCCTTTACTCTTGCTCTTTTCTCTCATTCCTCCATCCATAGATATTGTGGGTTTTCCTCTTTTACTCATTGTCTTTCTTCTATCCTGTTTCAATATATTTTTTTTATCTTTTTCTTCTCATTTATTACATTTCTTTGTGTGTATGTGATTGTGTCTATTTGTCTAAGTGATTTGAGTTTTTTGTTCTCTTGTTTTTATATTTTTGGTAGGTTTTTTTTTTTATTTTTTTTATCTTTTTCTTCTCATTTATTACATTTCTTTGTGTGTATGTGATTGTGTCTATTTGTCTAAGTGATTTGAGTTTTTTGTTCTCTTGTTTTTATATTTTTGGTAGGTTTTTTTTTTTATTATTTTATTTTTAAAAATTGTCTAACTGAGTGGGAGACAGGAACTGTCCCCACAGAACTGAGCCATACCAACAACTCCTAAAGCCCCATTCATTGAGTGAGGGCAACTGTTTGCTTTTGCATCAATCAACTAATTATAGACAGTGGCCAATACCAGCTCACCTCACCCTCAAGTGCTCTTTATGAACAGCTAACAAAAATCTGTACACACATCCTCATTTTCTATCACACCCACCAGGAGACAGGTGGTGAATTCTTAAACATTAAGAGCTAGATAATAGAGGAGCACAGTACCATGCTGACACAAATATATCAATACAAAATAAAGGAAAACAAACAAATAAAAATAAAATTCTTGTATGAATCACACTAACACACAAGCACAAATTAAACATAAATACAAAAATACCACAATGTCTTAGAGACTAGAGACCATCACAGCCATCAAGAAATCAAGACAATTACAAGATAAACAGGCAGTTTAAAACTTGGAAAGAAAATAACAAATCCCAGGGTAATCTGAAAGAAAAATAATAAACTTTCACATTGAATTAAAAAAGAGGACAAGCACAAGTACTTAACAAATACTAAAACAATATCAATGAAGGAGATGATAGCATGATTCATAAACAAAATGAGCTCTGCACAGAAAATTATATGGAACAAAAAAAACAGAAACACCATATAAAAACATATAACAAAATGAAGTCAATAAATTCATACTTGTCCATAATTATACTGAATGTAAATAGATTAAATGCACCATTCAAGAGAATGACAGTTGCAGACTAAATGAAAAAACATGACCCATTAATACACTGTCTACAAGAGACTCACTTATACACAAAGACAAAATTAAACTAAAAATCAAAGGTTGAAAAAAGCTATATCAAGCAAATGGCAACCAAAAAAGGGCAGCAGTGGCAATATCTATTTCTAATAAAATAACCTTTAAGACAAAAACAGCCATAAGAGACAAGGAAGGACATTATATCATGATTAAAAGATCAACTAAATAAGAAGATATAACCATCATAAATACCTGCACATCTAATGAAAGAGCCCAAAATACATAAAGTATACTTGAACAGAATTTAAATGACAAATACATGACTCCACAGTCATAGTAGGAGACTTTAATACACAACTTTCAATGAAAGATAGAACAACTGGAAAGAAACTCAACAGAGATGTAGAAAAGCTAAATAATACAATCCACCAACATGACCTTATAGACATCTACAGAGCACTTCACACAACAGTGACACAATATACCTTCTTTTCCAGTGCACATGGAACATTCTCCATGATAGACCATATGTTAGGCCACAAAGCAAGCCTTCATAAATTTAAAAGCATTGAAATACTGCAAACCATCTTCTCAGATCATTATGCTATAAAATTAGAACTCAATGGTAGGAAGACCAACAGAAAAAGCATGGAAAATGAATAATATTCTCCTCAAAAACTTCTGGGTAATAGAAGAAATAAAAAAATGAAATTAAAATCTCCTTGAATCCAACGAGAATTAAAACACAACATACCAAAATCTTAGGGACAAAGCAATGATGAGAGGGCAATTTATAGCAATAGATGCACACCTCAAAAAAGAAGAAAGAGATAATCAACACCTTAACCCACTATCTCCAACAGTTAGAAAAAGAGCAG
>NW_006921800.1:57223-59855 GCF_000298275.1 Orycteropus afer afer | reverse complement strand
AAAAAAAAAAAAAAAAAAAGACTACTATCACCAGAAGAAAAAAATAATAAAGATCCAAGTAGAAATAATGAAACAGGAAGTAGAAAGACACTAGAAAATAATCAAGGCTAGAAATTGTTTCTTTGAAAAGATTAATAAAATTGACAAACCACTGGCAAACTTAACAAATGAAAAGAGGAAGAGCATATAAATAACATGGTTAAGAAATGAAATGGGTGATGCCACAACAGATCCAACCAAAATTAAAAAGGATACTATCAGGATACTATGAAGAACAGTACTCCAACAAATTTGAAAACCTAGATGAAATGGATAGATTTCTAGAAACACACTACTTACCTAAACTTATACAGACTGAGATAGAAAATTTGAACAGGCCCATAACAAAAGAAGAAATTGAATAGGTCATAAAAAATTTACCCGCAAAAAAAGAATCCTGGCCCAGATGGTTTCACTGGAGAATTCTACTAATCATTCAGCAAAGAGTTGACATCAATCTAATTCAAACTGTTGCAAAACAAAGAAAAGGATAGAATCCTCCCAAATTCATATTATGAAGCAAACAATCCTGACACCAAAACCAGGCAAATACACCACTAGAAAGGAAAACTACAGACTGATATCCTTCATGAATATAGATGCAAAATATTTAACAAAATCCTAGCCACTAGACTCCAACAACATATCAAAATAATAATAATAATAATACATTATGATCAAGTGAAAATCAAACCAGGTACGCAAGCATGGTTCAACATAAGAAAAACAGTCAACATAATCCATCACATAAGTAAAATAAAGGAAATGAAAAATAAGTAAAATAAATGAAATATCAAAAGATGCAGAGAAAGCATTTGATAAAATCCAACACCCATTCTAGATCAAAACTCTCAGCAAAATAGGAATAGAAGGGAAATCCCTCAACATACTAAAGGGCATATATGTAAAACCAACAGCCAGCATTATTCTCAATGGAAACAGATTGAAACTCTTCCCCTCGAGAACAGGAATGAGACAAAGATGCCCTCTATCTCTACTTCTATTCAGTATTGTACTGGAAGTCCTAGCCAGGGCAATAAGGTAAGAAAATGAAATCAAAAGCAACCAAATTGGTAAGGAAAAAGTAAGACTGTCCTTATTTGCAGATTATATGATCCTATATATAGTAAACCCAAGAGACTCAGCAAGAAAACTACTGGAACTAATTGAGAGATTCAGCAGTGGCAGGATACAACATAGAAAAATCAGTTGTATTCCTCTACTCCAGCAAAGAGACCTCTGAAAAGGAAATGAGGAAATCAATACCATTTACAATAGCTACCAAAAGATAAGATACTTGGAAATAAATCTTACTAGGAACACAAAAGACATATACAAAGAAAACTACAAAACACTGCTACAAGAACCAATAAAGAGATCTACATAAATGAAAGAACATAGCATGCTCCTGGATAGGAAGATTGAACATTGTGAAAATGTTAATTCTACCCAAAGCAATCTATACACTCAATGCAACCCTTCTCCTGATTCCATCAACATTTTTAAGGACATAGAAAAAGTCAATCACCAATTTTATATGGAAAGGAAAGAGTCCTCAGATAACAAAAGCATTCCTGAAAAAGAACAAAGTAGGAGATCTCACACTGTCAGATCTCAAAACCACAGCCATAGTTATCAAAACAGCCTGGTACTGGTAAAATAACAGATATATAGATCAGTGGAACAGAATTGAGAACCCAGAAATAGATCCATCGACTGAACTACGGTCAGTAGATCTTTTTCAAAGGGCTGAAATCCATTACATGGGGAAGAGATATTCTCTTTAACAAATGGTGCTGGAAAAAAAAAAATAATAATAATGGCAAACTAGAGGCATTAATTTATGGCATAAATAGACTATACCCAGGATGCACAAGGAGCTCTGATAGCATAGTGTCTAAGGCTTTTGACTGCCAACCAGAAGGCTGGTGGTTAAAACCCACCAGCCATTCCTCAGAAGGAAGTTTGGGCAAACTACTTCCATAGTGATACTGCCTCAGAAACCCAAGGAGAGGTCACTATGAGTTGGGTCTGACTCAATAGTACATAACAACAACAACAGGATGCACAAAGGGTACAAGATAAACTAGATGAATGGGACCTTCTAAAAACTAAATTATTATGTGCATCAAAGGACTTCTCCAAAAGAGTAAAAAGAGAAACTGCAAAATGGGAAAAAAATATTCAGCAAAGACATATGGGACAAAGGACTTACCTCTAAAATTTATGTTGTTGTTGTTGTTAGGTTCAATGGAGTTATTTCCTACTCATAGTGACCCCATGGACAGCAGAATGAAACACTGCCTGATCTGCGCCAACTCCATTATCCTTGCTCTACTTGAGCCCATCATAGCAACCACCATGTCAATCTATCTCGTTGAAGGTCTTCCCTTCTTTTGTCGACCCTCCACCTTACCAAGCATGACATCCTTCTCCATGGAATGGTGCCTTCTGACAACATGGCCAAGGTAGGTGAGATGAAGTCTGTCCATTCTTATTTAAGGAGCATTGTGGGTGCACTTCCTCCAGGACAGATCTGTTAGTTCTTTTAGCAGTCCATGGTATTTTCAGCATTCTTTACCAGCACCACAAC
>NW_006921800.1:49615-51143 GCF_000298275.1 Orycteropus afer afer | reverse complement strand
ATTTTGATCTTCTCTCCTTTTCTCGTCTTTTTAGTGATCTCTTACTTTCATGAATAATGCTCTTGATATCCTCCCACAATTCTTCTGGTTTTCGGTCATTGGTGTTCAATGCATCAAATCTATTCTTTAAATGATCTCTAAATTCAGGAGGGATATATTCAAGATAATATTTTGGCTCTCTTGGACTTGTTTCAATTGTCTTTAACTTCAAGTTGAACTTGCATATGAGCAGTTGATGGTCTTCCACAATCAGGTCCTGGACTGGTTTTGGCTGAAGATATTGAGCTTTTCCACCACCTCTTGCCACAGATGCAGTCAATCTGATTCTTGTGTGTTCTATCTGGTTAAGTCCATGTGTAGAGCTGCTGTTTTTGTTGTTGAAAAAAGGTGTTTGCAATGAACAAGTCATTGGTTTTGCAAAATTCTACCATGTGAGTTCCAGCATTATTTCTGTCACTAAGGCCAAATTTTCCAACTACTGGTGATTCTTCTTTGTTTCCAACTTTTGCATTCCAGTCATGAGTGATAATTAACAAATCCTGATTGCATGTTTGGTCAATTTCAGACTACAGAAGTTGATAAAAATCTTCAATTTCCTCATCTAAAATTTACAGAGAACTCCAACACCTCAACATCAAAAAGAAAAACAGTCCAATTAAAAAATTGAGCATGAACAGACAATTCACCAAAGAAGATATTCAGTCAGCCAACACACACATGAAGAAATGTTCTCAATCGTTAGCCTTTAAACCAAACCAAAACCAAACCCACTACCATTGAGTCAATTGTGACTCATAGTGACCCCTATTGGGTTTCCAAAGCAGTAAATCTTTATGGAAGTAGATTGCCCACTCTTCCTTCTGTGAAGTGGCTAGTGCGTTTGAATTGCCAACATTCTGGTTAGTAGTCAAATGCCTTAGGCACTATGCCACCGGAGCTCATTAGCCACTGGAGATGCTAATCAAAACAACCATGAGATACCACCTCACCCCAGCATTAATAGCAAAGTTCAAGAAGACAGGAAATAACAAATGCTGGTGAGGATGTGGAAGGATTGGGACATTCACACACTTCTGATGGGACTGTAAAGTGATAAAAACCACTGTGAAAATTGGTATGGTGACTCCTTGAAAAGTTGGAAATATAAATACCATTTGATCCAGCAATCCCATTACTAGGTATATATATTGTAAAGAAGTCAAAGGCAGGACATGAACAGATAAATGCACACCCATGTTCATCCCAGCACTATTCACGATAGCAAAAAGATGGAAACAACCTAAATGCCCATCATCTGAGGGATGGATAAAGAAACTGTGGTACATACACACAATGGAATTCTATGCAACCTTAAAAAATAATGCAGAATCTGCAAAACACCACATAACATGGATGAACTAGAAAGATATTATGCTGAGTGAAATAAGTAAATCACAGAAGGACTTACATCATATTAGTCCACTATGGTAAAAAGTCAAGGAAAGGCTTATCATGGAAGGAACTTTTCTTTATTGGTTACCAGGGATGG
>NW_006921800.1:35287-49471 GCF_000298275.1 Orycteropus afer afer | reverse complement strand
TAACCAGAAGGCTGGCTGTTCAAACCCACCAGCCACTCCTCAGAAGGAAGAGGGGGCAACATACTTCTGTAGTGATACTGCTTAGGAAAACCAAGGAGGGGTCGCTATGAGTTGGATCTGACTTCATGGAAGTGACTTTTACATGTTGGAGGTAGGGGAAAAGAGGCAGCTTTCATTTGGAGAGCATTGAGTTTATGCTAATTATGGTGGAATATTTAGGAAATTATAGCAACAATGTTGGCACAACATGAAAAATATCCTCAATGTACCTGAGCTGTCAATGTGCAAGTTGTTATGGCAAATGTCTTGTGTATGTTTTCAGCACACTAAAAGTAAAAAAAGAAAAAAATCTGGCCCATGTCCAGAAACTAAGCAAAGGAATATAACTTTTATTGGGGAAGCTACCATTATCTTTCCTATCACACATCCTTGATTACTTTTGTTTGAATAAATTGACCAACTCCCTTGTTGATTGTCTATCTATATTGCCTGTAGGGATGTCATGATCTATTAATCATCATTACAGCTCACTGTGAATCATGTCCCTTTGCCTGTTACTCTAATGAACCACTCACTACAATTACACATTCTGTCTCAGATGATGAAGAGCCTTCACCTGGCCTCTTTTACTTCAAGCATCCTATTATCTCCATTACTATTAGGGAACCCAGTTCTGTAACAGCTTCTCCTTGTGTCATCCATGGATTATAGTGGAAAGCCATCATTTAGCTTCTCAGTGATGTTAGTGATCCTCTAATATGAATTATTCTGAATGTTTGGATCAATGCAGTGAACTTTGGGCTACTATCTCCATTCCCACCCATCATGGTTGTCTGGTGGGTTCTCCAAATTTATAGCTACTCTAGTATGCACAGATTTCTGAAAATTTTGATCCCCTTTTCCATCACTCAGCCTTTCTACTTCATTTAATGTGGGTCTTCGCTTTTTCTAAAATTTCAATAACCATTATTATCCAGGATCCTTGCCAAGGTAATAAATTCTATGTCAAGTGGCATAGTTCCTATATTGATAAACACTCGTCATCCAAATTAGAGCTGTATTTCACTTTATCCAGGATTGTTGGAATCCAATAGCACATTTTCTATCATCTATCTATCTAGCTAGCTAGCTATCTCTCATCTCTCTGCCTGAATGCCTATCAATATATATATCCTCCTGGCTCCTAATACCTGTTGTCTAACCTGTTTAGTCCCTTCAGCATATAGTCCTCTGGCTACAGGAGGTTAAAATCTCTTTCCAAGAAGGGTCTCAGCTTAATGGTGACTAATCACCCTCAGTTACTCTTAATGTCTCAACAGTTTCAACAACAGCTATCCAATCCCACAATCTTTATAACCACTACTTCCCTGGAAGTATCTCAAGAATCTGAGAGATTTCCTCCACCAATGGACTTCCTTTAACAAGTATTTCATCCAGGTTCACCATTAATACAAGTTTTAACTTTACAGTTCTATTCCATATTAACAGTGTTTCACTTATCACCTACATACCCCTGGCTGGCAGGTAATCTAGCTTCAAAATCCCATTTTAGAGTCTGTCTTTTAGGATCATTCTTGGTACAGATTGTCATAGGTTGTGATCCCAGGAAATCATCTCTGAGTGGATCTTTGTGTATAAGTTTCAGATGGTTTATAAGGAAGTGCTGTCAGGATCAATACCTGTGAGGCAATAGGAAAAACAGAATTGGATATAAGAATAAGTTGATTTGTATTTTAGTTGCAACAGATTCCTAAGCTGACTCTATGGTGTATTCATTTCCTATTGATGTAACACATTACTTCAAATTCAGTGGCTTAAACAATACAAATGTGTTATCATATAAATCTGAAAGAATTCCAAAATGGGTTTCACTGCGATATCAAGTCATCGGCAGGGTTATATTCTTCTGGAGGCTCTAAGGAAAATCGACTTACTTGCCCTTTCTAGATTCTAGAGGCAGCCCGTATTCCTTGGCACATGGACTTCTTCATTTACTTTCAAACTTAGCAATGGCAAATCATATCTTTCTCATAATATATCACTCTGATCTCCTCTGCTTTCCCAGTCCATTTTAAAGGACCACTGTGATTACACTGGACCCACCTGGATAATACAAGATAATTTCCTTATTTTATACTCAGCTGATGAGCAATCTTAATTCCTCTTTGCTTTTTGAGGTAACATATTCACAAATTAGGGCGTGGACATCTTTGGGAGGTCATTAGTCTTCTTATTACACATGGATAAGTGCTCTTCAAAAACATCCTAAATTAATGAAGGTAGATAAGTATTTGTGTGGTGACATCCACTAGTTTCCCAAAGCTGCCCCCCACCAAGTGATAACTTTAAACAAATAATTATCTTTGACTAAAGGCAATTCCTGGGGAAAGCCTCTGCTTTGAGACATCAGCAAATAGCACTCTGGTAAATGGGGAAATAAGTGCCTAACTTATGAACGTGAGAGCACACCACCGTGTATACTAAACCCCACTTAGAAGATAAGAAGTATCCATTCCTTGGAAATGTAATGACTTGTATACCTTCTTTTCCTACTTGCAGTGTGTTACACAACTCTTAGCGTGACTCATTTTTCTTAGACACTGGGATAGCTTCCATTCCCACTCTCATATATCTGACTTTCCCAAAATCCCAAAGAAAGTCTGTGGACATAAAGACTATATCACTTCACCAGTTCTACATCACTGAATAAATAAAACCTAGATAAAAATTGTGGAGCCGAATGTGGTTACTACACCAGTTAATGATCTTATCATTTGTTCAATACCATTCCACAAACAAAATATTGTCTTTTGTGTGTGTTGTCACATTTCTACTCCTACTTCTTTATAGACCAAAGCACAGCATTAATCTTATCTAGAGGAGTGAGACAGATGCAGGAAAACAGAGAAAATAAAAAATATCCAATAATTCAATCTCTTTCATATGGTAATCAATCAGTGATAATTGTCAAAAGTCTTTCATAAGTGAGCTTTCACTCAGAGAGAAAAATTTTTAATTAAGCAATGAATTGTGCCATTATGCTTTCTAAAGCCTGGGAAAACAATCCATTGCTGATATAAATGCATTTTCTGAGTGGTATTGAAAATCTAAGCAATTTGTGGTTTTGGTTCATTTACTTACCAGGTCTTTGTTGATATAACTTACCTTTGTGACTTGTCCATGAAAAAATTGGCTAAGGAGTATCTCTTAAGAGTAAGTATATTATTTACTGTAGTGATACATGTATCAAACAGATAAAAAGAATAAATGGTTTAAATATAATAGAGTTTATATTCTGTTCAGGGAAAAATAATAATTGGCTGAATAGTTCAGTGGAAAGGCCCTCCACCTTACAGTTACTCAGGCTCCAAAGGTGGCAGAGGCTTTAGCATCATTAACTCATGGATTTCAAGGTCTCCTTGGGTGATGTGTCCATTCCAGCCAATTGGAAGTAGGAAACACATAAAGCAGTGCATATGTGTGCCTTTTATGGCATGGCATATGAGTGACACAAGTCACTTTCATCACGTTTCTTTGGTTGGAACTCAATCATATAACCACAGCTTACTGTAAAGGAAGTTGGAAAATGTAATCTAGCTTTATGTCCTAAAAGATGAGGAGAATACTGGTGCTTAGGAGTAGTTTTCTCTATGACTACAGAGTAGCTCGATATTCTCCAAATCCTGTGAACTAAATTGCCCAGAGGACAAGACTAGGTAAATGTGCTCTACAGGACTTTGAAGGTTTCACTCCTAATCCAAATATAGTCTCCTGGTGAGCCAAGATAGGGCTCATAGAGAGATATTTTTAGTTAGGTGATATAGACCCAAGGCCTACATCTAAATAAGGTCAAGTAGCTTTTATACATTAGTCCATCTTCTGTATATTCCAACAGTAATGGTGAGGAAAGGCCAGTACAAGAAAAACCAGATAGTCAGTGAGAAGCAGCATGTATAAGGGAGGGAGAAAGGGAGTCAGAGAAGGTGGGAGACAGAAGTAAAGGTGAGGGTGGGGCAGAGAGAGAATATTTTCCCCATTTCCTAGAGCTGATAGGTAACTTATTTAAGTCCCTCCCACAATAGAGTTCATGCTCCCCACCAGCTATATAAGAGTTATAAAGAGTAAAGAATGAAGCAAAACAGACAATTGCTGCCAATGTCCAGAACCTTAAACTCTTTTTCTCAGTACAGTGAAAATACCATCTTCTAGGAAGAAGATTCAGTAATGTAGCTTTTATCTTGGCACTGACTCATTTGTTGGAATTAAGAGGAAATAAGATACCCAAAAGCCAATAGTGAGATCTTATATTGTTTGTTTGTTTTTACTTTTGAGGATCCCAAGGAATCTTTAGGGACTGTACACTATCATCTATTGAACACCAACTATGAAATAGGTCATGACAAACACATGATGCTAAATCACCCCTCTTACATCCATGACAGACATTACTCATTGTTAAACCATTAAAGCATATCTTCCAAGCCTCAGAATCCTTCTTAAAACAGCACTCCAGAGTTATTACATTAATTTAAATTTGTCATTCTTGTATCTTGTCTTTTCACAAACTTTCTAGAAGATATAACCTATTTTCTTACCATTTGATAATCTCATTTGTTTGTTTTAGGATGATTATTTGATATATTCTATCTTATATCATAACACATTCCATTTTGTAGGATAAATTGTCATAGCAAAAGTGTGAAGTTTGGATCCTGAGAAAGGTTGTAAAGGAGTGCAAAAGATTTTGATAAAAGTAAAGAGGAAATAGATTCAAACACGGCAACAGATGAGCCAAAACATCAATGTTATTTTTGTCTTTTATGGATAAGTAATCCTCATTCAGGAGCCCTGGTGGCACAGTGGTTAACCACTCTGCTGCTAACCAAGAGGTCGGTAGTTCAAACCCAGCAACCACATAACAGGAGGAAGATGTGTCAGTCTGTTTCCATGACCATTTGCAGCCTTGGAAACCCTATACAGCAGTTCTACTCTGTCTTACAGGATCACACGAGTTGGAATTGACTCAACAACAGTGGGTTAGGAACCCTCATTAATTTTTGTATCCTTGTTTATAAAATGTGCTGGTTTTTCAATTAATGAAAATATTCAGCAAATACAGCTCATCACAAATATCCAGGTATTATTAAGAACGAGTTTTTACTTGTTTATTTTATTTTCATCAGAAAGCAGTGTGTTCATAGAATTATAATCTTTAATTCCAAAATATCATTTTTATTGGATAAAGCATGCTTAATCTAGCAACCCTAGCATAGTATCCCCCTAATATTTATTTCTGCTATAGTATGTTCAGGAAATGTATAGTTTGGGAAATAATATCACAATTTTTTACTCAAATGCATGTTTCACCTACAAATGTGAACTTTTTTCTTTCTAAAGTCATGCTTCATCCCAAATTCATTTCTCAACTCTTCCTCCTGATGGATCATCATGACATCAATAATTCTAAGTTTTTGTCTTTAACCATTTGGGCTCTATCCCTTCCCACTCAGATATTGGTTTCTTCCACATTTCTTGGCCACTTCCCAGAATATGATAATATACATAAAGATGCCTTATTTTCCTTTTTTCCTCAACCAAATTTCCATAATAATAACAAAGAAATAGATGAAATATTTTGACTGACTTAAATTATTGAAGAATTTAAAAAGCCAGCCTGGTTATATGGACAACTACATTCTCAATTACCAGATTTAATGAATTTGAGTGACAGGTATGTTAAGCTAAGAGATTTTCTAAATCCCACTACCCCCTATGTTCTGGTTACCTAGTGGCACTCTGACAGGAATAGACCACAGATGGGATGGCCTTAACAAACAGGAGTTTATTCTTACAATTTGGAGGCTTTAAGTCCAAGTTCAAAGTGCCAGGCTCTAGGGGCTGGGTGAAAGCCCCTCAACCTTGGGGTCCAGCTCTGCCTCCTACTCCTGGCCCACTGAAGCTAGAGGCATTTCTTCACTCAGACAGCTGCTGCCTGCTGAAGCTGAGACGCTCCAAGATTGACAAGTAAAGAGGCACAGTCCCGATATTACCAAACCACACAGCAGGCCATTAACTTAAGTCCATAGTAAGTCCAAAGGTCAGCAGAGCATGGAAGGCTGCTGAGCAACAATATGGTTACATGCAAGGTCCAAGCATGCCATATGCTGGAGACCATTCTCAAATCTTCTCCTTATATGCAAGAAGCAGACCACATACCCAAAGCAGCTACTCAGCTGCTTGTGGTAGATCCCACCATGGAGTTGATTGTCTGTTTCATCATGGGGAATAACCACCACCAACTGCCCAGCCACTCAACCAGGCCCAGACAAGTTGACACACAAACATAACTACCACACCCTACTTCCCAAAAATTAAATTAATAAAGTTTATATGAACTTTTAGCATTAAAATATTATAAGAATTTCATTGTTTTGACAGATGAAGTCATGCTGTATCCCACCTCCAACAGCAAAACAGCATTGTATGTTTTTTTTTTTTTTTAACTAACTTCAGTGATTGTCCTTCTGATATACTTTTTTGTCACTATTAATGTAAGTGATCATCCAACTCTTTAAAAATCCCTGTTTTCACTTCCAAGTACAGCCTCTTCTACATGCCAATGGCTTTAGTTTTAATCACCAAAGAACTTTAGTGAGACAAAAAACAAAGCAGAGCTCTTTGGAAAAGGCAAGAAAATCCACTCTACCACATTCTGAGCAAGATCAAAGACATTATGGAACGATGATGCTCAAGAGTAGAATTTTATCAAGAAACAAAGACGGTATTAAGTATTTTGTATTCATAATAGGGCTTTTTTAGGGGCACTGTTTTGGATGATTTAACATCTTTGGCATCTTCATCATTATTTATCCAGTCAATAGATATTAATTAAGGCCCAAATATCTAATATTTGCTGACAATTGTGCTAGATGTCAAAGAAGTCCTGTTTTAGAGTGTGTGTTTCCTGCAAGCAGTTCAACAAGAATACTTCCTTCTTTGAGGAGTTTCCTTATTCCTAAATAAGTGACTGTGGCATGGAATGTGGCTGTTTGAGGACCGGGATCTTAATGGATAATTCTTCCTCAGAAACCAGAGCAGAAACTGAAATTGAATCTATGTTAGGAGAGAGGATAACATAGGTAACATACTCAGAAGAGAAACAAATCTTGTTTAGGAAAGGAAACTCAGAGGTCCAACTAGTTCTCTCCCATTATGCATTGAGACAATTCTGACTCACAGTGACCTTATAGGATAGAATAGTACAGTTCCATATTGTACGAAGTTCGTAATCTTTACAGGAGAATAGTGCAACATCTTTCTCCGATGAAGTGACTGGTGGATTTAAACCACCAACCTTTTGATTAGCAGCCAAGTGCTTAACCACAGTGGCATAAAGACGCCTTAACAGAGACAAGAACAACAGCTAGCCTAGGTAAGATAAGAAATTTCTTTTACTGTGCATTTGTTAGTCACAGTTGAATTGCAAAAGGCAACCAACATAAGATGATCAATAATGGTGAATTTGTCTACTACCATGTTCACTTAGTTACAAAAACAAGAAGTCAGATCAGCTTTAAAACACTTCTGTGCCTTGTAAAACTCCAGCTTACTTTCACAATGATCTGAACACCTATTACCTACAATATTACCCTGTTGTTATGATTTTAAAATTATACCTTGAAGAAACAATTTCCAACAGGGGTTGTTAAGTGGTTAACAAACATTTCAAAATTGAAAAGTATACTTTCACTAGTAATCAATTCACCAAGGATGAAGTTGTTATTGTTGCTTGGTGCCATTGAATTGGCTCCAACTCATAGCAACCCTATGCACAACAGAACAAAATACTGCCCAGTCCTGCACCAGCCTCACAATCCTCACTATACCTGAGCCCATCGGTGCATCCACTGTCTCAAGCCATCTCGATGATGACCTTCCCCTTTTTGACTGACCCTCCACTTTACCAAGCATGATATCCTTTGACAACATGACCAAAGTAGTGAGATGAATGATGAAGAGTATGGTGAAAATGGACACTTTTATGTTAATGCTCTTGGGAGTGTTATACTAATATACAACAATTTGCAATGTATGTCAAAACTTCAAAAATGTTCACATCTTTTGAATTGACCATGCCCCTTCTAGTCATTTATCCTAAAGGAAAAAATATTAAATGCACTGTACTAGTTTCCAAGGGCTGCCATAACAAAATATCACAAAATGAGTGGCTTGAAACAACAGGAATTTGTTGTCTCACATTTCTGAAGGCTGAGAGTCATGACTAGGCTGTCAATAGTGATGACTTCTTCTGTGGCTCTGAGTGAGAAACTGTCCCAGGCTGCTTTCTTAGTTTCTGGTAGCGCCAGGCATTCCTTGGCTTGTAGCTACAGGATCACATAGTCTTGTCTCCTCTGTCTCCCTGTCTCTGTATTTTCTCCTCTGCTATAAGGATATCAATCATAAAGGATTAGGATCCACCCTACTCCAATATGATCTTGCATTACATCTTCAGATCTTGATAACATATTCAAAAACCATATTTCCAAACAGGGTGATATTCTCAGGCACAGCAGTTAGGAATTCAATGTATCCATAACTTAAAGATGTATGTGTTTAAGTATTTATGAAAATATTATTTATGTATTTTTATTAAAAATATACAGACTAAACAGTGTAGATTATAATAGAAAAATATATAGAGAGATTGAGGAAGAGAAGTAAAATTATATTAGCTAAAATCTAACTCCCAGAAATAACTGCTGTTAACATTTTCTTGCTTGGATTTCCAGATTTTCCCAAGTAATCAGAAACATAAATGTATGATGTATGCAAAAAATAAGATACCCTATATTGTCTTCCACAGTCTTTTTTTTTTGGCCGTTTAACATATCATGATCACCCTTAATTCTATAATGCTATGAAAAAATTTATATCATCTTAGTTAGGAACTACATAGTTTAATATTTTATGACTATGAAAAAATGTTTTCAACAATATAGTGTCTTATATTGAAGTTACTTACCTTCAATTGCTCATGCTTATGTACAAGACCAAGATGAATATCTATGTACAGATATGTATAGACACTTATTTAATTTTACTCTTAGAATAAATTCCAAGGAGTGGGATTTCTTGATAGTACTCAATGTTTTGGGTCCTGAAAATGAATTTGCCAGAAGATCTTCCAGGGAAGTTGTATCAATCGCTAAATCTTTTGTCAGTGTTTGGATGTGATCATTTCTCCAATTGGGAGCTCTGGTGGCATAGTGACTAAGGAATCTGACTGCTAACCAGAAGGTTGGTGGTTCAAACCCACCAGCCACTCTGTGGAAGGAAGACTGGGCAATCTACTGCCATAAATATTTACCACCTCAGAAACCCAAAGGGGGTCACTATGAGTCAGAATCGACTCGATGGCAGTGAGTTTGTTTTTTTTCATTTATTTCTCCAATTATAGCAACACAAAGTGGTGCTACCCTTTTTAAACTTGGTCAGTATGTTAGGTGAAAAATGACATATCATTATTTAATTTGCATGCTTTTTTATTACAGTGCATATAAGCATTTTAAATAAATTTGCCAATAATTTTCTGTTGCAAATCACCTATATATCAAATTTGGATTATTATTAGATCTTTTTTTATCTTGGCATTTTTATTATTGACATTTAAGATAATGTTAGATAGTGTGGTTTGTCATTTTCTCTTTAACATTATGTATGTATGTGTATATACATATATATATATATATATACACATACATATGAGTATACGCATATATGTTTTTGCTATATAGCTTTTAAATTCTGTGCAATGAAATATATCAGTTATTTCCTTTATGGTTTCTGCTTTGTTTTCTTGTTTAGAAAGCCCCTTCTAGGTGAAGAGTATATAAATATTTATCTTTATATTCTTCTACCACTTTTGTAATATAATTTTAAACATTAAATAATTAATTTTTCTGGAATTTTCTTAGGAATAAGGTACGAAGTAGGATCTAACTTATGGTTGATATCATTTTTGGAGGATAGTGTTGGAAATCATCTTTTTAGTCTCTACTACTTTGAAATGCTACTTTTATCACATTCTAAATTTGAAATAATTAGAAATAAATATCTCATGTTGTTTTGTTAGGTGCCGTCAAGTCAGTTTCGACTCATAGCAATCCTATGTACAACAGATATAAACACTGCCTGCTCCAGCACCATTCTCACAATCGTGGCTGTGTTTAAGTCCACTGTTGTAGCTACTGTATCCTGTAGTAAGAGATAATTAAATTCAGTGGCTCAATAAATATTGCAATTCAATTAAGTATAATGTTTATAATGAATTTACAATATAATTAAAAATGACTTTATCTTATGGTAAGTGGGGGGGAAGCAAGTAATTAAATGCTAGAAGCTATAGGTTTAAAATTATATTTTTTCCTAAATATTCAAAAATGTACATCTGAGAAAAGTACCAAAAAATGTATATGTATAAACAATAATTATTTCTGTGGCTTAAGAGCATGGTGTCTGGGTATTCCCTTGCTTCTTTCAGCCAGCTTTTCCATATGTTACTTTTTTTTTTTTTTTTTTTTAATGAGTATGTGCTCAATTTTTAATGGAAAAAAAAAAAAGCTTACATTTTCTTTAAAATATGATGATCATACCCACTGAATTCTCTGCCTTGATGGGAAAAATCAAGAAAACTAAACTAAAGAAATTTGAGTTTTCAGTAACAGAAGGGCTTCAGATAGTTTGTTTTTCTTTGTCCTCAGAAACAATTTCCCTAATTGTTTCCCAAATTCCCTCCCGTTATTGAGAGGATGAATTAGTCAATTTTCTTTAATTCAGGTCAGCACCTCTGAACCTTCTCCCCTATCCAAAACCATTTATCCTAAAGGCTCTCATTTCACTTTATTATGGCAAGATCCAACACTTGCCCAAGGTCTGAAGATGTCAATTTGCTGTAGAAAATCGATTAGGCACTATCCCTACAGAGTACTTAAGTTTCTAGGGAGCAGTAAGTGAGGCTTGTATGGAATTGTTCACAAGGTGGCTTTAAAGGGGTATGTGCTTTGAGAAATTGTCAGTCCTGGAACTTGTATTGATCTATGCTGAGCAACAGTTCATTGCAATTGCACAAAATACTTGTAGAAATGTGAGTGTGGCAGAAAAAAAAAGAAAAACATAACCAGACGAGGGAGAAAGTGCCTCTTGGAAAGGATATAGTGTTCTGTCCTACACAGAAAAAGATTGTGAGGAAAAGTTCAATGAGGTTGTGTAGAAGATTACATTAACTAGGATGATTTTCTTTTTCTTATTTCTCATTAACACCCTTTCAACTTTACACTCTATGGAAGAGCAGTGAAGCAGTCAGCAAACTCCCACATTTCATCCTGGTCCTCAAAATTTTCTACTTTTCCACTCTGCTTTGAGAAAGACAGAATGGTCTCCATCTGCTCCAATTAAAGGAGATTCTCACTTACAAGGGTCTTGTTAGGGAGAAAATAGCTCAGTAATCTCAAAATGTTTCCCTGGTTTTCTATAAGAGTCACCCTATCATAAACAGGTAGGGATGTCAAGGTAAGAGTCTGACGTTAAAAAATCACATCCACAGTGATATAGTGCTCAAATTGAATTAGAATACTGTTTTGTTTTGTTTTTTAAGTGAAACTATATAACAAGAAAGGTTAGTGAAGGGTCCCACCCACCACCCACTGCTATCAAGTCAATTCTAACTCACAGTGACCATTTAGGACAACATAAAACTGCCCATAGAGTTTTCCCAGGCTGAAAATCTTATGGAAGCAGACTGCCTAATATTTCTCTGGCACAGTGACTGGTGGGTTTGAACCACTGAACTTTTGGTTAGCAGCTGAATGCATTAACCACTATACCACCAGAGTTCCTTAATGAAATATTAATACCTATATATAAAGGATTAATAAATATTAATTGACTTCTAATTTTGAGCTATGCATAAAAGGAAAAAAAATAAGACACAGGAAATACACTCCCTACCCTTGGGCCCAAGCAATGTGGAAATGAAGGAAACAAAAATCATGGAGAATCTAAGTGATCAGTGCCTGTGTTGTTGCAATGTTTGCCAAATATTTGGAATATTATCTCTGTCTTTAATGTTTCAAAAGTAAGCTATGTGACTTTCATTTATTTAAAATATTCATATACAGGAGGAGACAAGATAGTGTACCAGTGATATGCAGAGACCTGTAGAAAAACAAAGTGGAAACAAATACAGATAATGATCTTGGGACTCTGAACATCAAATGAGAGGATTAAACCAAACTCATTGCCATTGAGTTGATTCTGACTCATAATGACCCCCTTTGGGTTTCCAAGGTAGTAAATTTTTATGGAAGTAGATTGCCCAAACTTCCTTCCATCAAGTGGCTGGTGGGTTTGAACCACCAACCTAGTTAGCAGTCAAATGTCATCGGCACTATGCCACCAGATAAAGAATTAAATTGAGCACTGATCAGAAGTGGAGACAGAACTAGGACAGTGACTGAGGAGAGAGAAGAAGCTGGGACCCAATGAAGTGTGGCCATTTTGAGACAGAAGGCATCATACATCAGCAGAATAAACCAATTTCAAAGAATCCACACTGGGACAGAGACACAGTGTGGAAAGATGTAGAGTGAAATAAGGTGAGCTTAATATGAACTGGATCTGGGAGAGAAAAGTGTGGGGAAACAGGCAAGATTCCCAGTGGCACAAGTGACTGCAGAGCAAGAGGGGAGCCAATGAAGGAGAATGAAACAAATCTCTACTAATGAACACTAGTCATTTGGGTTGAAGACCCACTTGAAGGGGAATGATTGAGGGATGGTGGTTGGAGACTCTGGACTCTAGGTGGCCCCCTACCTGATTGAGTCTGGGCAGGAACTGGATAATCAGCTGTGCCTCAGAAATGCCTCAGGCCTATACCAGTTAAGTGTGACCAAATAAGTGTTTTTTCCACTTTTCCTAACATACCTTCCCAGCAAACAGGGATGAGACCTCTTCCTGCCCTCACCAACCCAATGGCAAAGGATGCCGTTCTTGCCACCCCCAACTTGCCTGGTTCCTCAGGCTGCTTTTCGTTGCAGTAGCCATTTGCTGCACTACATCTAAAGCAAACAGACCCAGTGTTTGTCTCTCCCTGCTAGCACCTGTGTGATTGACAAGTCTTACTCACATAGAACACAAGAAATAATCCCTGCTGTTGGAGTTGCATGTGTCAGAAGTGTCAGAAGCCCACCCCTCTATTAGCATGTACTCCCAGAGATCACACAATAGCTGCCTACTTCCACTGCTGCCAGTTGACCATTGCTGTACCATCTCCCCTCTTTTTTCCTCTTCTTTTCTTTTTTACACTTTTTCTTCCTTTGTATATTTTTCCCTTTTCTTCTTCGCTTTTTATTTGCACCCATCTTTCTTCCCATCTCTCTTTTTTTTTAATGTCCCATAGAATGGGAGGCAGATATTAATTCCCCACAAATCAGCCGTATCTACTACACCTATCACCTCCCACCTCACCCCAGTGAGTGAGTGCCACTATCTGCTTCTGCACCACTGAATCAATGGCAGATGGTAGACAACACCTGATCACCACACTCACAGCTACTCTTCATGACCACCAAACAGAGACACACTTCTACATTCCCACCAGTTACTCCACCCACATGGAGAGAGGTTGAGAGTGCCCTAGTGCTGACACAGTAGCAATCAAAAAGCATACCACTCCACCCAGCTGGATATATTGAAACAAAGAAAAAATAGAAGTAAAGGTGAAACTCAGCAACCCATAATCAACAAATAAAAACAATGACTCCAAAATGTCTCAGAAAAAACAACAACTTGAAGTCAAACAAAGAATTAGGACAAGATGACACAAACAAGTGACAAAAGTACATAATTAGGGAACATCCATGAAAAACAACAGATAATGGGATTACCTGATAAGGAATACAAATATATCTCCTTCAAGGAGCTCAAGGAAACCAAAAACAAAAGCAAGGAAGACACTGACAAGAATTCAGGAAAACAATACAAGAACAAAATGACAAAGTAGACAATTAGAAATCACACAAAAATAACAATAAGAAATCCAGAAGATTAACACTAAAATTATGGACAGATAACATATTTGTTGTTGTTGTTGATATGTGCCGTGAAGTCAGACCTGACTCATAGCGA
>NW_006921800.1:33981-34527 GCF_000298275.1 Orycteropus afer afer | reverse complement strand
AAGAGGACAAGCACGAATATTTAATAAATACTAGTGCCTAATATTTAACAAATATTTAACAAAACTAATAACTGCTAACCAGAGAGTTGACAGTTCAAACCCACCAGAAGGAAGATTGAACAATCAACTTCTGTAGAGATACTGCCTTGAAAATTGAAGGAGGGGTCACTATGGGTCGGGATCGACTCGATGGCAGTGAGTTTGTTGTTGTTGTTGTTGTTGTTTTGTGGGGGGAGTATAACTATAGCAATGAAAGGGACAATAAGACAATTCACAAACAAAATGAGCTAAGCACAGAAAATTGTATGGAACAAAGAAATCAGCAACACCATTAAAAAAATCACAAAATGACATCCATAAATTCATACTTCTTGATAAGTACACTTAATGTTAATGGATTAAATGCACCACTGAAGAGATGGACAGTTGCAGACTGGATAAGAAAACATGACACATCAATATGTTGTTTACAAGAGACTCACCTTAGACACAAAGTCAGAAATAGACTGAAAATCAAAGGTTGGATAAAGATATGCCAAGCAAATG
>NW_006921800.1:0-4279 GCF_000298275.1 Orycteropus afer afer | reverse complement strand
AAATCACAATAATAATAAAAATGAATAAATAAATAAAATAAAAATAAGCACTTTATAAAGACAAATCAGGGTTCATTTTAAATGAATGAAGTCACAATATGGATGAAAAGAAGGAAGAAGGTGGAGAGGGAGAGAAGAATAAGAAAGTGAGAGGTGGAGGAACTTAGCATTACTGAGCACTTCCTTTGGGATCCTGGGAAGAAGGTACAATTATATACTTAACATACAAAGAAACAAGACTGAGTAACTTTTATAAGATCACACAATTTGTCATTCATTGTCAAGACCAACTCTCTGGCATACTCTAAAAGTCACAGTCTTTCTTTTCCCCAGATCTCATTTTCATTTTATTAATCAACATTACACAACTCAAGTCAAATGTTTGGCATCAATTTAATGCTTCACAGTGACTTTGCTGGTTATCTTCTATAAACCTATTTCATACAGTTTTGCAGTTTTCATTTAGGACTACCTTTGGTTCTACTTCTATCATACAACTGTCATTGTTTTATCTGAAGTACTTTTCTTACATACTTGCATAAACTTCATAAGTAATGTCAATCTCTCCTATTGTTTAAGTTAGAGCCCATCTTTTTCCCACTCTCTATTATAACTTTAGCTCAAAATTCCTTCCTGAGTTCTAGATTCATACAGGACATCTCCACCTGGGAATCTTGTATTTAACAAATTCAAAACAGAACTCATTTTCTCTCATAAATTCCCCCAGTGTCACTTCTCTGTCATTTCCCATCTCAGTTAACAGCACTACCATTCACTAAGACACAGTCTTCAAAATCAGCCTTGACTCATGGCTTCTTAGCATTCATATCCGGCCACCGTTATTAAAAACAAACAACAAAAACATTGCTGTTGAGCCCACTTCAACTTATGGTGATCCTACAGGACGAAGTGGGAGTTCTGGTAGCGTAGTGCCTAAGGCACTTGACTGCTAACCAGAAGGCTGTTGGTACAAACTCACCAGCCACTCCTTGGAAGGAAGATTGGACAATCTACCTCCATAGTGATACTGCCTTGGAAACCCAAGGAGGGGTCACTATGAGTCAGGTCTGACTCAACGGCACATAACAACAACAACAACACAGGATGAAGTAGAACTGTTCCATAGGGTTTCCAAGGATGTAATCTCTACTGAAGCAGACTGCCATATCTTTCTCCTGCAGAGAGGCTGGTGGGTTCGATTTACATGCTTTTCAGTTAGCAGCTGAGTACTTAACCACTGTTCAACCCTTCAAACTGACCATTTCATACTTCAAATGACAAATTTTTTGGTTCCAACTTCTTTGACAACTTTTTCACTTTTCTTCCTTCTTTCTTTCTTTCCCCACCTTAATTATTCTTGTCTTTTTCTTTTAACCTCAGAGTTTTTTTTTTTGTTGTTGTTGTTTACTCTTCTCCTTATATATCTTCTCATTTTGCATGGCTTCAACTATCATCATATGTTGATAGCACCCATGCTTATTTCCAGCTCTGACAGTTCACCCAAGCTCTAGATCCATATTTCTATCTATCTACTGAGCTTGCACCAGCCACTCCTCAGAAGGAAGGCTGGGCAATCTACTTCCATAGTGATACCGCCTCGGAAACCCAAGGAGGGGTCGCTATGAGTCCGATCCAACTTGATGGCACATAACAACAACAACAACACTGAGCTAGCTATTTTTTCCACAAAATCCACTCTTTTAGATTATCATTCTCTCCAGTGTCACAAGTTATCTGTTCTCCATATCTGGAAGCCTCAAAGAAAACCATAACCCCTCATAATAATTCAGCCCCAAAATCAAACAAACCATCTGATACCTTCAAATATTGCTTAGGAATATGTTTAATAATCCAAACTCTTCTCTCACCCCTTCTGCATCATGTCAGCCCAGGGTCTTCATCATCTCTTCCCTGGAATCCAGCTACTTTTCTAAACAGTCTATCTCAATTCTATTTATTTTCCACACTGATTACAAAATTTTATCTTCCTTAAAACTCAATCTATGCTGTATAATTCCATCTTTTAAAAGCTTCTGGTGACTCACATTTGTAAACAGAATAAAATTACATTTATTGTGCATGGCCCTTCACAATTACCCCATTACTAAACAAGGATTATCTGCTTCTCTCCATCTTCCTTCATTAAACACAACTAATCAAGGGAAATAAAGCTGCAGATTTGATTAATCAGTGCATGTTTGCCAGTGAGTGTATTCATAATATATAAATGACTATTTTCTTACTACTTAGCCTTCAGGTCCAGTGAGTCTGTTTTTCCATTCTCTGGACTGGTAACTGGATGGGTAAGTTAAGTTAGACACTGGCTTATAGATATAACCATATTAGATTCAAGGTCAACCAAGCAGAAGGCCTTAGGCCTACTCTAGTCACTAAGAGAAATATGCACTGAAACATATAAGTTTGTCTATATATGTGTGTATATATTATATATTGTATATCTAGAAATACATATAATAGTTGCTAAAATATTTATAATTTTTCATACAGTTATATATAATATATAATACATGTAATACATATAGTTATACCTCATTTTATTACATTACTGCACTTCGCAGATACTGCATTTTTTACAAATTGAGGATTGTGGCAACTCTGCATTGAGCAAGTATATAGGTGCCATTTTTTCCAACAGCATGTGCTCACTTCATATTTCTGTGTCATATTTTGGTAATCCTCACAATATTTCAAATGTTTTCATGATGCTAATTCACATGTAATAGACCACAGTATTATGTATGCACTGGGAAACCCAAAATTCATGGGACTAATTTTAGTGCAGTATTCTCTTTATTGTAGTGGTCTGGAACCAAACCTGCAATATCTTTGAGGTGTGCTTGTATATATATTTTTTGCATTTATACATTTACATCTTCACACACATATACATGTTGCTGTTAGCTTTCATTGAGTCAGCCATGGATTCATAGCAAACCCATGCAAAATGGAAGGAAATGCTGCCTGGTCCTGTGCCATATCTGTCTGATCAGTTACAGTTGACATCATTATGGTTTGTAGGGTTTTCACTGGCTGATTTTTAGAAGGAGGTAGCCAGACCTTTCTCCCTAGTCTGTCTTATTCTGGAAGCTCCACCAAAACCTGTTCTGTATTAAAGCAACACACAGCTTACACTGACAGATGGGTGGTAGCTATGCATGATGTGCATTGGTCAGGAATTTAACCACATCTCTCACATCGGAGATGAGAATTCTACTGCTAAACTTCCACTCACCTCTCCCACATACATACATACATTTAGCTACTGTCTTTTACAGGCTTTTGGTCAGAAATTCCTTGTACAGAAGGTGGAAAATATTTTACCTTTCATTCTTAGGACCATAAATCTGGATAGAATCCAAGTTTTGTTATACCTATTTATGTAAAATTTAGGCTCCTCTTTAAGAAAATCTTAAAGAGTTATAAATATAAAATCACTATACATTTTAAAAAGCCAACAAAAACCACAAACATACAAAAACTTACAAACAATAAAAACTTAAACATTTTCATTTTTATTAACTCATGACCTGGTATGCCTTTTTAATCATTCCCTTGAATTTTTGCATGCATACATTTTCTCTCTTCACATGCAATAATTTTAAAATATTGTCTGTAGAATAGCAGGGTTATTTTGAATGGTTGATCTAGATTTAAATATATATATATATATATTTCACAGTTCATCTTCTGGTAATACTCATCTGTAACCTTGCAGTTCCCCAAAGGTGCTGCTTCTATTCAACTACAAGCCCTTTGCTCTCCCAAAGCACAGTGCAACCCAGGCAGGCTTTCAGTTGCTTCTGTTCCCTCCACTGCCTGCCACTGTCCCACCATGAGGGTCTTAGAGAATGGGGGAACTTGTGAACCATGATGTTTGGTTCAGAATGGCCTTGAACAAGGTGTTGGGAAGCCACTTTTGCAAATCCTTCTTGGAATCTAAGATACTGTTGACATGATTACTGTGGTGACTATAGTGTACCAGGGTCAGGGTGCTGCTGGGGACCAGGAAAATCAGAAGTAGTGCTGGCAGCCTGCTGGCTCCACCCATGGACCCAGGACTATAATTGAAGCCAGTGTTATGCCTCCAGTCCTCCACTTTTCTTCTGTTTCCTGCCACACCAGAGAAGAACACTTGGAGCAATAAGGGAAACACATCTAAGTAAGAGGTCCTGAAGCTTAAGTTTCATACAGTCCTGCACAAATCTTCTCTTGATGACTGATTTTCAAGAGCTGTTTCTTCTTCCTAAAATTTTCTCCT
>NW_006921799.1:6187191-6187717 GCF_000298275.1 Orycteropus afer afer | reverse complement strand
TTGCATCTAGATAGCAGCTTACTAGCTTTTAAGATCCCAGTCACTACTCGCCAAAGTAGGAGGTAGAACAATGTTTTGTATAGTATGTTATGCCAATTAAGCTTGATGTCCCCTATGACTATGGTCCCAAGCCCACAGGTTCAGCTACTCAGTCCCTCTGGGTAGCTGGCTGTGACCAAGCCATGACCACAACCTTGCCCCTTATCAGCTCTACTATACACCTGGGAATTCTGATCGTTCCCATAAGCTTATAGGACCATTGTCTGCCAACCCTATATATGTTCTTGAATACCCTCCCCATTTCATAGACATACCTAATCGTTCAGCCTGTCCACCCATCTATCCACCCATACACCCATGTTAGCCTTCACTGGCAATGCAGTACTCTATGCGCAAAAGGGTTCATATTTGTTCTCTGTACCTCCCATGTACCTCTCAATGTCTTTCTCATCCTCAATGCTGCATATTGGTCACTCACATTTGGTACATTGCCCTTCTCTTCACCCAAATCCATACTTATCTCTAT
>NW_006921799.1:6183898-6184580 GCF_000298275.1 Orycteropus afer afer | reverse complement strand
AAAATTGTCCCTCAAACATGATGGTGAAATTAGGAGATTTCCAGATAAGCAGAAACTAGGGGAATTTGTTAAAACCAGACCAACCTTACAAGATATGCTAAAGGGAATCCTTTGAACAGAGAACCAAAAATAGCAAATAACAAATGACCATTAATACACAAGATGATATAACCCAGAAACCAAAGCTATGGACATATCCAAAGTAAAATAAGCTTACAAGATTATAAAGAGGGAACCAGAGACATCAATTGGCAAGCGAGGACAACTACAAACAAAAAGAGGGAAAAAGACTGTGTAGTTACAGAACTTCTAAATGGTGAGGAAGTTAAGTAGGTTGCAAGATACCATGGACTGTTCTAAACTTGGGGATAAAATTATAAATCATGGGGTAACCTCGAAGAAAAATGATAAACCTTCATATCACAATAAAAAAGAGGTCAAGCACAAATATTCAGCATATACTAAAACAACAGCGGGAGCTCTGGTAGCATAGTGCCTAAGGCACTTGACTGCTAACCAGAAGGCTGGCAGTTCAAACCCGGCAGCCACTCTTCAGAAGGAAGATGGGGCAATCTACTTCCGTAGTGATACTGCCTTGGAAACCCAAGGAGGTGTCGCTATGAGTCGGGGCTGACTCGATGGCACATAAAAAAAAAAAAAAAAAAAAAAAAAACAATGGCAA
>NW_006921799.1:6181405-6181948 GCF_000298275.1 Orycteropus afer afer | reverse complement strand
TAGAAGGGCTATAGAAAAAATCAACAAGACCAGAAGTTGGTTTTTTGAAAAGATCATTAAAATTGACAAACCACTGGCAAATTTAACAAAGGAAAGGATGGAGGGAATACAAATAAAATGAATAAGAAACAAAATGGGTGACATCACAACAGAACCAACTGAAATAAACAGGATGATAAATCAGGATACTATGAAGATCTGTACTCCAACAAATCTGAAAATCTGGAAGAAATGGACAAATTTCAGAAACACACCACTTACCTAAACTAACATAGATTGATGTGGAAAAGTTGAACAGGCCCATCACAAAAGAAGAAACCGAACAGGTAATCAAAAAATTACCAACTAAAAAAAGTCCTGGTCCAGACAGTTTCACCGGAGAATTCCACAAAACATTCAGAGAAGAACGATACCAATGCTCCTCAATCTATTCCAAAACATAGAAAAGGATGGACTCCTCCCTAACTCATTTTATGAAGGAAGCATAACCTTGATACCAAAACCAGGCAAGACATCACTCAAAAGGAAAACTAATGACCAATA
>NW_006921799.1:6178451-6178979 GCF_000298275.1 Orycteropus afer afer | reverse complement strand
ACTATGAGATCAGAAGGACTAGATGGTGCCTGTCTACCATTGTCATTCACTTGGAAGGGTATCTATGTAGGAGATCCTCAATAGAGAGGGAGAAAATTGTGGTATAAAACTCAAAATCATTTGGAGGAAAAAAAAAGGGGTGGGGGGGCCAGGTTTGCTGGTCTGATAGAGCCTGGTGGAACCACTGAGACTATGGCCTCTAACTGCCCTTCAGGTCTGGAATTGAACCCACACTTGTGTTTTCCAGCCAAACAAAAGACAGGCATATGAGTAGAACATTTACCTCAAGCAGGTACTCTCCTTGTAGAGAACAATCATGGGAGAAAGAAGGGCTGCTTATGCACAGGGAGACATGAGCTGTAGGAGTGCATGGAGGGATGGACACAGGGAATAGGTACTATGGGGAGGAAGTGGGAGGGGAGCTGTTGCTTTGTGGTAAACTGTGGTCAATATCATGAGACAAAGTATATGTGAATTTCTGTATGGAAAGTGAATTTGCTCTGTAAATCTTCACCCAAATCACAATAA
>NW_006921799.1:6167619-6178351 GCF_000298275.1 Orycteropus afer afer | reverse complement strand
ATATATATATATTCTCTTACAGTTTAGGAGTCTAGAAGTCTTAATTCAGAGTGCTGGCTCTAGGGGCTGGGTGAAGACTTCTCAACCTTGGGCTGAAGCTCTGCCTCTTTTTTCAGGCCCTATGGGAACTGGATGCTTTTCCTCATTTATGCAGCTGCTGGCTGCTGAGGCCAACAAACCCAAGATCAGCAGGTAAAATGGCACAATCCCAAGATCAACAGGCAAAACAGCAGGCTACTATTTCAAGTCCAAGAACAATCCCAAATTGGCAAGCTACATAGCAGGCCATTAGTTCAAGTCCCGGACCTGGAGATGAACGCTTGGCCAAATGTGCCAAAAAACTAGAGACCTTTTGCTAAGTTTCTCCATATATACTGGACATAGGCCAAACACTGAAGCTAACTCCCCTTCCACTAATTAACGTCTCAGAGCAGAATCTACCATAGAATTGATCATACCACATCCAATCTCATCATGGAGAATAACTACATCCAGCTACCACACCATGAAAACCGTGGCTCAGCCAAGTTGGCCCGCTACCTTACCTACTGCACAGGGTCACATGGTTATTCTGTTTAACTTTTTTAGGAATATCTGTACTGTTTTCTCCAGTGGTTGTATGATTTTACATTTCCACTAGAAATCCATGAGAGTTCTGATATTTCTAACTTCTTGCTAATACTTTTATTTTCCATTTTTTTAAAAAATATCATTACTGTCCTATTGGCTGTTGTGCTGGTTAAGTTTGTGTGTCAACTTGGCTCGGCCTGGTTGAGTGGCTAAGCAGCTGGTGGTAGTTATTACCCATGATGAGATTGGCAATCAACTCCCTGGTGTGGCCTACCACAAGCAGCTGAGTAGCTGCTTTAGGGATGTGGTCTGCTTCCCATATACAAGCAGCAGCTTTGGGAATGGTCTCTAGTTGTTTATGGCACGCTTGAACCCTGCATGTAGCTGTGTCTTTATTCAGCAGCCTGCCATGCTCTGCTGACCTTGGGACTTTGAATGGACTTAAATGAATGGCCTGCCATGTGGTTTGGGTAACATTGGGACTGTGTCATTTTATTAGTTAACCTTGGGCTTGTTAGCCCCAGCAGCCAGTAGCTGCTTGAGTAAAGAGATGCCTCTAGCTTCAGTAGGCCCAGAGAAAGAGACAGAGCTGAACCCCAAGGTCAAGGGGCTTTCACCCAGCCCCTAGAGCCTGGCACTTTGAACTCTTGGACTTCTAGCCTCCTGAACTGTAAGAGAATAAACTTCTGTTTCTTCAAGCCATCCCTTTTGTGGTATATTCTTGTCAGAGTGGCACTAGGTAACCAGAAAAGCTGTGAAGTGTTATCTCATTGTGATTTTGATTTGCCTTCCCCTAACGACAAATGTGAGATATGCAGACGATACAACTTTGCTTGCTGAAAGTGAGGATGACTTAAGGCACCTACTGATGAAGGTTGAAGAATACTCTCTGCAGTATGGATTACATCTCAACATAAAGAAAACAAAAATCCTCACAACTGGACCAATGAGCAGCATCACAATAAATGGAGAGAAGATTGAGGTTGTCAAGGAGTTCACGTTGCTTGGTTCTACAATCGATGCCAACAGAAGCAGCAGTCAGGACATTAGACGACGTGTAGCATTGGGGAAGTCAACTGCGAAGGAACTGTTTCAAGTGCTGTGGAGCAAGGATATCTCCTTGAGGACTAAGGTGCACCTGACACAAGCCATGATATTTCCAATCGCCTGGTATGCATGTGAGAGCTGGACAATGAATAGGGAAGACCGAAGAAGAGTTGATGCTTTTGAGTTGTGGTGCTGGCAAAGAATGCTGAAAGTACCGTGGACTGCTAAAAGAACTAACAGATCTGTCCTGGAGGAAGTGCAGCCAGAATGCTCCTTGGAAGCAAGAATGGCCAGACTTCGTCTCACCTATTTTGGTCATGTTGTAAGAAGGGACCATTCCCTGGAGAAGGATGTCATGCTTGGTAGGGTGGAGGGTCGACGAAAGAGGGGGAGGCCTTCAGGAAGATGGATTGATACAGTGGCTGCGATGATGGGCTCGAGTATAGCAGGGATTGTGGGGCTGGCGCGGGATCGGGCAGTGTTTCGTTCTGCTGTGCATGGGGTCGCTATGAGTCGGAAACGACTCAACGGCACTTAACAACAACAACAACAACGACAAATGTTGTTAAACATCTTTTCATGAACTTATTGGCCATTTATACATCTTCTCTGGAGAAATGTCTATTCAAGTCCTTTGTCCATGTTTCAATTGGGCTCTTTTCCTTTTTATTGTTGAGTTATAGGAGTTCTTCATATATTCTGCATATTAAACGTTTATTACACATATAATTTCCAAATATTTACCCAGTTGTCTGGTTGTCTCTAAACTTTCTAGATAATGTTCTTTGATATACAACTTTTTTCCATTTATTTTGATGAGTCTCTTATATTTATTTTTTCTTTTACTGATTGTGCTCTTGGTGTTGTATATAAGATCCATTGTTAAATGCAAGGTGCTAAAGATTTACCCCTGCAAACAAAGAAGTAAGACTTCCATGGCTTCTCCTAAGGGTTTTATGCCTTTGGTCTTTTATTTAGGTTTTTTATCCATTCTGAGTTAATTTTCTTTTATGATATGAGATAGTGGTCCAACTTCATTCCTCTACATGTGGCAACCCAGTTGTCCTGGAACCATATGATGAAAAGAATATTCTTTTAATGTAGAATATGTTTGGTGCCATTATTGAAAATCAATTGGCCATCAATGTATGGGATTATAGCTTGACTCTCAGTTCTATTCCATTGGTCTGTATATCTATCCTTATATCAGTAGCATATTGTTTTCATTACTATTGTCTTGTGGGAGCTCTGGTGGCATAGTGCCTAAGGCACTTGACTGCTAACCAGAAGGCTGGCGGTTCAAACCCACCAGCCACTCCTCGGAAGGAAGGTTGATCAATCTACTTCCATAGTGATACCGCCTCAGAAACCCAGGGAAAGTTCGCTATGAGTCAGAGCCCACTCGACGGCAAACAACAACAACAACATTGTCTTGTAGTATGTTTTGAAAGGAAATGTGAATTCTCCTACTTTATTCTTCTTTTCAAAGAAGAGAGATTGTTTTGGTTATTCAGGGCCCCTTGCAATTCCACATTTATTTGAGGATAAGCTTTTCCATTCCTGAAAAAAAGACTGTGAGAATTTTGATACAGATTGAATTGAATTTGTAGATCACTATTGGTATTATTGACACCTTAATAATATTGTCTTTCAATTCATGAGCATCACATGTCTTTACATTTATTTAGGTCTCCTTTAATTTCTTTCAGTGATATTTTGTAGTTTTTAATGTATAACTTTTCCCTCCCTGGTTAAAATTTTATCTAGGTATTTTATTCTTTTGGATGAGGTTATAAATGGAATTATTTTCTTAGTTTCTTTTCAAATTGTTCACTGCTGGTATATAGAAAAACAACTGATTTTTGGTTGCTAATCTTCTAGTGCCTAAGGCATTTGACTGCTAACCAGAAGGTTGGCGGTTCAAACCCACCACCCACTCCTCGAAAGAAAAGTTGGGCAATCTACTTCCGTAGTGATACCACCTTGGAAACCCAAGAAGGGTCGAATCCGACTGGATGGCAGTTTGTTCGTTGTTTTTAGGTTTGGATCTTCTGTGGTGAAACTTCGCTGAACTTGTATATTAGTTATAATAGTTATAATAGTTTTCTTGTGAAATCTATTTCACATGATAGTTTCACTTCTTTTCTAAATTAGATGCAGTTATGGATTGAATAGTGTCCCTAAAAATAAAATAAAATAATATGTGTTGTAATTCCTAATCCCTCTACATGTAGATAAGGAGCTCTGGTATGTAGTGGATAAGGCATTTTGCTGCTAACCAGAAGGCCACTGATTCAAACCTACCACTTACTCCCCAGGAGGAAGATAAGGGAATCTACTTCTTCGGAGATTTACAGACTTGGAACCCCAATGGAAGTTGTTATGAGTTGGAATCAACTCCATGATAGTGGATATGGGTTTAGTTATACATGCAGATGGAATCCCATTTGGGAATAAGATTTTCTTAGTTATGTAATGAGGCCATATCAGTGTGTATGTCTTAAGCCAATCATCTTTGAGGTATAAACCAAAATGATCAGCCAGAGAAAAGCAAACAGAGAACAAGGAAGATAGATTCCACCACATGACCACATGACAATAACCAAGGAACAAAGAGACAAGGACTTTCCCCCAGAGCCAACACAGAGAGAAATCCATTTCCAAGAGCCAGTGCTCTGAATTCAGATTTCTAGCCTCCTAAACTGTGAAAAAATAAATTTCTGTTTGTTAAAGCCACCCCCTTGTGGCATCTCTGTTATCACAGCACTAGATAACCAAGACAGATGCCTTTTTTTTTTTTTTTTATTCTTTTCTTGTCTAATTGCTCTGATCAGAACTCCAATACAATGCTGAACAGTAGTGAAAATAGGCATCCTTATCTTACTGGTCTTAGAGGAAAAGTTTTCAGTCTATCACTATTGGATATAAAGTTCCTGTGAGTTTTTCGTAAATTTCTTAATTTGTTAAGGAATTTCCCTTCTATTTTGACTTTGTTGATTGTTTTTATCATGAAAGGGTGCTGGATTTTGTCAAATACATTTCCTGTATCAATTGAGATAATAATGTGTATGTGTTTCCTTTGTTCTATTAATGAGTATACGACTTTTTTTTTTTTTTTTTTTATGTTGAACCACTCTTTCATTCCTGGGATATACCCACTTGGTCTAGGTATAATTCAATGCCATTGAATTGATTCCACCTCATAGTGACACTATAGGACAGAGAAGAATGGCCCCATACTGTTTCCAAGGCTGCGACTCTTTACAGGAGCAAATTGCCTCATGTTTCTCCCACAGAGCAGCTGATGGGTTCAAACTACCTACCTTTTGCTTAGCAGCCAAATACTTTAACCATTATGCCACCAGAATTTGTCATGCTATACAATCCCTTTAATATGCTTTTGGATTTATGGTAGTAGTATCTTCTAGAAGATGTTTTCTACTTTTGGCCAGAACACTTCATAATGATTTCAAACCACCATTGTTGTGAAGATACTGTTCATAATTATGGATTGTTCTGTGTGAAATAATAGAATGTCATCTAAATTTTTCAGAACTATCCCATGCAAACTACTTAAGATAACTGTGAACTACAGCAGACAAATATTAAACATAATGGGGGCTGAAGTAATATGCCAAGAAAAGTAATCTTTTGTACAAGGGAAAATCTAGTAGAAAGGAGCCCAGAGCACAGAGTGTATATGAGAAATCAGTACAGATAGGAGAGGCCTAGAGTTTCCCAAGGATAGAGACCAAAAACTGGGACAGACTGTTTAGGTCATACTATCATATATTCTCCAAATATATGGAATAACACCTTTGACCAGGCCACCAAACTGAATCAGTATGAGAGACTACTCTGTCCTTGACCTTCACTGAATTTTTCAGCTCATTTGTTGAAGGAGCCCACAAATGTTGATCAGGGCATACAAAATGTGAAGGAGAGAATACATAGAAGATTGAGGCTTCACTGCTTCAGCCAAGAATGAGAAGGGCTCATGTACCCACTTCTTCAAAATCCCAACATTGCAAACTTGCCTCAAGGCATCTGTGTCTACAGTTTCCTTTGCGTGCAGAATATCTTTGCTTAGTTCATTACAATTTGCCCATGCCATGAGCTGGGTACATACGTTTGTACTTTGAATGAAGTTTGTAATACTCCCAAGGAGTCAAACAACTTTGTAGATCACTCAGTTTTTCTTCCATCATCAGCATTATCTTTTGAATTTCTTAAATTAAGCAGCTCTTTAAAAATAACAGAATATGATATTCTTTTATTTTCAAAAGATGATGGCATTTATAATGTTTTCTTTCTATGATAAATTTTATCTAATTTATCTATCATACTATAGTTTTGATCCCCAAAACTCACTTTTACCATAGATCAAATAAAAAAATCCAAACTCACTGCCCTTGAGTCAGATCCGATTCATAGCAATCCCTCCTTGGGTTTCCAAAGAGGTATCACAAGAAAAGTAGATTCTCCAATCATTCTTCCAAGGAGTGGCTGTTGGGTTTGAACCGTGAAGCTTCTGGTTAGCAGTCAAATGCCTTAGGCACTATGCCACCAGAGCTCCCACCATAGGGTAGACAGATCAAAAACCAATGATATTGAAGGAAGAATTCCAAGCTGCACTGAAGAAATTTGCAAAAAACAGGGCTCTAGGAATTGACAGAATACCACCTAAAATGTTTGAACAAACAAATGAAGTGCTCACTAGTCTGTGCCAAGACGGCTACCTGGCTAATTGACTGCAAGAGATCCATATTTGTACTCATTCCAAAGAAAAGTGATCCAACAGAATGTGCAAATTATCAAACAAAATCAATATCAGACACAATGAAATTTTTGCTAAAAATAATCTAAAAAACAATTGCAGCAGTACATTGACACGGAAATGCCAGAAATTCAATCCTTATTCAGAAAAGGACATGGAATGAAGGATGTCATTGCTGCTAACAAATGGATCTTGACTGAAAAAAAAAGAATAAGTCATTGGTCTTGCAAAATTATATCATATGATCTCCAACATCATTTCTATTGCCACCACGTTTTCTAACTACTAATGCTTCTTCTTTGTTTTCAACTTTTGCATTCCAATCACCAATAATAATCAATACATCTTGATTGCATTTTGGCCAACTTCAGACTGCAGAAATTGGTAAAAATCTTTAATTTCCTCATCTTTGGTTTTGGTGGTGGTGCATAAATTTGAAGGCATTCTACTGTGTGGATCACAACAAATTATGGGTAACATTGAGAATAATGGGAATTCTAGAACACTTAATTGTGCTCATGAGGAAACTATATATAGACGAGGAGGCTGTTGTTCAAACAGAACAAGAGGATACTGCATGGTTTAAAATCAGGAAGGGAGCACATCAGGGTTGTATCCTTACATCATACTTATTCAATCTATATGCTGAGTAAATAATCCAAGAAGCTGGTTATGTGAATAGGAATGAGGCATCAGGTTTGGAGGAAGAGTCATTAACAATCTGTGATATGTGGATGACACAATCTTGCTTGCTGAAAGTGAAGATTACTTGAAGTACTTACTGATGAAGATTAAAGACTACAGTCTGCAGTATGGATTACACCTTAACACAGAGAAAATGAAAATCCTCACAAGTGTCCCAATAAGCAATATCACAATAAATGGAAAAAAAAAATGAAGTTTTCAAAAATTTCTTATTACTTACTTGGTTCCATAATCAACACCAATGGAAGCAGCACTCAATAAATCACCTCATATATATATATATATGAAAGCTAGACAATTAGTAAGGAAGACTGAAGAAGAGTTGATACTTTTGAGTTGTAGTGTTGTCAAAGAATGCTAAAAGTACCATGGACTGCCAGAGAACTAACAATACTGTCCTGAAAGAAGTGCAGCGGCAATGTTCCTTGGAAATGAGAATGGCCAGACTTTGTCTCACCTACTTTGGTCATGTCGTCAGGAGGGACCATCCCCTGGAGAAGGATATCATGCTTGGCAAAGTGGAGGGTCAACAAAAAAGGGGAAGGCCCTCAACAAGATGGATTGACACAGTGGCTGCAATGATGGGCTCAGGGATAGCAAGAATTGTGAGGCTGGTGCAGGACTCAGCTTTGTTTCCTTTTGTTGTTCATAGGGTCACTATGAGTCAGAGCTGACTTGAAGGCACCTTACAACAACAACAACAATGGTATTAACTGGTCTTCTTTGTAGTAGAAATTCTTGGAGAAGGATATCATGGATATTATCCTATCACTGACAGCATTGTACTTCAGGATAGAGCTTGAAACATTTTTTTTGTGATGATGAATGCCACACCATTCCTCTTCAATTTGTCATTCCTGGCATAGGAGATCATATGATTGTCTGATTCATAATGGCCAAAGCCAGTCCAAGTCAACTTACTAATGCCTAAGATATTGATCTTTATGCATTCCATTTCATTTTTGACAACTTCAAATTTTCCTAGATTCATACTTTCTACATCCCATGTTTCAATTATTAATGGATGTTTGCAGCAGTGTCTTCCAATTTTGAGTCCTGCCACATCAGCAAATGGAGGTCCTGAAAACTTTACCCCATCCATGTTATTAAGGTGGACTCTACTTTCAGGAGGCAGCTCTTCACCAGTCATATTTTAAGTGCTCTCTGACCTGAGTGGCTCATCTTCCAGCACTATATCAGACAATGTGTCAGGGCTATTCATAAAATTTTCCAGTAATATATCAGTATTTCACTGGAATGCATGAGGTTTTCATTGGCCAATTCTTTGAGAAGTGGATGGCCCCTTCCTTCTTCCAAGTATGTGTTAGTCTGGAAGCTTCACTGAAACCTGTCCACCATGGTTAACCTTCTTGGCATTTGCAGCATTTGTAGCATAGTCTCTGGTCTCACAACAACACACAAACCACCACAGAATGGCCAACTGACAGATGAGTGGTGAATAAGGAAGACCAAAGAAGAATTAATGCCTTGGAATTATAGTGTTGGCAAAGAATAATAAATATACCATGGCATGGACTACCAGAAGAACAAACAAATCTGTCTTGCAAGATCTATGGAGCCAAAATGCTCCATATAAGTGGGGATGGCAAGACTCCGTCTCATGTAGTATTTTGAACATGTTTTCAGGAGGAGAATACCTTGGAGAAGGATATCATGTTTGGTAAAGCAGAGGGTTGGCAGGAAAAAGAAAGACCCTCAAGAAGATGGATTAACACAGTTGGTACAACAATGGAGTCAAACATAACAATGATCGTGAGGTTGGCACAGGACCAGGCAGTGTTTTATTTTGTTGTAGATTAGCAGCAACCCAATGGAAATGAAAAAATATTTAAGAGTTTCTTAATCTGCAGAAATTGTAAAATACTTTTTGCCCAGTTAGCAAGAGTCCTTTGCCTGTATACTTTAGTCTACATTTGTAAATACCTGCTCCTGAAAATTTCAGCTTTTTCTTGAGTTAATATAAGTGATATTATCTTTGCTAGTAGATTGTGGGGGCTTCAGTGTAAGTTCTACACACAAGCCAATCTTAAAACCTGCCATGTAAGAATTCTTCAACACTGTAATATTAAAACAGATAGCATATAGCTCTTTAAGGTGAAAGGTAATGCCTTCATAAGGTTATGTTATTCCATTTGTGAGATTGGACAATGAGTGATGGGGCTACTGATAAAAGATCTCTTAATAACTCTAGAAGTTCAGCCCCCTTTTTAATTCCAGTTGATGTGCCTAGTGTGAAATAGCTTATCATAACATTTTGCAGGAAAACTCTGGCCAAATGCAAGCCCTTGTTAATTTGGTTTACTTATTTGATTGTCCCTTCAAAATCAACTGAAATCTATTTAGTATATGAATACTGAAGGCAAATTGATTCACCTCAATTTTGCTAATGTCTCACAAAGCAGCAGTTGAAGTAGAGTATCTGTTAGGTTCCAAAGCACAGTTCACAGTCAGTTATTTACTTTTGTGCTTGAGATTAGATTGTCACTGACTGCTGATTTGAGTTTTGTCTTAGGCTGAGTTCCCTAGAGGAAGTAAAGCATATATAAATGAGAGAGAGAGAGAGAGACAGAGAGAGAGGCTGGGAAGTCCCAAATCTGTGGCTTTAGAATCACATAGAGGTTTCTTCGACTCACATAGTTGCACTGACTGATGAGCCCAAAATTGGCAGGTAAGATGGCAGACTACTGGCTCATGAAGCTGCAGAAGCTGGAAAATCCCAACATCTGCAAGTCAGACAATAGGTTTCTGGCTCACATCCCCAGAACCAAAGGTCAGAAGATGACAAGTCAGACAGAAGGCTAAGAGAGAGCAAACTTTGCCAGACCATCCATATTTATTGGATGCAAGCCATACCTCCAAGGAAATGATTGGCTTTCAACTGATTTGCTCTTCAACTGATTGACTTCTCACATCAGATCACAAAATGGAAGATGATTAGATTATATTACATTATAGAAGAGCAATCAAAACAATGTTTGCCAAACCACTGAGAATCGTACCTTATCCCAGTTGACACAAAATATTATCCATCACAGTTCATCTCTTGTCAACTGGCACCTGTATACATCTCCTTAATCCATGCATAATCTCTAAAGAGAGAAAATTATAAAATTATACTTGTGCTTAACATGATACAATTAACATGCATATGACTGGAAACACATTAACCCCATTTACATCATGCATTTTATAAGTAATAGAATAACAGAGGGAAGAAAACACCCACCTACCCTAAGGAGATACACCCCTTAGATCAAACAACGGTGAGACACTTGCTTAGCCTTCTCTTCTTTTGGGCCCTACTCAAAACTAGAAATTTTTTGAGTCACTTAGTAAATAGACTGGAGTAGCACACCCATATGAGGGATATCTTGCCTCCAAAATCCAACAGGCTCACCAAGCATTGTGCTTTCTCTTCAGGTGTAGGATGAGGCAGATGCAACAATTTATCCTTCATTTTATTTTATTATTATTATTTTAATTTATTGTGATTTGGGTGAAGATTTACAGAGCAAATTCACTTTCCACACAGCAGTCCACATATACTTTGTCTCATGGCATTGACCACAGTTTACCACAATGCAACAGCTCCCACTTCCTCCACATAGTTAC
>NW_006921799.1:6143362-6147635 GCF_000298275.1 Orycteropus afer afer | reverse complement strand
GAATCATTTCTAATTTTTTATTTATTTTGTCATTTTGTTCTTTTATTTTCTTCGAAAATTATTCTAAGGTTTTTCCTGTGTTTTCTCTGGTCTGTCTCTCAATCCTTTGAAGATATCTAAAGATAATTCTTTTCAATTCTTTATCAGAGAGTTCCAATGCTGCTTCTTCCTCAGGGACATGTTCTGGGTCTGTATACTGTTCCCTTGTTTCTACCACTTTATCTTGCTTCTTTTTGTGGACTCTGATGATCTTTTGTCTCCAAGGCATTGTGGTATTGTATTATGATCTCAGTTAATTGTTTGTGAAGTGCAGCCAAGTGTGATTCATGCTCTTCTTGTTGTTTTTTATTGTTGGCCCATTAGTGGAGAAGGAGGTGCTGGCTCTTGCTCAGTAAGTGAATTTCAGGAGGTGTGGGTGTACTTGTATCTTATGGGGACTGTTGCTGTCTCCCACTCAGTTAGGCAAAAATTACAATTCAATAACCATCAAAAAACTAAAAGCACATGGACAAAAATACACCCTGAAATCACACAGGAACAGTAACTCAAAAAAAGAAAAAGGGGAGAAAAGAAGAAGAAAATAGGTAAATACACAATATCTCAGGATAGTTCACTAAGAGAAAAAAGGTAGAAAAGGAAAATAATGAAGAAGGAAAACACACTAACAAACAGGAAAAGAAAAAGAAAAGAAAAAAATCCTACACGGAATGGAATTAACCACGAGAGAAAAAAATAAAAAAAAGATAAAAGAAAAGGAAAAAGAAAAAAAAAAAAAAAGTTGTAAACTAGGACCTTTTCAATCATGTAGTGTGGGTCCGGAGAGTTCTTGGGGTTACTGGAAAGCAGAACCTCTTCTCAAGCCCCTGGAATCTGGTAGAGCGCGGTCTCTTTAGGTTGTCTCTAGCTGCTGGTTATGTGTTGATTTGTTTTGTCTTAGTTTTATGGTTTAATATTTTGAAAAGGTGAAGCTGGTGTGTTTTATTTTATTATTGATTCAGGTGTGTTGGGTCGCTCTGCTGTTTTGTTTGTTACGGTGGAATCACTATGTGTAATATGGATACGTGTTTTTTGTAAAGAAGGTTTAGAGTTCGAAGTGGGAGGTTTTGTGGTAATTGGCTGAATATGGTTTCTTCTATTGAAAGAGTGAAGTTATTGGCAGAGAAAGTAGGAGCAGAAGAAGGAAAGCTTGGTGTTACTAGGGTCGGTTTCTAGGGCTTTGAGCAGGCTATTATTGATGACATATTTATTTGCAAGACTGTAGCTCAACCTCAGGAAAGATTCCTATTGTTAGACCATCACAAATTTCCACCAATTTCAGACACACTCAAAAACCCTGCCTCCGTGGCCCCACAGCACCAAAGATGGCTCCAAGGCAAAATTCCTGGGACCGCACTCAGCTGCAGTTTCTTTGCTCTCCATGCCCCGTCTGCCCGTGGTGCTGACGCAATCCCTCCATACTGCTAATGACCAGCTCTGGAGTTTGTCTGTGATACCGCCCACCTGCGGTTCTAAATATGCATGCAATTTCAGCTGTGTTGGAGTCGGGGGAGTACCTGCTAGTGACCTGCAGTCCCAATATCCATGGTAAAGAAAAGCATGGTGTCTCCCAGTCTGACCCAAGCCCGCTCTGTGATCTGCTGGTGTGGGGGAGCTAGCCTCCTGGCACAACAGTGAGTTCTCTGCCTGAATCTCAGCAGTGGTGTCCGTGCCTGCCTGCACCCAGACGACCCAAATTACAGACAAAATCAGCTGCTGGAGGCCGGTCTCTGCTACTGCCTGCTGGAATATTGTAGAGGTCACTAGTATGCTGCTATAAGATGTCTTCCTTCTTGGCTCAGGGATCTCAGGCAGATGCCCTCGCCCGGGAGACAATGACTGCCCCAGGAAAGCTTCCAATGGTCTCTCTTGGGTGCCCATTTGTCCTCCGCTGGTAGCTGTTTCCTAAATAATCTCCCTGTGCCTTTCCTCTAATTCTGCTCTTCTGTGTTTGGTGCACTCTGATTCAGTGAGCTTTTCAGAGCACTAAAGTTCCTAATTCAAACTGTTCTACCTACTTTTCAAAGTCCTTAGATGCCAGTGGGAAAAAGCATGCTGCTCACTGGTGAGACTCCATTTTGAAATAGTACTGAGTTTTCAATGGATGATTTTTGGAAGTAGATCACCAAGCATTTCTTCTGAGGTGCTTCTGTGTGGATCTTAACCTCCAAACCATTTGGTTAATTGTTTGCACCTCTCAGGGGCACCACAGAGCATCTAGCGGAGTCTTAGTTTCCTAAGGCAGCCATAACAAATTGCCATAGAGCTGGTGGCTTAAGACAAGAGAAATTTGTTCTCTTATAGCTCTAGAGGATGGAAATCAGAAATTAAGGTGTTGGAAGATCCATGCCTCCTCCAAAGCTTCTAGGTCAAAATCCTTCCTTGCCTCTTCCAGCTTCTGATGGCTCCTGGTGTTACTTGTCTATGGCAGTATAACACCAATCTCTGTCACTTTCTTCACATAGTTTCTCTCCCCTGTTTTTGTGTCCTCTCCTCTTTTTATGACACTAGTCATTGGATTTAGGACCCACCCTAATACAAGATTATTTGATTTGGAGATCTTTAACCAGATAAAGTCATGTTCTGAGTTTTTGGGAGAACATGAATTTTTGGAGAATGCTATTCAAATGGTGATATCCAGGCATCAATACAAACAAGTACCTGAGGAGTTTTAATATAGTATTACACTAGGAAAGGTGATATGGGGCACAGAGAGGGGCAAAGAGGAAAGGGAAGACTATTTCAGGCAGAAAGCATTTTGAAAAACCCAAATAAAAAATTTGGAGTACTCCTTATATTCAGCATGTTGGGAGCCCATGGGAGCAGAGAGGAAGGGAAGAATTAAAATGGCAAAATATGAGGCTAGAGAGGAAAGGAGGGACAAGTTCATAGAGCTGTGAGGATTTTCTTCCTTTGACATGAATGACAAAAATTCCAAATCTTAGTGTTCACTCAACTCAACATAGGTACCTGTGGTCTCAGTCCCTGTTCCTGTTTTTTCTTGAGCCAAATTATTTAACCTGCCCTATGCTTTGGTGGCGTAGTGCCCAAAGCATTTGACTGCTAACCAGAAGGCTGGTGGTTCAAACCCACTAACCACTCTTCGGAAGAAAAACTGGGCAATCTACTTCCATAGAGATACTGCCTCAGACACCTAATGAGGGATCGCTGTGAGTCGGATTCATCTCAATGGCAGTGAGTTTGGTTTTTGGTTTTGTGATTCTGAGAGCTACCCCAGATCCACTCCAAAAACTCACAGCTTTCAGAGATGAAAGTAGTTTCTCTTGCTTACAGCAATGCTGCCCAGGTAAAACACCCTAATTTAGATAAAGGATGACAGTGAAAAAACTAAAGTAGGAGACCAAAGATATGGATGGATTTGAGTAATATTTAGGAAGTAACATTGATATGATGTGGTAGTTATGTTTGTGTGTCAACCTGGCTGGGCCTGGTTGAGTGGCTGAGTAGCTGGTGGTAGTTATTCCCCAAGATGAGACTGGCAATCAACTTCATGACAGGATCTACCACAAGCAGCTGAGTAGCTGCCTTTGGGATGTGGTCTGCTTCCTGTATAAGGGAATGGTCTCTAGCTTTTGGCATGCTTGGACCCTGTATATAGCCATGTTGTTGCTCAGCAGCCTGCTATGCTTTGACGACCTTGGGACTTACAATGGAATTAAGTTAATGTCCTGCTGTGTGGTTTAATAACATTGGGACTGTGCCTTTTTACTTGTCAACCTTGGGGCTTCTCAGTCTCAGCAGCAACAGCTGTCTGAGTGAAGAAATGCCTGTAGCTTCAGTGGGCCAGGAACAGGAGACAGAGCTGGACCCCAAGGTTGAGGGGCTTTCACCCAGCCCCTAGAGCCTATTACTTTGAACTTGAACTTAACACCTTCAAATTGTAAGAATAAACTCCTGTTTGTTAAGGCCATCCCATATGTGGTATATTCTTGTCAGAGTGGTACCAGGTAACCAGATATATGACTTATTGATGTATTAGATGTAGATGTGGATAGTTAGGGAGTGCACTCACCATGAGCCCCAGTTTTTTAACACAGCACACTAGGTGAATGTTGTTGTTGTTGTTAAGTGCCGTCGAGTCGTTTCCGACTCATAGCGACCCCATGCACAGCAGAACAAAACACTGCCTGATCCCGCGACAGCCCCACAATCCCTGCTATACTTGAACCCATCATTGCAGCCACCGTGTCAATCCATCTCGTTGAAGGCCTCCCCC
>NW_006921799.1:6128102-6142535 GCF_000298275.1 Orycteropus afer afer | reverse complement strand
CGGGAATTCCCATTCTTCTCAATGTTATCCATAATTTGTCATTATCCACACAATCAAATGCCTTTGCATAGTCAATAAAACACAAGGAAACATCTTTCTGGTATTTTTTGCCTTGAGCCAAGATCCATCTGACAACAGCTATGATATCCCTTCTAAATCCGGCTTGAACCTCTGGAAGTTCTCTGTCAATATACTGCTGCAGACGTTTCTGAATTATCTTCAGTAAGATCTTACTTGCGTGAGATATTAATGATATTATTTTATAATTTCTACATTCTGTGGGATCACCTTTCTTTGGAATGGGCACAAATATGGATCTCTTCCAGTCAGTTGGCCAGGTAGCTGTCTTCCAAATCTCTTGGCACAACTGAGTGAGTGCCTCCAATGGGGCTTCAGTTTGTTGAAATATCTCAATCGGTATGCCATCAATTCCCGGAGCTTTGTTCTTCGTCAGTTCTTTCATTGCATCTTTGACTTCTTCCTTCACTACCGTTGGTTCTAGATCATATGCCACTTCCTGAAATGGACGAAGATTGTTCAGTTCTTTTTGGTACAGTGACTCTGTGTATTCCTGCCATCTTCTCTTGATGTTTCCAGCATCGTTCAATATTTTGCCCACTAGGTGAATAGCAGAACCATAAGTGAAATAATACATAGAAGACAGTCATATAAGGAATTAAATGCACTCAGGTTCAGATACCACCACCTGTCTGTCAATTGTACTCTGGTGGCTTGAATGTTGTTATGATGCTGGAAGCTATAGTCACCAGTATTTCAGATAATAGCAGGGTCACTTCTGGTCAATGAGTTACAGGGTGCTTCCAGACTAAGGCAGACTAGCAAGAAAGGCCTGGCAATTTCCTTCTGAACATAAGCCAAGGAAACCCTGGGGACCATAGCAGAATAGTGTTCAGTATAGTGCTGGAAGATGAGGCCCTTATGGTACAAAGCATTCAAAACGTACAATGGCCACAACAATGTACTCAAGCACACAAATGATTGTGGAGATGGTGCAGGACCAGGCAATGTTTTGTTCCATTGTACATTAGATTACAAGGTATTGGAGCCCGCTTGACAGTACCCAAAAACAAGGTTCAGATAAAGGAATTTGAGGTGTCTGCTGGACATTCAATTAATGACGACTAATAAGTATTTGCATGTAAGTCTGAAATTCAGAACAGATGTCTAGGTGACTGAATATACATACAAGAGCCCATAGAAGTTGCTATAAAGAGTCCTGGTGGCATAAAGGTTAACCATTGGACTGCTAACTGAAAGTCTGGCAGTTCAAACCCACAAGCCACTTTGCAGGAGAAAGATGTGGCTGTCTACTTCTGTAAAGATTATAGCCTTGGAAACCCTATCCAGGCAGTTTTATTTTGTATTATAGGGTCACTATGAGCTGGAATCAACTTGACATCAATGGGTTTGTGGGTTTTTTTTTTTTTTTTTTGGTTTGAAGCTGATAATGTAGGTTCTGGCTGCTAGTGATACAATATCAGCAGAAAAAAATCTACTGAAGGCCTGTCATTTTCAGTTCTTAATAATTCTCTTTTCATCTATTGTGTTTTCAATCACTTATTTTTTTTCAGTTGCTTCCTTTTCAAGATTTTTTTAAATCTCTCAATATTTCACATTAAAAAAAATACCATTTCACATGTAATACAAACATAGACTGGGAAAATTTCTTTTCATCGACCTTTCTCGTAGTCAACATCTTTTTCCCATGAGACTATGTCTTTTATTTTTAATATTTAGCATATTTGGTCATTATTTGCCATGTTTATATTATCTATTAGCTAACGAGATCCATGAAAGCTGGGGCACTGTTTTTTTTTTTTTTTTTCCTTTTCTGTTTTAGTTCCAAACAAGACGTAGTGTAGTGTAAAACATTCAGTGGGCATTCACATATTTAGTGATGACAGTTTTAGTGTGAAGCTGTTTCCAAGTAGAAATAGACAGGAGAGGAAACACAATATGACTTAAATTTTCTAAGATTATAATTATAATCACATAAGAGAAAAAGGAAATGAAAAGAAACACCAAACACAACATTGTTAGTCTATCATTTTACTGTTGTTTTGAAAGTAATTGTTCACACACAATTATACTTACACCTGCAGATACTAAATTCATTTTTCCATGTTGATGAATAAGGAAAGATAGATGTCATCTGAGAAATGCTCTTCCGTTTCAAGCCAAGATTGCTTTATGAGATCTAGTGGGGAATCAGAAGGGAGATGAGATGGGCTGGGATGAGAAGTTTTCTTTTTATGATCTTGCTTTAAATCTCTAATTTTGTGGAATTTGTGCTAGTGTTGGAAACATAAAACTACACGTATCAAGAATAAATTTTCTTTTTGCTCAAAGCTAGCTTTCCTTTTTCTGATATTTCTGCCTGGACTGAGGCTGGTGATTATAACACGTAACACATGAATCATTTTCTTCATCTTCAAAGAGTCTTATGAATTAAAGTATTTAAAATTAAATAATTACTTAATATAAAAATAATAATTCCTCACAATGCTTCTATGAGGTAGGTGTTTTTGTTACCATCCCATTTTACAGGCCTGATCAATGAGAGACAGAAGGCAAGCAGGTGTCCTATGATAGCAAAAGATTAATAATAATAATAGCAACATTTTGAATCCCAACTACCTTTTCTCTTTCTCTTCTGGCTTCTTCTTCAGACTTTAAGATATAAGAAAAAAATGGAAAAAATTATATAACTGTGATGTTTTCAAAGGAAAGAAAAAATTCACACCTTTTTAACTGTCATTCAGCTGCAGGTAAAGAATTTAACAGCTTGCAGAGTGCTAATTAGAGCCCATTATAACTTGATTGACCTGCATTGACAGCAGAACTCCCTGTGTCCTTGCAAGATGGAGATTTTGCTTCTTTGCACAGTTCTGATTAAGGTAACTGAGTTTCATAACTATAGAAGCAGTGATAATTCTGAGGCAGTGATAATTCAGAACTGGGCAGCTTAAATCAATATTTAAAATGGAATTTTCTGTTTGTATGCTTTGGGAATTACAAGCAACAAATACTGGTCAATACTTCCAATGGCCCAAATGTTATCTTATTTACTTGCATGAAGATACAGAGAATTGACGTTCATTATCTATCTTAACTTCTTAATTAACATAGTGAAAGAATAGCCAAGAATCAAAATATCTGTATTTGGCCTTTGTGGCTTTTGGTATTTACTATTTGCAAAAGAAATCAAGTATGTATACATACAAAGTTAATGCTTTGTACTCAAGTGGCAAAATGAGCTTTTCTGAGTAACTACATACTTAGATGGAAAGTATTTTATTTTTGCTCCACCAGATTATTTTCCTAATGATCTAAGGGAATTTTCTTCTGTCTCTGATGACTAAATTTAATACTGTTCTATATACCCGTTCTCTAACCTTTTCTCCAGTACCCTATATATTTTTCTTGCTGGACAGAAACGTAATATGTAGAAAAACTATCTTTCCTATTCTTTCACTCTTTTGCTTCCCACAACTAATGCTCCCATTTCCAACATCTTAATTTAAGGTTCAGGTTGTTAAAAATGAAGCAGAGTTTCTGTAAAGGTAAACAAAGATTTTTATTCATATTCAAAGATTTGCAAATTGAGAAGTGCCAAAATGAAACTTCAAAATGGTGTTCTAAAGAGAGAGTATAACCTTTCATCTTTTTAACTAAACTTTGTAGAACTTTGTACAGTAATTGGGAAGAGTATTGGGGCATATTTGATTGGTTGTCATTCAACACTCTCTTAAGACTCATTTATCAAGAATTTCTATTGGCTGGGGTACTCATCCTTAGCCACAGTTGCTGTGTTCTGGAGCTGGTTCTGTTCCCTACAGTGTTCAGGGTAGACCACCTCAGAATGTTGCCAACCAAGTTATCTTCGTCAAGAGTGTGGTCATGGCTCACAAACTCTTCAAAGCAGAAGCAATGGCTTATGAAAAAATAGAGTCTGATTCAGATCTATTTCAGCTATGTCAAGTGCCTCAGTTTTATAGTGGTCTTTATGCTAAATATTTAATGTTAGAAATTAACATGAGAAAATCCTAATTTTTTGTTTGATTATTTAATAGACTTTATTTTTTAGAGCAGTTTAGGGTTCAAAGAAAAACAAAACAGAAGGTACAGGGTTCCCCAAAATCCACATCCTCTGGGGACACTGTTTCCCCTGTTATTAACACCTTGTATTCTTTTGGTTCATTGGTTACAACTGATGAACCAATACTGATATATTATTGTGAACTGGGAGTTATTGTGCTTGGTTGCCAACCAAAAGGCAGAAGGTTGGAGTCTACCACGTGGCACCTTAGAAGAAAGGCCGAGTGATCTGCATCCAAAGTAACAGCAATTGAAAACCCTATGGAGCACAGTTTTACTCTGACACACACAGGGTCAGTTTGAGTCAACTCAACTCAACTGCAACTGGTTTTATTGTTAACTGAAGTCCATAGTTTAGAGTAGGGTTTACAACTTAGATGGTTCAGTCCTATGAATATTAACAAATGTACAATGCCATGTGTTTACTACTCCCTTCTTTCATTCTTATGATCCTGTTACCAATCCTGTCTGCTGTAGTCTATTCTACACTTTGTTTTTATAAATTCTTTCTTTGAAGAATACTTACTTCTAATATATGTCATCCCCACCAGACCCTGATCTCAGAAAGACAGAAGCTCTGCTTTCTCTTTTAACTGTGTCACTCCACTGCTTAGCAGCATCTGGTGTGTGGTCAAAAAAAAAAAAACCCACTGCCATCAAGTTGATTCTCACTCACATCAGCCCCATTGGTTTTCCAAGGTCATAAATCTTTACAGAAGTGGATTGCTACATCTTCCTTTTGCAAATTTGCTGGTGGATTTGAGCCACTGAACTTCTGGTTAGCAACCAAATGCCTTACCCACTATGTTGCCAGAGCTCCTTGGTATGTGGTAGGAGCTCAATAAATACTTGCTGAATAATTGAAAATAAATCGTGTTTCATGCTACCACCTTTATGATTCCTCATTTCAGCCCATCTACCTTGCATGTTTCACAAACATGTTATTAATTCTGTCCACTGTGGAAAGAATTCTAATTAAATTCCATCAATTAATAGCAGGCTCTTGTGAGCCAAACACAGACATTAATCTGACACCAAGGGCAAAGAACGTGGCACTGAGGGCAAAGAAAGAAAGAGACCCAAACAGGTGGCTCAAGGACTGGAAATCAATTTTCAGACAAATAACTTAAATATTGGGTTTCCCTTTCTCAGCATAATTCAGATTGAGGTTGGAGCTGTTTCCTACCATCTATCCATTGAAACCAATTAATATATAAATTATCCTTTGCTCCTGTTTATCCCCAGGTAAATGTATAATGGCCTGCAAAGATATAACAAGAAGAAATCATTTTTAAAAAACTAAGAAAAATAAGGCAAAAAAAAAAAAAAAAAAAAAGCATAGACAAGGTAGCATCAGGAGAGAGGTGAAATGCCTGCCATAATGTCTTTACACTTGTGAGAGATGAGCTATAAAATTAAGCTTCTTGACAGCCAATCTGTGAAGTGAAACAGATCCTCCTGTCTCAGTTTGTGGCCTTTGCTTCACACCACATCACTGTTTCTGATTCTGATGTTCTACTTTTATTCCAGTTCCTTTTATCCATTTATTGAAGGGCTTGATGGTGACTGGGCTCTCATGGTTATCAAGAGATCTAGGACATAGTATTCTTAAATGGGAATCATAAGAAATAGAATACAAATCCTTGATTTAAGAGCCTGTATCCCTTCTCCTTTATCCTAAATAACCTATCCACTACACCCCCCATGAGCCTAATCATATATCTTTCCAGTAAAAATAAACCTCAAATCCCTCTTATCTTGAAGATTTTTTTTTTTTTTTTTGTCTATCCTCCCTCCTTTGATTATGACTATATTTTAGGTAAAATATAGTAGTGCAGTGGTTAAGTACTCAGCTGATAATTGAAAGGTCAGCAGTTTGAACCTACCCACTGTTCCATGGGAGAAAGATGTGGCAGTCTACTTCCATAAAGATTATAGCTTTGGAAACCCTACTGGACAGTTCTACCCTTTCCTATAGGGTTGCTATGAATGATGATCAACTTACAGCACAAAACAACATATCCTAAGGTTTGTTATTTATTTGGTAACTTTTTATTGTGATTTGGGTGAAAGTTTGCAGAGCAAATTAGTTTTCCATTCAACAGTTCATACATATTTTGCTTTGTGACATTGATTGCAATCCCCACAATGTAATAACATCACTCTTCCAATTCTTCCTGTGTTTACCTTTCCATTCATTCTTCTTTCTTACATAGGAGTTCTGGTGGTGCAGTGGTTAAGGCATTCAGCTGCTAACCAAAAGGTCACCAATCCAAACTCATCAGCTGCTCCATGAAAGAAAGATGAGGCAGTCTGCTTCCATGAAGATTTACATCCTTGGAAACCTTATGGGGCAGTTCTATTCTGTCCTGTATGATTGTTATGAGTCAGAATCCACTCAATGGCAGTGGTTTGGTTTGGTTTTGCTTTTTCTTTCCTATCCCTTCCTACCTTCTGAGCTTAATTCCTGGACACATGCTGCCCTTTTGGTCCCCTATGTTTGATTGATATAAGGAAGACATACTTACCTTATGTTCACCTTATTCTCTTTATGTTGTTGTTGTTATGTGCTTCAGTGTCAGACCCAACTCATAGCGACCCCTTCTTGGGTTTCCGAGGTGGTATCACTACAGAAGCAGATTGCCCAACCTTCCTTCCGAGGAGTGGCTGGTGAGTTTGAACCGCCAGCCTTCTGGTTAGCAGTCAAGTGCCTCAGGCACTACGCTGTCAGAGCTCCTTTATTCTCCTTATAGACATGTCTATTGTTTGGTTGAGAGTTGAGCGAGGAGGGCAATTTCAGTTGCAGGTTTGAAGAGTGTATAATGGACATAGACTTGGGGTTTCCACCAGTCTCAATAGCCCAGTAAACCTGGCCTTATTATTTCGTGCCACATTTCTCTCCCATTTTATCCAGAACTTCCTATTGTGGTCCTCTTCACAGCAGTCAGCAATGGTAACCAGGCACCATCTAGTTCTTCTGGTCTCAGGTTAGTGAAGACCGAGGTTCTATTCGGTCCATTAATTCTTTGGACTAATTGTTTCCTTGTGTCTTTGACTTTTTTTTTTTCCCCCATCCTCCTTTGCACCAGATAGGAAAAGACCAGTAATTGTACTTCTTCTGTCTGCTTAAAAGGTTTTAAGGATCCAGTCACTACTCCCCAAAGTAGAATACAGAACATTTTCTTTGTGTACATTTTCTTTATGCCAATTAACTTTGATGTACCCTGAGACTATGATCTTGAGCCTCCAGGCCCAGTGACATGAAAACTACCTAAAGAAATTATGTAGCTTTCCAGCTTGACTAGTTGACAGAAAAACAATTGTGTGTTTGTGTGGTGTGTGTGTACATTTGTGATGATACAGAATCTTTGCTTTATAATCATACCTATATCCTGTTTGCTCTATCTACTTATCACTGACTTGCATTTGTCTGTTGCTTTATATAAGGTTTAGTTTATTTACTTGTATATCTTGTAAATTCCCATCAGAGATTTGATGTTTAGGTATACATAGTTCATATGGTGTTTTGGAAATTAAATTAGATAATAAATGTCAAAATGCTTTGTAAGTTATAAAGTAGTGTACAAAGGCTAGTTATTTGTATCAATATTATTTTGTATGTTCTACAAAGATCCATTACTTACTGGTCCTGCTTGATGAAGCAATGATTAAGATTGCTTTTATATTTTCATAATGACTAATGAGTCTTATATTGACAATCTGCTTGTATATTGTTTCAAATGATAAGAATATATCTTATTGCACTAAAAATGAACTCACAACTATCAGTCCTCTACAATTCTTACTCATCATGCTTCATTCCATTGTATCTAAACATGAATATGCCACTTCCCCTAAAAAAAAAAAAAAAAATCAATTTAAGGAAAGCCTATGCACACCAAGAGTGTACTTTTTTATTAAAATAGTTTATTGTGTTTCTTTCAGGTTTAAACAGCAGAATGGGTTCCCATTTGACAATTTCCACACAAATTGAGTGATACGTGAGTTACACTTTTCATAATGTGTCAACATTCTCTTTAATTGTGTTCTGGTTGTTCCAAGAGTGTAATCTTACACCAATGAATGAGTTAAAGTTGTATTTGTTTTGATATGTTAAACAGAAACATATACTCTGATGTTAAGAAAGTTATGCTAATGATTGGTAATTATGAATAACTATCATAGTGGCTAAGACACTTGCCTGCTAACCAGACGGCTGGCAGTTCAAACCCACCAGCCACTCCTCGGAAAGAAGGTTGGGCAATCCTACTTCCGTAGTGATACTGCCTCGGAAACCCAAGGAGGGGTCGCTATGAGTCGGGGCCGACTCCACGGCACATAACAACAACAACAACAACAATCATTTGACAGTAAATATTCCACATGATATTTTCATATTCATTGGGCTAAATCCTGCCTTCAAGATTCCCACATTTTCATAAGAGTCAGGCTGATGAAATCAGCCAGATAGAACAAAACTATTTCCTTTCTCCTTTTCAATTACTAAACGATGTAGAGTGAAGCAAATGTATGCTGTTTTCTTGCTCCTGTGTTTAAAATAAAAAAAGTACATTCAAAATAATCAACTCAAATAGAAAGGAAGAAAATGTAAATGAAATTGCATCCTGGAGTCATAAGGAATTATTTTTTCCCAAATATTTGTAGTAGTGTGTTATTTCTTTATAATAAATCATAATTAAACAAAAATATAAGTACGTAACCCACTTTCTGAATCTTGCCCCGATTACCTTTGTCCAAAGCACACCAGCCAAGTATTCTCCATCATCATTTCTCCTACTTTCCCTGTGTTCAACAATGAACTCTTCTTTGGCTTGTCTATGTTACAATTAAAATTTGTGTTACTCTCCCTTTCTTTTGAAATGTCAGTCAACCAGATTTCACACTCAATACCCAGGAAAGGAAAGGCACACATATTTTTTGCCACTCATTTCCCTTACTTTGAAATTATTTAGTGTTTAAGGTCATAGGAATAAAATTATGGTTGTAGTATGCTAACTTCTACTCATCTGTATTGAGAGAGTTAATTCAACTTCTGAAAGTGCTCAATTTGTTTCCAGGGAGTAATTAATATTCTGGTAATATCTGACTGAATTTTTAAAAAAGAAAAGAGAATTGTAGAAAGAAATAAAAAGACACCTGTCTGTATGCATTTTATTTAATTGCTTCTTTCATTCAACATTTAATAGGAAAGTATAGTATAGTATGGATTCATTACCTCATTAGGGTTTTCAATTTTATGGATATTCCTGGCCATTTTTCTCCCATCTCTTTCTAGTTATACTTTAAAAAAAATAATAATAATTCCTATTATCTTTTTTTCCTTTTTGTTGCCTTCTTTGCTTTTACATTAATATCTATCCTACCAAACTGAATATTCTCATAATCTTACCATCTTTTCATTCTGCCATACCCTTATTGCAATTTTGTCATAATATTCTGTAATTTATTTAAAAATTTTTATTTTCTACCTTTATTACACCTCTCATGGCTTCTTCACTACCAGCACCCAATGTTCAAATCATTAACCATTGATATCCATGTACTTTAAGTCATATTTAATATGCAACTGAATTATCTCCCTCTTACATGATCCTTTTAATAGGATTTTATAATTGTTATTCACACTGATAATTATTTCAGCTATATCAAAGACTGAATTGGGATTTTAAGGTAGTTAATATATGTAGTATTCTGGAAAAAAATTCTGGAAAAAAATCCATGTATCAGTCAGGATTTAACTAGGAATACAAATAGGGAACAAATAGATTTATTGAAGGAATAAACTCACTGCCATTGAGTTGATTCTGCCTCATAGCAACTCTCACTATGTTTCCAAGTCTGCAAATCTTTACAGAAGTAGATTGCTTCATATTCCTCCCATGGAGCAGCTGGTGGGTTTGAACCACTGACCTTCTGGTTAGCGGCCACATGTCTCACCCACTAGTCCACCAGAGCTCTTTATTACAGGAATTGTTGTTGTTGTTGTTGTTATGTGCCATCGGACCCAACTCATAGCGACCCCTCCTTGGGTTTCTGAGGCAGTATCACTACAGAAGTAGATTGCCCCATCTTCCTTCCGAGGAGTGGCTGGTGAGTTTGAACCAGCCTCCTGGTTAGGCTTGTGCAAATGAAGAGCCTGCAGAGGGAAGCCTGGAATCCATAGGACATGCAGGCAGGCAGAAGGTAATGGAACTCCATGAGCTGAAGCTTAGAGTCCATAGTCAGATAGGGAAGGTTGCCAGCAGACTGAAATCACAAGATTATGAGCTGGAGCTTGAAGTCTGGGATCAAAGAAAGCCTAAACCCTCTTTTCAAGATCTTCTATCTGATTAAGTCAGGGTCATCTTTTTGATTAACTTAAAGATCCCTTGCAAGCACAGTGGTTAAGTGCTCGGCTGCTAAGCAAAAGTCAGTAGTTGAGACCCAGCAGATGTTCCATGGAAGAAAGATGTGGCAGTCAGCTTTCATAAAGCTTTACAGCCTTGGAAACCCTACGGAGAAGTTTTGCTCTGTCCTATACAGTTGGTATGAGTTGGATCAACTTGACAGCAAATTTTTTTTGTGGGGTGGGGTGGGGTATGTAATGGTTAAGTGCTCAGCTCCTGACTCAAAGGTTTGCAGTTTGAACCCATCAGCAGCTCCATTGAAGACTTTTTCCCCTAAAGATTACAGCCTAGGAAATCCTATGGGAGGTTCTATTCTATTCTAAAGGATCACTACAAATCAGAATCAACTCAACAGTATATAACAAGAAGGGCAACTGACTCCAGTCTTTATTTACACCTGCAACATCCTACCAGAGGGCAATGAGATTAGTATGTGATTGAATAACTGGGAGAAGGAGTGTTCTGATGGTAAATTTTATCTATCAACTTGGCTAGGCCATGGTGCCTAGTTGTTTGGTCAAACACTATAAACATTAGTCTAGATGTTACTATGAAGGTATTTATGTGTGATTTTACTGAGCGGTGCACATGATTAAGTGCTGGACTGCTTACCAAAGGGTTGATGATCCAATCCCACCCAGAAGTGCCTCGGAAGTAAGACCTGGGATTCTACTTCCAAATGGTCACAATCTTTACAACTCCATGAAGTTGTTTTACTCTTCACACATGGGGTTGCCATCAGTCAGAATCAACTCCATGGCAACTAACATCAACAATGATATTTAAATCAGATGACCTTAAGTAAAACAGATAAACCTCCACATTGTTTGTGGGCTTCATGTGATCAATCGAAGGCCTTGAGGGCAAAAACTGAGGTTTCCTGAAGAACACATGTTCTGGCTAACACTATAAATATATACCATACCAGAATTTCCAGCCTGCTGCCCAACCTACCAATTTTGGACACAAGACTGCCTGAGTTTCCAGTCTGTCACCTGACCTATGGATTTTGGAATCTCCAGCCCCCACAATCACATGAGCCAATTCCTGACATACATATTTGGTTCTGTTCTCTGGAGAAGTCTGACTTATATAGGTGTATATGGTACAAAATGACTGTAGCCACCGTTCTGTTCTCCAACTCTTCTGAGAGAATATCTCTAACTTGAGAGATACTAGAAAGGGAATTCTTGAGATTGCAGTACATTCAGCCTTGCCAAGTGGACACATAATAAAGTCATCACAGTTCATAGGAGTGATGTTTGACCAAAAGCTACTTTATACCTCAGTAAGAGTGTTTGATGCTTTGTGATTTATACCTAACAACAATGCACTCATAAACAGTGATGAAAAATGACCATTTAATGATAGTAACTCCTATTTATTGAATGAGCACTTATTCTGTGTTAGGTATTGTTTTAAACACTTTAGGTGTATTATGTCAATCCTCATAACCATCCTAGGAGGTAGGATACTATTATCATCCCCATTTTCTAATAGGAACAGTGAGGGACAGATTGATTAGATAACATCCAACGTCACACGGCTTGTGATAGAGCCCCAGACTCTAGCTCTAGATGCCAAAGCTCTAATACTATGCAATGCATAAGCATTTTTAAAAAGCCCTAATTATTTATGTCCTTCTAAAAAACTAACCAACCAAACAACAATAACAACAACAAAAAAAAATTTTTTTAAATGTCCAGCTTTAATTCTTGAGACTAATGGTTGTTTAGCTTTTTTCTTGTATAATAGGATGCCAGTTAATATAAGAGCTCTTCTTTACATTTTTGCTAAACCTCTCTACTTGCAAACCGTACCCCAAACCGCACCCCAAACCAAGTTACATGTAGCTAAGGATGTGCTTTCTCAAACAGCAGGACAAGTTTGTAAGGTGCCCTGCCTCCAAGGGCATGGCTGGCTCACACACACTTGGATTCAACCAGGTTCCCTGCAGGGTATAGGGCACTTTATGTTATATGCAGTCCATTTCAACAGAGGCACATTCAAACATTCAATGAAGGATGAAGGAGGCATCAATAAACTGAAGGATTTTAGTGAAACCACTTACTGTGAGTGTGACAGATTAGGATGGGGTGGATGGCAATGTAAAGTACTCTGAAAAATCTCCATCTCCCACTCTGTTTTATCTCACTCATGCTGAAGTTACTTTACTCCTGCCAGTGAAAGTGCTTGGGAAGGCCAAGGATTTCCTTCCATGAGGTTTGCAGCTATTAAGGAATTGAAAAATGGGGGTGTCATTAGACGGACAGTGAAAGGGAGGGATAAGTCCAACAACTGTATATCACATTATTAAGATATACAAAAATTTCTCTAATCCTTAGCACATCAATTAACTCCCAACCTTTTTTTTTTTCTGTATTTTTTTTTCCCCCCATGGGAGCAATATCCACAGTTGATGCCTGAGTTCTTAGACAGTAAAAAGCTTGCCATAAAATAGCAGATATTAGGGGGTTCTTATGGAATAATGGAAAAATGGAAATTAGTGTCAAAATGATGTCATGACTTCAAAACAATGTTGGTACAGGTGTGTGACAGGCATTCTTGACACACTCTATAATGACAGTAAGAAAGCAAAAATAATATGACAATGACTTTCTATAGGACTTATAAAGAATGACTGGGTGGGCGCTGAACTCCATATGCTGATTTCAGATAGAAGATGCATTTCCTCTCCAAGGCATCAATATTTATGAGATTTATTGATTACCTTGTCATGTTTAAAATATGTGCTTAACAGTATATTTAAGGGTCAATTGGAGTCACAGGGACACATTTGAGACAACAGCATCATCTACAATCAGGACAGGAGAGGCATTATGACATCCTTTGTCAATTCTTACTAGTTCAAACAAATCCTCTCTCTGTCGAGAAAACAAATTTTAGGAAGTTAAAATAATTCTTACAGAGAACACACCAAACCAAGAGGTTTTTACAGGCAAGGTTAACTAAAAAACTTTCAAAGAACAATAATATCGATCTTATTTAAACTCGTCCAGTAACCATCATTTTTAAGAGTATTATTAGTTATAGTTCATTCATAGTTCATAGTAAGTTAACATTACTGTAATTAGAGAATGCCCTGTATTATTGCTGGTATATTCACTGTTATTTTTGCTAGCTGAGATCAAGTCCATCCCAACTCATGGCCATAAAATTATAAGAAACTTTTGTTGTCATTTAGCTTTATTTCTTTTTTTAATCTTTTTATTATTATTATTTTAAGTTTGTTTTATGTTATTTTAAGAGCTTGTTTCAATATAACACATGCATTTAGTTTCATTCCCCATTCGCCATGTCCAACCCTAACCCCGTCTCCTCCCCTCCCTACCCTGTAACCCTCCCCCTGTGCCTTTCATATTTATGCACTCCTATTTGTCCTGCCTTGGAAGGAAGGTTGGGCAATCTACTTCCATAGTGATACTGCCTCAGCAACCCAAGGAGGGGTCGCTAGGAGTCAGGGCCGACTTGACGGCACATAACAGCAACAACATTTGTCCTGCATTTCCTCAGTCTGAATGTTGGTCCTCTGGTGTCCCATGGTCTATTGCTCTAAGGGATGTATTACCATACAGTATGTGGGTGTTGAGTGGTCTGCATGTACATCTTGTTAACTGTTGGGCTGAAAGCCTACCCCTGGGGGTGAGTTTTATTCCAGGCCCAGAATGTAATGCAGGACCATAATTTTGGGGGTCTCACCAGATTTCATCTGACCAGTAATTCTGGTCATTATTGAGTTTTTGGATTTTATTCCATGTTTTCCCTCCCACTTTATCCAGGATCTCCAGATGTGATCCTTTCCTGAGTGGTTGGCATTGGTAGCCAGGCACCATCTAGTTCTTCTGGTCTCAAGGGCCATTGTGTCCTATGGCTGATTGCTTCCAAA
>NW_006921799.1:6101206-6126282 GCF_000298275.1 Orycteropus afer afer | reverse complement strand
TTGTGTCAGGCACACCTTAGTCCTCAAGGAGATATCCTTGCTCCTCAGCACTTGAAACAGTTCCTTCGCAGTTGACTTTCCCAATGCTACACATCGTCTAATGTCCTGACTGCTCCTTCCATTGGCATCGATTGTAGAACCAAGCAACGTAAATTCCTTGACAACCTCAATCTTCTCTCCATTTATTGTGATCCTGCTCATTGGTCCAGTTGTAAGGTGGCATAAAACAACAGAAATTTATTTTCACACAGTTCTGGAGGCTAGAAACCCCAGATCAAGTTGTAAGCAGGTTTATTCCATCTGGAGTCTCTGAGTGAGAAATTGTCTCATGCCTCTCTCTTATCTTCTGGTGTTGCCAGCAATCCTTGGAGCTTTTGGTTTGTAGATGAATCACTCCAATCTCTGAGTCCATCGTCACATGACGTTTTCCCTTGTGTCTATGTCTCTGTGTCAAATCACCTCATCTTAACTTGATTACATTTGCAAACTCTGTCTTAGACTAGGTTCTCTATAGAAGCAAAACCAGTGAAACTTATGTATGTGTGGGGAGAGGGACAGGGAGAGAAGGAAAGAGAGAGCAAGAGAGAGGGAAATACATCTCAGGAAAATAGCTCACACAGTTGTAGAGGCTGGCAAGTCCCAGGTCTGTGGGTCAGACATCAAGCTGGAGGTGTCTCCTCACTCATGTAGCTGCAGGAACTGGCAAACCCAAGATTGTCAGGCAGCATAGAAGACTGCTGGCTTTGGCAGATGATGAAACCAAGATTGGCAGGTGAAATGGTGAATTGTTGGCTTACAGATTACAAAGGCAACAATCCCAAGACTGGCAGGCACTATGGCAGGCCACTGGTTCAGCTCCAAGAAACAGAGATGATGGTGAACTAGATGCAAGATCCAGATCCAGCAGAAAGGCAGAGAGTATTCCCAGATTTCCACATACATATTGGAAGCAGACCACACATCTGAGGAAACCCCCTTGCAACTGATTAGCTGAATATAGAATAGGCTGATGACCTTACATCAGATCTCATCATAGAGTAAGACTACATCACAACTGTTTATACCACTTAGAATCATGGTCCAGCCAAGTTGACACACAACCTAACTATCACAGATGCTATTTCCAAATAAAATCAAATTACAGATGTAGGAGATTAAAATTTCATATATCTCTTTCTTCAGGACACACTTCAACCTATAACAGGGGCACACATTGATTATGAACATTCATTCATTATTTCAACAATAATTTAACCTACAATATTCTGATCACTGAGAAAGATCCTGGGACTTGAGATGAACAAGCCACAGTTCTATCTAGCTGGTAGGTAGCAAGACAAGTACTTCAAAATAACAACAGTGTGATAATTGTCCTTATAGGTAAATGCAGGTTGATATTGGAATATAGAAGTTTCACCTTATATACCAGGTCAGGGCACCAAGGAGTGTTTCTAAGTGTGGTTGACTTTTGAATATCAAGCAAGGTATTTAACTTTGCTAAAAAATCTACTGTGAAGATGGGGGCAATAATCATATCAACCTCATATACTTGTGAAAATTTAATGACATAAGCCATGTAATTGAGATAGCCTGGTATATTGTAAGATTTTTTAAAAAATGTATCAGGATCAATAAATTTTCCTATAAATGGTTTATAGTAAATATTATATATTATGTAGGCCATACCATCTCTGTTATAACTGTTCAACTCTGCTGTTGGAGCAAGAAATCAACCATAGATAATGCATAAACAAATTAGTGTTTTTGTGTTTCAGTAAAACTTATTTACAAAAATAGGTAGGGTCCAAATTTGGCACATAAGTTTTATGTGTCAAATTTTATGTGTGATAGTTGTTGTTGTTGTTGTTATTTGCCGAGCCGGCCCCAACTCATAGCGACCCCTCCTTGGTAAAGCATTTATTTATATGAGTAATTTTGGCATACACACAGACCACACCTGTGGACATTCAATCTTGTAAATATTTTCTCTTTTGGATTTATGTCTCAGGACAAGAAAGGGCTTAGCGGCAAACTACTATATTAGGTGAGTCTGGCATTCTTCCAGGTAAAAATTATTTTGTGTGTATTTTCACTCATAAAATAAAACCTAGCCCCTGAATCAAAATTTCAAGAACTAAAGGGTAAGAGGTGAGGGTGGACAGAGGATAGAGAAGTGCAATTTCTGGTTAAGTTTAACTGAGTGCCTTTACTATGTGGTTGTTGGATGTTGTCAAGTCCGTTCTGACTCTACTGACCCCATGTGACACAGCAGAATTGCTTCATAGAGTTTTCTAGGCTATAATCTTCATTGAAACAAGTTGCCAGTTCTTTCTCCCACAGAGCCATTGGGTGGGTTCAAACAGCCAACATTTGGTCAGCAGCCAAGTGCTTAACCCTTATACCACTACAGCTCCTTTTTAAACACGGGCAAAATTAAGAGTAAAACGTAGTCCAGCCCTGTGTGAGTTCAGAGGCTTGTTGTGACCGTTCTCTAGTAATATTGTTTTGTCTATTTCTCAAGAAATTATTTTGATCTTCCTCAATAGTATCTGTATAAAAGCAGTGACAATTTCACGGCCATCTTTGATGACAAGGGTTGAAGGTAGGCTCTGAGAATTGAGCTATAATTTCATCATAATTCAAATGTTGTCTGCTCAGTTTTCAGTCTCATAACTCCAGAGTCCTTTTCTTTCAATTAACAAAATAAATCATCAGAGAGCTAGAGCTGACAACTGGAAATTTCCAACTTGCACAATCCATCTATTTTTCCAGAAGGGAACTTTGACGTACTCTTCTCTCAAGTTTTAAACATTTCCCTGTCAACCCTTTGCTAAAGTTGTTTTTTGAAAGGCGAAAGAATTGTGGACAAAGTCAGATTGTGAGGAGACACTGAGATAGAATAGTATCGTCTTGGGAGACAAATAGTGTAGGGATTCTCAGTGCATTCTTTTATACCAAAATAAAATACCAGCCCTAAGCTCCTATTCGCAAGCAGCCCAGATGCTCTGGCTCTTTTTCCTTTTGATGTATATTTGTGTATGAAAGCTTCATTTTCTTTGTTCCAGTGATTGAGGGAGTTTGATCTTTTCAGTATGAAGCATCTTCTTTCATTTCCTTTATTGAAACAGATACTCATCCTATAGGGAATTGTCCATATTTGTCTTGGGTCCTTCTTTCTTTATTTACATATCTCCTAGTTATATCTATTTTTTTTTTTTTCTTTCTTTACCAGGATCCTGCATGGCATGCTTCCAATTGTGTTTATCCATTCTAGCTAATTGACAGTCACATAAGTGCAAGTAATGTGAGGTATTATTTATTGTGAGAGATTTCTGTTTGCCTCTTTAATTAAACAGTTGTTCACAGGTGCATACAGTTACAACAAAATTAATTGATAGCTTTATATCACACTTCTTGAGCCCACTGCTATTTGATGTTTGCAAACACAACTATTAGATTTGTCTTATCTTGTATATTGGGAGTATTTTTCATTTTCTTCCAACAGAGGTTAGGACATGCTGCCCTATAAATACAAGAAAATCTATCGAAGCCACAGAGATGATTTTACTAAGAAGGAAACAAAGTGAAATGTTTATTTATGGAACATTTTATCACTACTGAGAAGTACAATGAGAAGCTCTTTATGTTTCTGTATGCACTGCAAGTTTCCTGAATGTCAAAAATCATTGCTACACAAACCAAATAGCTTCCTGTGAAAGCTGTATGTTTATCTTTCAAAGATACTGAGGACTTAGACACAGTTACAGCAAGCAACTGGCATTTCCTGGGATTAAATTTTATTAGTAGTCATTTTTCACTTTTTACCCTCTGCATTTTATTTGAGTACCAATAAGAAACATTTCCCTTTCCAGTTCATGGGGAGGTTTTGCCCCAAGGAAAAATACAAACAGATACAATGCTATTATGTCTCCAGTCTGCTGGTAGGAACAAGGGTTTGGAGTTGCAAGGATCTCAGTCTCACTGTCCCTTATATAAACTGGTTGATAAACCAAAACCTGTTGCTGTTGAGTTGATTCGAACAGGTAATAACCCTGTGGGACAGAGTAGAACTGTCCAACAGTGTTTCCAAAGCTGTAAGTCTACAGAAGCAGACTGCCATGTCCTTCTCCCGTGGATCAACTGGTGGAATTGAACTGCCAAACTTTTTTTTTTTTCCCAAATTTCATTGTGATTTGGGTTAAAGTTTACAAAGCAAATTCATCTTCCTTACAGCAGTTCACATGCACTTTGTCTCATGACATTTACTGTAATCTCCCACAGTGCAACAGCTTTTCTCCCACTCCTCCGCCAACTACCTCTTCCCTGTGTCCTACCCTCCCATGCACTCCTGCCCCCTGAGCTGTCTCCCTGTGCATACACAGCCCTTCTATTCTCCCATGATCTCTCCAAGGAGTGTATCTACCTAATGTAAATGTTCAGCTCATATGCCTGTCTTTTGTTTGGCTGGAAGCCACAGGAGTAGGTTCAAATCCAGACCTGAAGGGCAGCTAGGGGCCATAGTCTCAGGGGTTCCATCAGGCTCTATCAGAACTGCAAAGCTGGTCCCCCTTTTTTTTCATGATTTTGGGTTTTGTTCCACATTGTTCTCCCACTCTATCCAGGATCTCCTACAGAGATCCCCCTCTGAGTTGTTGACAGTGGTAGCTGGTCACCATCTAGTTCTTCTTGTCTCATGGTCATATAGGCTGAGGATTGCATGGTCTACCAGTCACTTGGACTGATTGTTTCCATGAATCTTTGGTTTTCTTCATTCCTTGTTGCTCTGGATGAGGAGAGAACCATCATTGCATCTAGATGGCTGCTTGCAAGATTTTAAGATCCCAGTTGCTACTTGCCAAAATAGGATGTGGAACAATGTTTTTGTGTAGTATGTTATGCCAGTTGAGCTTGATGTCCTCTGTGACCATGGTCCTGAACCCACAGGTGCAAGTACTTGCTCCCTCTGGGTAGCTGGCTATGGCCAAGAAGTGATTACAACCTTGTCCCTTGTCAGCTCTACTACATACCTAGAAATTCTTACAGAATATACAAGTACACTTGCAGAAACATTGTCTGCCAACCCTATACATGGTCATGGGCACATTCCCCCCTGCATAGACATACCTAAGTATTCAGCCTGTCCACCCATCTATCCACCCATAGATCAATGTTTGTCATGACTGACAGTGCAGTATTATATGCACAAAATGGTTCATCCTTGTTGTCTGAACCTCCTATGCACATCTCTATGCTTTCCTCTTCCTCAATACCACCATGTTGATCACTCACATTTGGTACATTGCCCTTCTCTTCTCCCAAATCAGTACTCGTCTCTACCTATCTAACAGTGTTCCATCCCCTCTTCTCCTACCCCTGGTAACCAACAAAGAAAATTTCCTTCCATATAGAAACCTTTCCTTGACTTTTTACAAATAATGGACTAACACAATATCTGTCCTTCTCTGATTGACTTATTTAACTCAGCATAATGTTCTCCAAGTTCATCCACATTATGTGGTGTTTTTCGGATTCTACGTTATTCTTTAGGGTTGAATAGTATTCCATTGTGTATATGTACCATAGTTAGGTTATCCATTCTTCTGTTGATAGGCACCTAGGTTGTTTCCATCTTTTCAGTATTGTAAATATAAACTGCCAACATTTGTTTAGCAGCCAAGCACTTAACCACTTCACTACCAGAACTCCTGGGCTGCTTAGTAGAAGGGTTCCAATGCAGCTCTGACAGAGAGTGCCTGAATCTGAGTCATGTCCTATTATTTATTGCCTATGTGCCTGAACTATTAACTAAACTTCTCTGTTCCTTATTTTACTCATGGATTAATAAGCTTATTCACAGAAAGATTATAACAATTAAATGACTTAAAGGAGTTAAACTTTAGGATGGCAACTGTGGAATAATTTAAAACTAATATTATTATGATGACACTTTAGGGCTTAAGCAATGTATTTAAACTTTTTCAGTCTCAGTTTCTAAACATAAATTCAGGATTTTAATCCTAACTGATTTGTTAATTTTGTAAAACATTATAGGCATATTAGTAATTTAACTTTTATAATTATAAAGACTCCCGAACCTTCAGACATGTTGACACAATCTATTTTCAATACTATAGTACCTATTTAAATGATGTTGAATTTCAGTCATGTTTCTTTTGTTATTTCTTCTCCTGTCTTTGTTCTTTAATGCTGCTATAACAGAAACACCAGAAGGGGGTGGCTTTAACAAATAGGAATTTATTATCTTAGAATTTAGGTGGCTCGAAATTTTAATTCACAGTGCCTGCTCTAGGGTCTGGGTGAAGGCCCCTTGACCTTGGATTTCAGCTTTGTCTCTTGTTTCAGACCTGATGGAGCTGGAGGCCTGTCCTAACTCATGCAGCTGCTGGCTGCTGAGACTCCTGAACCTAAGATCACCAGGTAAATTGGCATAATCCCAAGAGAAGCAGGCAACACGGCAGGCCACTGGCCCAAGTGCAGAAACTGGAGGTGAAGACAGCCAAATGCAGAACCCAAACATGCCAAAAAGTTAGAGACCTTTCCCAAAGCTTGCCCATACATACTGGAAGCCAGCCACACCCCAAAGGTAACTCTCCTTTGACTACTTAGCTGCTCACAGCAGATTCTGCCTTGGAGGTGATTACAATTTCATGGGGAGTAACTACTTCCAGCTGCCAAACCACTCAAAACCACAGCCCAGCCAAGCTAACACACAACCTTAACTGCTACAGCTCCCCATATGCTTACCCACCTGTGGGTTACTTTAGCTCTCTAACATGGCACGTGGTGAAACAGATAAGGCAATGGATGCACTAAGTACATAGAAAGGGGGGCTCTTGTTCAGAGATTTGCTGTTGTTGTTGTTGTAAGGAGCTGTAGAGTTCATTCTGACTCATAGTGACCCTAGGTACAACAGAACAAAACACTGCTCAGTCCTGTGCTGTCCTCAGAATTTTTGCTACGCTTGAGCCCAATGTTGCAGCCACTGTATCAGTCAATCTGTCTCAGTGAGACTCTTCCCCATTTTATGCTCTACTTTACCAAGCATGACATCCTTTTTCAGGGAATGGTCCCTTCTGATAACATGACCAAAGTACATGAGATGAAGTATGGCTGTTGTCACTTCTAAGGAGCATTCTGGCTGCACTTCTTCCGAGACAGATTTGTTTGTTCTTATAGAAGTCCAAGGTATTTTCAATATTCTTCATTAATACAATTCAAAGGCATTAATTCTTCTTCAGTCTTTATTATTCATTTTCCAGCTTTCACATGCATATAAGTCTATTAAAAATACCATGGCTTGGGTTACACACACCTCAGCCTTCAGAGTGATATCTTTGCTTGTAGCAGATTTGCCCAGTGCAGTATGACATCTGACTTTATGACTGCTGCTTCCACTGGGTGTTGATTGTGAATCCAAGTAAAAGGAAATCAATGACAACTTCAGTCTTTTCTCCATTCATCATGATGTTGCTTATTGGGCTAGTTGTGAGGATTTTTGCTTTCTTTATGTTAAGATGTAATCCATACTGAAGGCTACAGTCTTTGCTCTTTATTAGTAAGTGCTTAACATCTTCATTTTCAGCAAGCAAGGTTGTGTTATTTGCATATTGTAGCTTGTAAATGTGTCTTCCTCCAAATCTTATTCTGGATTCTTCTTTGTATAGTCCATCTTCTCAGATTATTTGTTCAGCACACAAATTAAATAAGTATTGTGAAAAGCTACAACTTTTTTACACACTTTTCCTGATTTCCAACCATTCAGTTTTCCCTTGTTCTGTTCTAGCAACTGCCTCTTTGACTATGAGCAGATTCCTCATGAGCACAATCAAGTATTCTGGAATTTCCATTCTTTGAACTATTACTGTAAATTGTTATAATCCACACAATTGAATGTCTTTGCATAGTCAATAAAACACAGGTAAACATTTTTCTAGCCTTCTTTGTTTTCAGCCTAGATCCATCTGACATCAGCAGTAATATCCTTTATTCCACATCCTCTTCTGAATATGGCTTGGATTTCTGGAAATTTCCTATCACAATATAGCTACAACAGTTTTCGGATTATCTTAAACAAAATTTTATTTGTGTGTGATATTGATTATATTGTTCAATAATTTCCACATTCTTTTGGATCATTCTTCTTTGGATTGTGCACAATGTGGGTCTCTTCCAGTGACCAGGTAGCTGTCTTCCAAATTTCTTGTCATAAATGAGTACCTCCAGTATTACATCCTCTTATTGAACATCTCAATGCGTTTTCTGCCAATTCCTTTGTTTTTGCCAATTCCTTGAGTGCAGCTTGGACTTCTTCCTTTAATACCATTGGTTCTTGATCATATGCTATCTCCTGAAATGGGTGAATATCAACCAACTCGTTTTGGTACAATGACTCTGTGTATTCCTTCCATCTTTTATTTATTTATTTATTTTTGATGTTTCATGTATTGTTCAATATTTTTCCCATAAAATCCTTCAATATTGCAACTCAAGGCTTGAATTTTTCAGCTTGAGAAATGCTGAGCATGGTCTTCCTTTTGGTTTTTTAATTCCAGGTGTTCGCACATTTCATTACAATACTTTACTTTGTCTTCTTGACTCACCCTTTGAAATCTTGTGTTCAGCTCTTCTATGTCATTATTTAAGGCATTTAACTACAGGGTTAGCAATTCAAACCCACCAGCCACTCCACAGAAAGAAGACTGGGCAATCTACTTCCATGAAGATTTAATGTCTTGGAAACTCAAAGGGGGTTGCTATGAGTGGGAATCGACTCAATGACAGTGAGTTGTGTTTTTTTTTTTTCTTTAACTTTCCATTCAAGAGCATTTTCAGAGTCTCTTCTGACATCCATTTGGTCTTTTCTTCCTTTCTTGTCTTCTTAATGACCTTTTGCTTTCTTCATGTATGATGCTCTGTTTTCATCATACAACTTATCTAGTCTTTGGTTATCGGTGCTCAGTGTGTCAAATCTGTTCTCTACATAGTCTCTAAATTCAGGTGGGAGGGATATAATCAGGCACATATTTTGCTCTCATGGACTTATTTTAATTTTCCCCAGCTTCAGCTGGAACTTGTATGTGAATAATTAATTGATGGTTTATTCCACAGTCAGCTGAAAATCTTAATTGCCCCAAAAGCCCTGTTTACTACCAAATTATTTACCTTGCTGCCACCTAAAAGACAATTTAAATATTTTAATAACAAAATCCAGAGAAAACAAAGTTAAAATCTAGATTTAACCTACATGAGAATTTCTACCAGCACACTTGAACAAGTGACATTTGGATAGATAACATTATCAGATCGGCAGATTTTAACATCTAGAGAAGAGCACAGTGCCTGAAAATACAACATTTAGATTAGGAAGGGAATGGGGGAGGGATATGTTTACTAGCCTTCTAGGATAATGAAGAATTATGACGTTGACCACCGTGGCTGAATGAGTGACAGTAGCTGATTTGATCAGGAGGGTAGTTAGCTTGTTTGTCCGGAGCAAATGTTGACAAAGATTGGGATCAGATCATGTTTGAGGTGGGGGAACAAAATATCATATTAGAGATGTTAAATCTGTCATGAGATCTAAGGAATAAATTTAGAGTCTGTAGTGGAACATGATGGAACCCTTGTGGCACAGTTAAAACTGTTCAGCTGCTAACTGAAAGGTCGGCAGTTACAACCCATCAATTGACTCTGCAGGTGAAAAATATGGTAGTCTGCTTCCATAAAGATTTACAGCTTTGGAAACCCTATAGGGCAGTTTTACTCTATCCTATAGGGTCATTAAGAGTCAGAATTGACTTGACAGCAAAGGTTTAGGTTATTTTGGAAGTGGAAGATAAAATTTTAAAGGCAAGGAGCTAGACAAATTCAGGAGTAGAGTAAGAAGTAATGAATAGGGCAAGAATAAGGAAAGAGCAAAAAAAAAAACATTGGCTGAGAACAGGACCAGATGATGCAAGAGCTCCCTTAAATTGGTGCTGCTGCAAGATGTGTGGAAGGATCTGCCAGACAGAGGACAAATGCCCATGAAAATGATACAAATATTTCACTTTTGAAAATGTTGTATTTAGCACACGAATTGTTCTTCTTAATTTTGGCTCTCAATTTGTAAATTTCTGGGCAAAAGTGACAAGCTTAAATGAGTTAACAAAAGTAACAACACACAATTGCTTTGGTGAGCTCAAACTAAGTCAGAAGAGTAATTTTGGATATGCTAAAATCAATGTCTTCACAGTTAATGGAGACTCAAGATAGAGGCTAACTTGATGGGAACCTCAAGCTAAGAACCAGGACTTGGTACCAGCTGGTACCAGGATATTAAATTTGTACTGAAGTTCAGTTTAGAAGTCAAGACCAGTTAGTTCTTTCCAGGTCTGCCCAAATGTGAGACTCTGGTCCCCTAAGAAGTAACTTTCTTTCTAACTCCCATTAAAAAAAAAAAAAAAAGGAAACAAAAAAATAAATTTACTGCCGTCGAATTGATTTCAACCCATAGTGACTGCTCCTTGGGTTTCTGAAGTGGTATCTCTACAGAAGTAGATTGCCCAGTCTTCCTTCTGAAGAGCTGGTAGATTCAAATGGCCAGCCTTCCGGTTAGTAGTCAAATGCCTTAGGCACTACATAACCAGAGCTCCTGTCACCCACTCTGATATGCTATTCCTTACCTAAACTTATTCACACTAGTCCTTTCACTATTACCTTTGGAAATTTCCTAATTCCTAAGCATCTTTTCAGAATATTTTTTCATCTTCTTGCAGAACATAAAACTTGTTTATGTCCTGAACCACTCTATACATAGCAGTTCTCTCATTTTCCTTACATGGACTTCCCAAAACTCGGGGATGAACTAACACTAAGCCAGTTGGCTCATCATGTTCCTTTCCACTCTCTCTGTTATAATCTTAAACAATTTCCATATTTACACATATCAAATGAATACCACTGCCTCAGTGTTTCCTGACCTTCTCGACACCTCAGTTTCGCTCCTTGTCAATAATCCTGTGATCCTATGACTATATGATCACATTTCAGAACCCAATCTCACAGTAAATGGTTCCATTCTGAAATCTTGAACCCTGTTATGGAAATTATTGAAAATTTATATTACGGAAAGCGGTAAAAAATGATAGACAAACTGAATCAAAGAGCTAATGTGGAAAAGAAAAGAAAGCCTGTAGCAAGGCTAGTACACAAGGTAGTACATCAAAAATTCCGAGTTGCTGGAAGTGGGGTGTTTCTCAAAACAAAGAGAGAAATTTGATCACGATTCCTATGAAGGAAGCAGTGTGCTATAGTGAGCTCCTTTATGTGTGATAAAAGTGAAAGTACCCTTAATATTCCTATGGTTAGCCCTGCTAATGATTGTTGTTTCTTATTATGTTTTTTTTTAATTATGTCCTCTAATGATGTCAGTGCCATTCTCCTGAGAAAATGCAGTAAAAACAACCATTATTATTCCCCAAAAAGTACTATAAATATGTAGTTAGCTTGACCCCAAAATAAAATGTAAAATACCTAGCATAATCTGAGGATCATGTATCTTTCATGAATATTACTTTTGAAATGAATCTTTGAAAAGACTTGATCAGCAGAGAGTTCAAGGTTAATATTGTTTGACCAAAAAAAAAAAATAATAATAAGAAAGAAAGAAGTAGACTGTTAGAATTCTTTACTCCAATTTTAGTGCAGTTACATGTTTGACTCTTGACTAACAGAGGATAAACCAAAAAAACCAAACTCATTGCCATTGAGTTAGTCCTGACTCATTGTGACCCTTCCTTGGATTTCTGAGGTGGTATCTCTTTGGAAGTAGATTGCCCAATCTTCCTTCTAAGGAGTGCCTGGTGGATTTGAACAGCCAGCCTTCTGGTTACCAGCCCACAGAGGATAGGCTCCAAATATTTATTTGAAAATTAGCCATGCCACCTTCACTTGGAGGTGAGCCAAAGGAGTGATTGGGAGAAGAGTGGAGATTTTCCGTAAACTATTTCTGCCTCTACTTCAACAAACAGATGGGTAGTCTAGAAGATTTCCAAGGTGGTAATTACCAGTTCCACCTCCAAGGCCATAAACATCTCAAAAAAAAAAAGCTATACAAATATTTCACTTTAAACAATGTAACTCCTGGTGAACCTTCAAGATAGATTAATTGGTGAAATGTATCCATAGGTAGCTGAAAGATTTGACTTGGTACAAAGAACTGCTGGATATAAGCCAATTACTATGGGAGGACATCTGCCAAAACTTAAGATTTGAGTTTTGAATAGTTCATCTTGAGCCACTCTTTCTGCCAATAATTTAAAAAGCAGGAATAATTATGTGTTGAGGTCATTTCTAGTACATGACAAACCATTCTATCGATGGAGAAAAGAGTACATCTCTCACCCCCACCCCTGTTCTCAACAACAGGGTGGCGTGTCCATAGATCTTTCCAAAACAACTTCAAGTCACTAGAATATAAGGAAGGTCTAAAACACATTATTATTATTATTATCTCATTTGAAATATTTTTTCTTATCTATTAAGATATCATGCTTATGGACTTTTACACGAGAAATATTAAGATGTATATTCTGTATGAGGAAGAGGAAATAGTTCTTCTACTTTGAGCTTAACTTGTTCACTGACTCTAAGACCAAGGAAAGGTCTGTAAAACCTGCAAACAATCATAGATCACCCTTGCTATCTATGCTCCAGACTACAAAAATTCTGTCAGTGTTTCCTCCCCTATATGCCAATGCCAGTACCCTGCAGAACATCTGGCACATAGTAGATGCTCAATCTTTATTTATGGAATAAAAAACAGGCTCTGTACTAAATTGTTGACTTCAGAGTCTGAAATTCATTTATTCTTGTATAGAATATTAGTTTGAGAAACTTAGAATTGTAATTTATCAAATAGAATACTGGAACAAAATTTAGAAGGAATTTAGTATAAGTTTCTATGAGAAATTCAGAGGAATAATAAGTTACAGTATTTTTAACAGTAGGGCAGAATGCACATTAGTTTTATCTACATAGGACGTTAGCCCCAGAGCAAGTAAAGTCAGATGAGATGTCATGTAGAAGTACCTATTAGTGAGGATGTACCTTAATTTTTTTTTTAATCAGATATACTATATAAAGAGTACGTGAAACAAAAAAAAAAAAAAAAAAAAAACCTTGGCTCTGAAAATTCAAGGAATAACGTTTATAATATTAAGTCTATTAGAGATTTGTTTCTGAGAATTCAAGAGTTATTGAGCTTCCTCAACCATAGTCACTGGAATTATGTCATAGAAAGTTTGGCAATTTGAGTCCACCCATACAAAAAAACAAACTCACTGCTGTCGAGTGGTGCCAACTCATAGCGACCCCTCCTTGGGTTTCTGAGGTGGTATTTCTATGGAAGTAGATTGCCCAATCTTCCTTCCAAGGAGTAGCTAGTGGGTTTGAACCGCCAGGCTACTGGTTAGTAGTCAAACGCCTTAGTGATTATGCCACGAGAGCTCCCAAGTCCACCTACAGATGCTCAAAAGAAAGACCTAGCAATCTACTTCCCAAACTCAGCCACTGAAAGTTTACTGTGCCACATGGGGCCACCATGAGTCAGAACTGATTCAGTAGCAACTGGTTTATACGTGTGTATACATACCAACGAAAACCCCATTTCTTCTCTCAATATCATTGATTCTTGATCATATGTTACCTCGTGAGATGATTGAATGTTGACCAATTCTTCTTCATACAGTGTTTCTGTGTACTCCTTCCATCTTTTATTTATTTATTTATTTTTAAAACGCTTCCTGCATTGTTCACTATTCTCCCCTTAGAATCCTTCAATATTGCCATTTGGGGTGTGAATTTTTCTTCAGTCCCTTCAGCTTGAAAAATGTTTAGCATATTCTTCCCTTTTATTTTTCTAACCCCAGGTCTTTGCCCATTTCATTATAATACTTTGTCTTCTCAAACTGCTCTTTGAAATCTTCTGTTCAGCTCTTTTACTTCATCATTTCTTCCATTTGCCTTAGCTACTGCCTGTTCAAGAGCAAGTTTCAGCATCTCTTCTGACATCTATTTTGGTCTTTTCTTCCTTTCCTGTCTTTTTCTTTGTTCATGTATGATGTTTTTGATGTCATCCTACAACTTATCTGGTCTTCGGTCATTGGTGTTCAGTGTGTCAAATCTATTTTTCAGATGATTTCTAAATTCAGGTAGGATATAATCAAGGTTGTATTTTGGCTCTCATGGACTTTTTTAATTTTCTTCAGCTTCAATGTGAATTTGCATATGAGTAATTGATATGTTCCACAATCTGCTCTTGACCTTGTTTTGATTGATGATATTGAGCTTCTCCATCACCTCTTTGCACAGATGTAGTCAATTTGGTTCCTGTGTATTCCATCTGGTGAAGTTCATGTGTTGAAAAAGATATTTGCAATGAATAAGTCTTTGGTTTTTCAAAATTCTGACATGAAATCTTGGGCATCACTTCTATCACAAAGGCCATATTTTCCAACTACAAATGTTTCTTCTTTGTTCCCAACCTTCACATTCTAATCACCACTAATTAATTACCAATACATCTCGATTGCTAGTTTGATCAATTTCAGACTGCACAAGTTGGTAAAGATCTTCAATTTCTTCCTCTTTGGCTTTAGTGGTTAGTGTGTATATTTGAATAATAGTCGTATTAACCGGTCTTCCTTTTACCACTGACAGCATTGTACTTCAGGATAGATCTCTAACCGTTCTTTTTGACAATGAATTTGCCATTCTCAGCATAGTAGAACATATGATTGTCTTGTTCCAAATGGCCCATACTGGTCCATTTCAGCTTACTAATGCAAAATATCAATCTTCATGCATTCCATTTCATTTTTAACAACTTCCAATTTTCCTGGATTCGTACTTTGTGCATTCTACTTTCTGATTATTAATGAATGTTTGCAGCTATTTCTTCCCAGATGCTGCTCTGAAATCTTTTTAGAGTTTCCATTTTCTTGTCTATAAAATGGGAATGACACTTGTCTGATTACTCATTCCTACTCAATTAAATATATATTGGATGAACTTCTACTCTGCAGTAGGCATTATTTTGGTGGCACTTTGATGAATATAGCAGATGTGATCCCTAGTGGGGAATATATTCAACGACCCTATGGGAGATACAGACAATAAACTCATGAAAATCAAATGAGATAATGGAAATGAATGTACTCTACAACCTGTAGAGCATTACACAAATGGGAAGGCTTATTTTGGATAAAATTTATCATGGGAAAAAGAAAGAAAGAAACCTGGCTGAGTGCAAGTTAACTAATTATTGCTAGGAGAAAAAAATAATGTCTTGAATTAAATTTATTGAATTGTCTCCTGTCAACCTACTGATGAGGATTATGTTATCAATGTTCATATCCTAGATTGTTGAGCCATATCTCTGTTCCATAAATAAGAAGATTTTCAAGAATGAGACAAAGAAAAATATGAAGATGCAAAAAAAAATTGTGTTTTATCACCACCACTGAATCCAAAAGAGTCAGCAGAAACATAAGTCACACTGTCTCTGCTTTCTTGGGCCCTTTTTTCTTGCTCATTCTTTAGCTGCTTCTCAGACCTCAAGCCCTTGAGAACACCCTTTTTGAATCCCTCCTTTCTTCTCCATCATCATGTTTCACCATCTACTGGGTCTTTCCCATCAGCAAATAAACATGCTGTTGCAATTTCTCTCATTTTAAATACATATTTTTCTCTTAACCTTTATTGTCCAAAAAAACTACCTAATTTCTCTGCTCCTACTTTAAGGTAGGAGCTCTGGTAGGATAGTGCCTAAGGCACTTGACTGCTAACCAGAAGGCTGGTGATTCAAATCCACCAGCCATTCCTCAGAAGGAAAGTAGGGCGATCTACTTCCATATTGATACTGCCTCGGAAACCCAAGGACGAGTCTCTATGAGTCGAGTCTGACTAGATGGCACATAACAACAACAACAATTTTGAGGCAAAATTCTGAAGAAAAAAATGTCTATTTTTATTGTCTCCAATTTCTCTCGTATGCTTAAGACAATCCTATTTTCTTCCCAACCATTCTAGTGAAGTTGTTCTGCTTAAAACCACTGATGTTTCCTTATTGCTAAATTCAGTGGGCTATCCTCAACACTCACCACCCTTACCATTAGCAGCATTTAATACAATTTACCACTCTTTCTTCCTTGATGCATTATCTTCCCTTGATTTTATGTAAGTGGAACTGGTTTCCTTCCATCTCACTGATCTTTTGCCTTCCTGCCCTGTTTTGCTGTTTTTTTTTTTTTTTCCCCTAGACATCTCAAGAGTAGAGAGCTTCACTGCTCAGGGATTTGACCTCATTTCTTCTCCATCTACACACAGTCTTCTGGTCTTTCAGTCAGGCAACTTTAAATATTAACTCTATATGAAAGACTTCAAATTTCTATTTTCATGCCTCACTTTTCTTCAAACCCCCAAACTAGTAAGTTGAACTGCCTTCTTTACATCTCCACTGGACTATTTAATAAGCAAAAGCAAACCAAATTCGTTGCCACAGAGTCAATTCTCACTCATATTGACCCTATAGGACAGAGCAGAACTGCCCTCACAAGGTTTCCAAGGGTGTAAATCTTTACAGAAGCAGACTGCCTCATCTTCCTCTCATGGAGTGGCTAGTGGGTTTGAACCACCAACCTTTTGGTTAGCAGCCAAATGCTTTAAATACTGTACCACCAGAGCTCCCTTTGGACTTTATAATAGAAATCTTAAATTCCACAGGTTTAATTCTGAACTGCTGATAACCAGCCCCTGCTCCAAGTAGGATACTGGGCATCCTAATCCATCTCAGGTGTTTGAAACTTCATCCTTTCAGTTAGTCATACTGAAAAAAAAAAAAAAAAAAAAAAGGAGGAGTCATCCTTGCCTCTCTCACTCATGCCTTACTTACAATGAATCAAAAAATTCGGTCAGATCTATTTCCAAAATATTTCTAGAATCTAGCCACTTTCCATCACTTCCACTGCCATCACCCTTGTTTGAGCTATTATCATTTCTTGCTCGATTTGTTACAGTAGTATCATACCTGCTCTTATTTCTTTTACTCTTGATTTCCTACAATGAATTCCCAATACAAATGAAAAGAGTGATCCTGTAAAAGATGTCAGATCATGTCATTCCCATGCTTAGAACACTTCAATGAGGTCCCATTTCTTACAGTAGCCAAATTCCTTAAATGGCCTAGAAGATTAAATGATCTGATATCTCAACTCCTCTTTGAACCTCATTTACTCTGTTTGAGCCACACTGGCTTCCCTACAGTTCCATGGGCATGCCAACCAGAGCCCCAGTTTAGGACCATTATACTGATTATTTCTTCTGCCTGGTTAAATTTATCCCAAGAGAAGGTTAACTACTTCTCAATTGCTCCACTCTTTGCTCAATTATCCCTTTCTCAGTGAGGCCTATCCTGGAAACTACTCTTATAACTGTTTATCCCATTTTCTTTACATTTATCTAGGTTCTTTCCCTTTTTTCCGTGCCACTTATCACCTTATAGCATACAATATAAATAATATATTTATTGTGTTTATTGGATATTTCCTCATTTGAACATAAACCTAATGTAGGGCAGAAATCTTTGTCTATTTTGTTCACCATTATATGGCAAGGCACCTAGAACAATGCTTGACACACAGTTGTGTTGTTGTTGCTTGATACCATTGAGTCAGTTTTGACTCATAGAAACCCTATGTACAACACAACAAAACATTGCCTGGTCCTGTACCGTCTTTACTGCTTGAGGCTGTCATTGCAGCCATGATGTCAATCCATCTTGTTGAAGGTCTTCCTGTTTTTCATTGACCCTCTACTACGTGCCTACCAAGCATGGTATCCTCCATGGACTGGTCCCTCTGATAACATGACCAAAATACAAGCAATGAAGTCTGGCCATTTTCACTTCCAAGGAGCTTTCCAGCTGTACTTTTTCCAAGACAGATTATTTGTTCTTCTGGTAGATCACAGTATTTTCAAAGTTCTCTACTAACATCAAAATTTATATGCATCAATTCTTCTTTGATCTTCCTTAGTTATTGTCGACCTTTTTCACACTCATAAGAGGTGATTGAAAATACCATAGCTTTGCTCAGGTCTTCTACAGAAGATTTGTCCAATGGATCATCTGATCATCTGATTTCTTGACTGCTAATTCCATGGTGGTTGATTATGGATCCAAGTAAAATGAAACCTTGACAACTTCAATCTCTTTTTCCATCTATTGTGATGTTGCTAGTTGGTTCAGTTGTGGGGATTTTGTTTTCTTTATATTGATGTGTAATCCAAACTGAAGGCCACAGTCATTGATCCTCATCAGTAAGTGCTTTAAGTATTCTCTATTTTCAGCAATAGGAGAAGCACATAGCACTAAAATATTTCTGAAACAAAGAAGGAAGGAAGAAAGGAAGGAAAGAAGGAGGAATCTGTGATGACAGTGCTTATTGTATGTTAAAGAGACTTCTGACAGCTTTTCTCAGCTACCCAATTTTTAATTTCTTTAAAGACAGGAGATTATTTTTTTCTTTTTCCCTCTTCATCTCTGTCTCCAGGAGCAAAGGATGGAGGGAAATGAAAAGAGAGAAGATGGATGTTGATTGTTAATTACATAACCATTCTTAAATTTAGTCACTACTGGTTGTTTCTACCAGTGTTTTGGAATTATATTAGCACAGCCTTGAAGGAACTAAATTTACACAAAGTCAAATATCACTGTAGGATACATTTGTTAAACAAAAGTAATATAACACTGAAAATACTTGGGCATTTTTCATGCTTATAAGATACTAGATTTATGTTCAAAATTTTTCATCAATATTAATAATACAAGTCAGTAGCTGTAGATGACATTTTATGCAAGATAGTCATTCATTATTACAGATATCATCTCATAATGACCTTGGAAAATTTGGTTTCCATTGTTATTGGAGAAAATTTTATAATGCAAAAGTATTATGCTATAAGTCAACTTAACTTTCGATTAAGGTTAATATTACTGAAATCACTACATCTGCTTTTCTCTCACTGTGATGTTTATCACCTAATAAAAATGCTAAAGTTACCAACGAAAGATGTTTAATTTGTTCTCACTGCTCAGTTGTATGCTTCATCCTATTTTGTAGTAAATGGCATAATGTCCCAAGTGGGCTGCCATACTGTCAGATACATTATTTATACATAACATTACTGGTTAATCAATGAACAACAAATCCAGTAGCCTTTTCTTTTCTTTTTTATTTTTAAAGTGATAGCAGATGATAATAATTAGAAAAATTTTCTTATTGTCTGATTTAAAATATTTTAAATAATTAAAGAGTGAAGTCTAGAAATATGAATATAATAATTAAATCACATTCCCTAATGTATTCCAATAAGGAAGAACAATTAACTAGTCATATCTACATATGGATGCTTCTTTTTTCTAGCATAATAAGGAGAAAATATCTTTTATTACAGGTAGCAAACTACTAAATAAAAAATATTTTATTCCCCAAAGGGATATATAAAAACTCATTTCAGAAAAAAATAAATTGAAAGTGAATTAAAAGTCCATTTAGAATAATAAATTCTGTATCATATTGTGTTATATGACAGAAAACAAAGGAATGATTGATATACACAGACAAAACATTTTCAAAATTTTACCGGTGGTTTAGCTATGAATCAGAATGTATTCACTTTCAATTCATATGTTAGCAAAATGTTAACTCTTTCTAAAGTTCTTTCCACACTTGTATTTTGAGATTAATAAGGCAGCACACCAGGATAAATTTGCCCTATGTACAGTCATTCTTCTTTCTACTAGGAAAAGGATTTCAAAATTAAAGGTTTTCTGTGGGGAAAGTTATAATGGGTTGTTTAGCAGTAGAATTTTTCCCACTTTTGTGTGGAAGGGTGAATATGAAATCAAGAGCAAAAATGTAGTTGCATTATATCAAAATTAGTAACAATAATTTGTTTAATTAGAGAAAAGGACACTATTTGTAATATTTGAGCTACATAAAAACAAACATATGAACAGATAGGCAGTTGTATTCTCATAGAATAGGTAATCTCCTAACTGGTAAGGGTTTTCAGATGCAACTCCCAAAAGGAAACCATATTACACACCAGCACATTTGAAAAATGAAAATAAAAGATGAAGAAAAACATGTATTACTCACAATCACCATTTATAGATCTCTAGCTATGCCAAGGGCACTGGAATCACTTATGCATGTCTATGAAAAGTAAATCTCAAAAGTCTTCTGAGTTAGTTAGGTATGGTTACCAAATGAAAAACATTTTCTCCCCTGTGGGAATTATAATAGCATTTAGAAGCCCATAGCAAAAACAAAAGGAGGAAGGAAGGAAAGGAGGGAAGTAGGGAGGGAGGGAAGGAGGAAGGAAGAAAAAGAGAGAGAGAGAGAGAGGGTTTGTTTTTGCTTTAGCTCATTCTGTTGTGTTTTTATTAATAGAAATTTTAGATCGATACCAAATATTCTGCTCAGTTCCAGTGATTGAATATGAATACATTATGTGCATACAAAAATAGTGATAATCTAAGTTGATACAATAGTTCATTTTGCATTAGTGTCCTAGATGGGACAATGTTAAGAAGCAATTTAAATGAAATTCATTTAAATGTCAGCTCTCATGCTTGCGATTTTTCTATAATTGGTTATTTAATTAAAATAATTCTCATAGTCATTAATTTAGACTAAAACTTGCTGTGCACTGACATGTTTTAATTACATGGTATTAACAAAATTGATATGCTTTAAAAAAGCATGGTTAAATTTTAAACAAGAATAAATTAGAAATCTCATAGATCATCCTACTTAGTGTATTTATGAGAAAGTCGGTCATTTTAAATGTTTATTGCAAACAAAGTCCCACCATTATTGTGCATGCATTGCAGCTTATACTCTGTATCCTATAAGGAGATTTGATGCTATGCAGAGCTCCCTTTCCTGAATGCCTTTAGCAATACATGAAGAAAACTAAATACTATTAACAGAAAACCATAAAAGAACCCATGAATTGATTAGGAATGAATGCTAATTTGTTGTAGAAGCTCATAGAGTCTTTAAATAAACAATGTAATTTTATATTTAAGAAGATGATTGCTAAAGCTATATTAAAAGAATAATAATAATAATAATAAAAGTGACTTTGTTATAGCCATTTTGTGATCCTCCTTATGGAGACAAAAGAAATAGGTATATTGCTTAGCATTTTGTTACAAAAAGAGGAAAATTAATTTTCACATTACCTTTGTGAGGTTACATTTGTGACCAGTCACATACTCATTTCAATCTCTGTCAAAAGACTAGATAAATATTTTACCCTTTTCAAATTGCAATTACAATCTTTGTCAGGAATATGAGAAATCAGAATTTTAGTGTTTTCTATGAATTAGAGGACTTCTATATTGCTTTGACCTTTTTAATATTCTGTAATTTAATTGGATGGACAGTCTACTTTTACTCAAGCTTGCCAGTCTTTCTATAAACTTACTGACACAAAGTATTATTTTAAATGGCTGTTCCTCCTTTGTTTCCTGAGTGGAAGCTTTTTGACAGGTCAAAGTATCATTTTTGCCAACTAGCATTTCTTCACTTCTTTTGGTCAGTGGATTTTTAAACATTCTTTTGTAGCCAAATGGATACCATAACTTCATTTGGGTTCTAGAAATATGATAGTTACAGAATTATGTTTCCAAACCATTTCTTTTTTTCACTCTCACTCAGTTTTAAATTAGTCTACAACCATGGACAGAAAAACCCATTGTGTATAATATCACTTGTTCTGAGGGTTTCTCCAGAGTGTCATATAAAACAGGGAGTCCTTGGGTGGTACAAGTAATTAACACTCTTAGCTGCTAAGCAAATTTTGGAGGTCCGTGTCCACCCAGAAGTTCCATGGAAGAGAAACAGTCAACCACTGAAAACCCAATGGAGCACAGTTCTATTCTAACACATACAGAAGGGCCCTGAGTTGGAGTTGACTGTATGGCACCTGGTTAAAGAAGTAAGAGGAAAGCATTTGCTTATACCATATCTCAGCCTATGTTAATATGTTTTTCAATGCTGGCCACAATTAGGACATATTTGTTGTTTTGAATCATCTTCACAATCAAGTTGGTCTTGGGCGTAGTAGTATTGGATGTGGTGGTTCTGAAAACATGGGAGAAGAAAAAAAGAACTAGTGAGTGCTCACCATTTTTGACTTTGTAACTTAAGTCCTATTTAGACTTATATAAGTCAATGAAAAGTTCATAGAACATAGTCTGATTCCTCTCTTCATTTGCATTTTGTCATTCCCTATGCGTTTGCTTCTCATTCTAAACCTCATAATACTCCATAGCTCAAATGTGTTGAGCAAAGTGCAAGAGAAGAGGATCATCTTGGTTTTTATCAATTACTTGACATCATCATGATTAGAAAGATAAGAGTACATAGTTTTTCTCCCATAGTTCCCTACATCTATTGTGAAAAAGATTGATTCAGTTTTTATTATGAAAAATACCAAATTAACATGATACTGAGAGAAGCTGTTGATTCATGGATATGTTTGAATAGTGTCTGACACATAGTAGTTGCTCATTAATACTAGTTGAATGAAAGAGTAAATGACTGAAGATGGTAATGAGTACAAAATTTCAATTAGGTGTTTTAGTAAAAATGGAAGAATACAATTATATCTGAAAGATATAGATTAGCAGATGTAGAGAGAAGCTCACAGGAATCTTCATAGATCCATTTTCCTAAGATAATCTAATATACTGTTGGATTCTAAATGCTCAATTCTTTTCAGCACAAGATCTTTTCCAGTTTCCTCACACTGCCACAACACAAATTCACTGCCACTCAATTGGATCTGACTCATAGCAATCCTTCCTTGGGTTTCTAAGGCAGTATCACTACAATTTCCTTCCAAGGAGTGGCTGGTGGGGTTGAACCTCCAGCCTTACGGTTAGCAGTCACATGCCTTAGGTAATGTGAAAAAGTCCTCTAACAAATAATTTTTTTGTGATTTGATATTTTAGCACATCTTTATCTCTTAAAGCTTAGATGCAGACCATTTTAGTAATTTCATCCCTTAAAATTTACAATATGTTCATCTGGAATGAAGGCTAGGAATGAGCTAAATTTTTTTCTTCCCAAATTCTTGAGGACCAGAACTCTTGAGAGGCATTGAAGGAGAGTAGAAATTGCAGAGATTTGAGTCTTGGTTTTGATACCTCTGAGTTGTCTGGCTTTGACAAATTATTTATTTAAAAACTTCATCATCTTCAAAATTGTTAACTTTCAAATATGTGTCCCTTAGGTCAATATCCCACAGCTTGCCTGTCCGTTTGTTGTACTTTGGTAACTTTGTGTTGCTGTGAGGCTGGAGGCTATGCCACCAGTATTTCAAATACCAGCAACGTCACTGAGGATAGACAGGTTTCAGTGGAGCTTCCATACCAAGACAGACTCGGAAGAAGGAAGGGGCCATCCACTTCTCAAATAATTGGCCAATGGAAATCTTATGAACAGCAGTGAAATACCATCTGATATATTACTGGAAAACTTTATGAATAGCCCTGAAACATTGTCCAATATAGTGCAGCAGATGAGTCCCTCAGATCAGAAGGCACTCAAAATACGACTAGGGAAGAGCTGCTTCCTTAGAGTAGAGCCAACCTTAATGATGTGGATAGAGTAAAGTTTTGGGACCTCCATTTGCTGATGTGGTACAACTCAAAATGAGAAAAGACAACTGCAAACAATCATTAAGTATCAGAACTTGGAATGTACACAGTGTGAATCTAGGAAAATTGGAAGTTGTCAAAAATAAAAAGAAATGCATAAATATCTATATCCTAGGGATTAGTGAGCTGAAATGTACTGGTTTGGGCCATTTTGAATCAGACAACTGTCTGGTCTACTGTCATGGGAATATTGAATTGAAGAGGATGACATGGTATTCATCATCATAAAGGATGTTTCAAGATCTATCCTGGAGTTCAATGCCATCACTGATAGGATAATATCCATACACCTACAAGGAAGACCAGTTAATAGTATTATTATTCAAATCTATGCACCAACCACCAAAGTCAAAGACAAGGACACTGAAGATTTTTATCAAATTCTGCAGTCTGAAATTGAACAAACATGCCACCAAGATGTTTTGATTATCACTGGTGATTGCAATGTAAATGATGGCAACAAAGAAGAATCACTGGCAGTTGGAAAATTTGCTTTGGTGATAAAAATAACATTGGAGATCACATGATAGAATTTTGCAAGACCAATGACTTATTCATTGCAAATACCTTTTTTCAACAACATGAAAGGCAGCTATACACATGGACTTCACTAGATGGAGTACACAGGAATCAGATCAACTACATCGTGGAAAGAGGCAATGGAAAATCTTAATATCTTCAGCCAAAACAAGGGCAGGAGCTGATTGTGGAACAGACCATCAATTGCTTATATGCAAGTTCAAGTTGAAGTTGAAGACAATTAAAACAAGTCCACAAGAGCCAAAATAGGACCTTGATTATATCCCTCCTGGATTTAGAGACCATCTAAAGAATAGATTTGATGCATTGAATACCAATGACATAAAACCAGAGGAATTGTGGGATCACATGAAAAACACCATCCATGAAGAAAGTAAAAAGTCATTAAAAAGACAGGAAAGGAAGAAAAGACCAAAATGGATGTCAGGAAACACTCTGCAACGTGCCCTTGAATGGAGAGTAGCTAAAGCAAATGGAAGAAATGGCAAGATAAAAGATCTGACAGAAGATTTCAATAAACAGTTTGAGAAGACAAAGTCAATTATAATAAAGAAGGTTGAAAAATCCTGGATTTAGAAAACCAAAAGGGAAGAACATACTCAGCATTTCTCAAGCATTAAGAACTGAAATTCAAGCCTTGAGTTGATATTGAAAGAGGCTATGGTCAAAGTACTGAATATCAAAAGGAAATATCAAAAGAAGATGGAAGGAATACCTGGAGTCACTGTACCAAAAAAAA
>NW_006921799.1:6089932-6096816 GCF_000298275.1 Orycteropus afer afer | reverse complement strand
GTGATTTTTAGGTTAATTCTTAAGTCCTACCACCACTCGGAAATCTCCAAGCTGTCTGTGCCATCAGGATCGCTCATGACTGCTGTCAGACTGCAGCTCCGTATGTCTCCTTTTTTGATATTTTTACACAAATTCTTCTGCTAGTTGTGGTTTAGTCCACTTCTACATCCTTCCCTTTAAGGCTAAGGAGTCCAGGATCATCTTCTGTGTCTGTGTAAATTGTTTTTCCTTTTCTTTGTTGAAGAGGGTCTGTGCAGTCTTTCTACTTAGTCCGCCATCTTGCCAGAACTCATCAACACAACTTTTCTTGCTGAAAGTGGGGATGACTTGAAGAATTTACTGATGAAGATTAAAGACTACAGTCTGCAGTATGGATTACATCTCAATACAAAGGAAACAAAAATCCTCAAAACTGGACCAAAAGCAGCATCACTATAAATGGAGGAAAGATTGAAGTTGTCATAGATTTCATATGACTTGGTTCCACAATCAACTCCAATGGAAGCAGCAGTCAAGACATCAGAAGACGTATTGCACTGGCCAAATCTGCCACAAAAGTGCTGTAGAGCAAAGACGTCTTCTTGAAGACTCAAACAAATGAAAAACAAACTCATTGCTGTTGAGTCGATTTGATTCATAGCTACCCCTCCTTGGGTTTTCGAGGCTGTATTTCTAAAGAAGTAGATTGCCCAATCTTCCTTCCAAGGAGTGGCTAGTGGTTTTGAACCATCAGCCTTCTGGCTAGCAGTCAAATGCCTTAGCACTATACCACCAGAATTGCACCCAACCCAAGCCATGGTGTTTTTAATCGCCTCCTATGCATGTGAGAGCTGGACAATGAATAAGGAAGACCAAAGAAGATTGATGCTTTTTAGTCATGATGTTGGTGAAGAATGCTGAAAGTACCATAGACTGCCAAAATAACTAACAAATCTGTCCTGGATCAAGTGCAGCCAGAATGCTCTGTGAAAGTAAGAGTGACCAGACTTTGTCTCATCTCCTTTGGTCATGTTATCAAAAAGGACCATTCCCTGGAGAAGAATGCCATGCTTGGTAAAGTGGAGGGTCAGTGAAGAAGAGGAAGTCCTTCAATGAAATGGATTGACACAGTGGTTGCAACTATGGAGTCAGGTACAGCAAGGATTGTGAGGCTGGCACAGGACCAGGCAGTGTTTTGTTCTGTTGTACACAGGGTCTCTATGAGTCAGAGCCAACTCCATGGCACCTAGTAACAACAACAACATGTCAATATCTACCACCCATCTGTCAGTTTGTCATAAGGTAATGGCTTGTGTGTTGCTATGATGCTGGAAGCTATATCACCAGTATTTCAAATATCAGCAGGGTCAACTATGGTGGGCAGGTTTTAGCAGAGCTTCCCAACTAAGATGGACTAGCTACTAAGGTCTGGGAAGCTACTTTCAAAAATTAGTCAGTGAAACTTTATGAATTGTAACAGACTTTGCCTGACTCACTTACTTTAGACACACCATCAGGAAAAAACAGCTGCTAGGGGAAACATCATATGTGGTGAACCAGAGGGCTAAAGAAAACTAGGGAGACCCTTGATGATATGAATTAGCACTATGGTTGCAATATGCCAGTGATCACAAGAATAATGCAGGACTAGGCAATGTTTTGTTCTGTTGTAGGTAAAGTTGCCATGAGTTGGAGTTGACTGGATAGCAACTAACAAAACAGGTTAGAATTTGGCTATTATTATTTTACTGACATATTCCACCTCTTTAATAAAATTATTTTTGCCAGTCACAATGTTTTCTACATCTGCCTTTTCTTTTATCCCTTATGAGAATGAAATAGATCATTTATCAGAGGTGACTATCCAAACAACATGGGCAGTATTCCAGGACAAATCCAGACATGCCTCATGGTATTGTCATGGTTGAGGTGAGACTCATCCATGTGAACTGTGATTAAACACATCATATGAAAACCTCTTCACCCATAAAATAAAACATTTACTTCAAACTATAGTCTTTCCTTTAATTGTGAGTCCATATTTTTTATTCATTAGTGGTAATGACGAGGTACCAGTGTATTGGCAGAAAGTATTGAGAATCATTCAGAAGATGATGCCATCATATGGAATCTGAGTTTCAGAATAATGCTATTTAGGATTTTAAAAATGTGAGTGAAAAAGAACAAAGAGTAAACCTAAATCCAATAGAGCACAAGCACAACTATTTTAGGACAAAACATGAACCAAATTTTTTTCTCAGTTTCAGAGATTCATACACAAAAGACACATATAACTTAGCCGGATGTTTTTTCAATTTTCTTATTGCAAAAACATACCCTGAATTTAACAAAACTTATTTTTTTTCACAGTAAATCAGATAATTGTTTATTAAATCAATAAAATACTATTTCATATCTACTGTAAGGGCAGACATATTTTTTTTAATGATAGTATCTAGTGTTGGAATTTCTAGAAACAGGATCTCATTCAGAGCAGATACAAAATTAATATTTAATATTAATTCTATATCACCTTCTATAATAGGTGCACATCATCTGTACACTTTGTGCGATGTGAATAATTCTGCACAATATATGTTTTAAAATTAAAAAATCAATGTTTATTTTAATAATGTGCATCAGATAAATTTAATGGTAGTTTACATTAAACAAGTTGAGTTCTAATGTGGACGCTTAATGAATTATCTTTAGCACAATTTTACTTGCATGTGCTATTAATGATACTGTTAAAAAATTTCTGTATTCCATTGGATTATCTTTCTTTGGAATTGACGTGTATATGCACAACTTCCAGTCAAATGGGCAGGTAGCTGTCTTTCACTTTTCTTAGCACAGACAATGGAAACAATGTCCATGGAAGCAGAAGTCAACAAATCAAACAATGTATATTGCATTGGGCAAATCTGCTGCAAAAGGCCTCTTTAAAGTGTTCAAAAGCAAAGATGTCACTTTGAAGACTAAGGTTTTTCTGATGCAAGGCATAGTATTTTCAATTACCTCACATGCATGTGAAGGCTGGACAATAAATAAGGAAGACCAAAGAAGAACTGATGCATTTGAATTATGGTACTGGAGAATAATATTGAATATACCATACACTACCAGAAGAACAAACAGATCTGTCATGGAAGAAGTACAATTGGAAGAAATACAATGTTCCTTAGGAGTGAGGATGATGAGACTTCATCTCACACACTTTGGACATGTTGTGAGGAGGGACCAGTCTCTGGAGAAGGACATCATGCTTGGTAAAATAGAGGGTCAGTGAAAAAGAGGAAAACCCTCAATGAGATGAATTGACACAGTAGCTGCAACAATGAGCTCATACAGCAAAGAGCATAAGGATGGAATAGGCCTGGGCAGTGTTTTGGTCTGTTGTACACTAAGTTGCTAAGAGTCAGATTCTACTTAATAGCACCTAACATCTTAAACATATACCCACAAAGTTGCCAGTCTTCATCTAATCAGTGTTTTTGTTTTACCTATCTTTACTTTTCCCCTTTATAAATGGTGGGAGGCATAGAAAGAGAGATAATAACAAGAGATGAGGATAATAGAACAGAATTAACCTTAGTTTCTTTCACAGAAAGCCCTTTTCATACTCACCATACTGAAGGGCTGGAGAATCCTTATATTCGCAAGATTCAGGTATATATGTTAAATAGTTTAAGTTCTACATATTAAACAGTTTAAGTTCAATATTCCACATGAACATTTTTCTAGAAGCAATGATGAATATTGATGAAACAGAGAGCTGAAGATGGACTCAAATGACAATCTAATGGAAAAATGGGCAAAAGATAAGAACAGATAATTCATACAAAATATTGACAATTCCTAATAAATATGGAAAAGTTGTTTAATATCACTAGTCCTCTGAGGAAAAAAAAAAGTAAATTATTGAAATACTAGTTTTTCATCCATAAGATCAGCTAAAATTGAAAAGATACTTAGTTTGGCTAAAGATAAAGGAAATTAAGCCCTCTCATACATTATTGTCATTGAAAATTTAAATGTGGATATATGTTGATCCAAGAAATCTAATTTTAGGCATCTTTTCAATGAGAAAATGCTCACTCATATGAATAAACATGTACAAGTTTTGGCATCTCAACATTGTTAGTAATTTCATAGTCTCACAAATATAGAGGGGAAATCTTTTTTGGAAGCCTAGCATGTTTTTAATATAATATTATTGATTTAGAACTTGACAACTATTGGGAAATATCATATATAGGAAATTTTTTTTAGAAAAGATTACTTTTTTTCTACTTTATTTCAATTCCTTCTCCATTAAAGATTCATTTGATAACTTCCTTGCAGAAAAATTGTAGTGTTTAAAATTATTTCTGGGACATCCAGTATTTTTCATGTTAGTTCCATAAACACATGTTTACTAGCGTGAATCAACAATCTTTGGCATTTTTCTGTTTGACTAGTAAAAACATTTGCCAATCTCATTAAGCAATCTTTTCCATACCAGAAGACGGTATTTTCTTTTCTTGCCCTGGGGGGATAGAAAGGAATTTGTCAGAAACTAATGTATTTATTTATTCATTCAAGACACATATATTACACATCTACACTGTGTCTGGATACTCAGTTACAATCTGGAGACACACAGAGATGAAGACAGAGTAGTTCCTGTTTTCAAGATAGTCACAGTATTGACACATAAATAATTGTATGTATAACTGGCACTGCCAGCTTTATCTCTTGGGTATAAAAATAATTCCATTTTTCTTTTCAAGTTAAAACCTGTTCAGATCCCTATTTGCCCAAAATATTTAGAATTTTATTAAATCTCTTGGGACATCTAATATCATCTGTAAATAGTCCAAGTATGGGAGAGGGCTTATTCAGTCCAAGGATGCCTGTCTTGTTTCTAGTTACCTCTTAGAAAAAGAGCTAGAGATTCTGCTCAGTCCCTTGACAAGTCTTCTGTTTTCAGCTGCCATTACTCTGCCTCTGCCACATGGCATCATCGTTGAACTGCTAGAAATCACTCCCACAAACTGTGATAGTGAGGCCATTGTGGCAACTATTGGTTTTCTAATGGGCTAGAGGAAAGTCTTTCTGTAGGATGGGTCCCAGGAGTAGGTACACAAGAGGCCTGGGACCCTGTGATACAGTAATCATTCCTGCTCCCAGGCTATTTGCTGAAGGAAGCCACTCCTGCCCCCTAGTGATTATGATAGCCTGATGTAGCTGTTAGTTCTTACCCATTCAACTCTAAATATTTGTGACCTTATTACAATAGAATGAAATATTGCCTAGTCCTGTGCCATCTTCATGATCATTGGTATGTTTAATGTGTCAGTTCATATCATTGCAGATTTCCCTTGGTATTTGTGTTAGTTGGAGTTGTGTGTCAACTTGGCTGGACCACAATTCTGAGTGGCTTAAGCAGTTGTGATGTGGGTTATTCCCATGATGATTTGGATGTATATGTTTTCAGCTGCCAATCCATTGAAAGGGAATTTTCCTAGGGGTGTGGCCTGCTTTCAATATATTTATGGACATCCTAGGAAAAAGTGACACTTTTCTGTGGATAGGGATCCTGTTGTACTGCCTACAACTGTCTGTGAGCGAACAATCCACCATTCGGCCTGGAGATCTTGGATTCATCATTCCTTGGAGTCAATAGCTGGTATGCTGCTTGTCAGCCCCTGTAGCTGTGTGAGTTGGAAAAAGCCTCCAGCTTGATGTTTGATCCAAGAACTTGGGACTTGCCAGCTTCTATATGTATATGAGCCATTGTCCTAAGATAAATTTCTCTCTCTATATATAAGCTTTACTGGTTTTGCTTCTCTAGAGAACCCAGACTAACAGTGTTATACTTTACCAACAATGATGTCCTTTTCTAAAGATTGGTCCATCCTGGTGATGTGTTTATATCAGACAACAATCTATTATTATGAATAAGGTTTTCATTGGTTAGTTTTTGGAAGTAGATCATCGGGTCTCTCTTTCTAGCCTGTCTCTGTCTGGAAGCTCTGCTGAAGCCTGTCTACCATGGTTACCTGTTGGTGTTTGAAAGATCAGTGGTATAGTTTCCAGCTTCACAGCAACACATACACCATCAGTGCATGAAAAACTGATGCACAGGAGGTGGTGTTTCTTCCCATAATTCCCAATAAGTTCCTGGACTTCTATAGATCCCTTCTCATGGCCACCTTCTCCAGACACCAGTCTGTCCTTTTTCTCTTTGACTTGGTTTTTACTTATTTCCTCTCATGCATGATGGATCCTTCTTTCCTTCCTGGGGAAGTACATGGCCAGATTGCATATATAATAGAGACAAGGCAGTGAAGATATGTAGCCATCATTCAGGGCTTAGCAACACATTCCAGGTCCTGGATGGAGAAACTACTTCTGGGTAGAGGCTGTTGATGAGGCATATCATACAACATTTAGGGTAAAATCCTGAGAAAATTGTGGTCTCAAAGCTTTGAGAAGTTTTTTTTTAATTTTATTTTTGTCATAGTTAGAGACTTGAATTAATACTTGGTGTACATTATTCTTTTGTTGGGATAACCACATTGGTGAAAATTTCAGTTACTGAAAATTAAATTAAAAATTGTAATAAAATTCTACCTGTGGATTTTCTTAGTTCGATCAAGGACTAATTTCGTAGTTCAAGGGTGCTCTTAAAAGGAGAATAGAGACAATTTCTACCAGTTAAATGAATTCAGAATTATTGTAATATCTTGCTACCTTAGGCCAAATGGGGAGGGGCAGAGAGGATTATTGTGATGGTTGGAGCTGTGTGTCAACTTGGCTGGACCCCAGTTCTGTGTGGTTGTTCCCATGATGGGATCAGATGACTGAGTTCTGAGTGGCCAGTCTGCCCAAGGGGAGTTTCCCTAAGGGTGTGGCCTGCT
>NW_006921799.1:6082614-6089832 GCF_000298275.1 Orycteropus afer afer | reverse complement strand
AAGGGTGTGGCCTGCTTCAAGGATATCCAGGGACATCCTTGGAAGAGAGACATTATTCTGTGGATCGGGACTCTGGTGTGCTGCCTACAACCTTCTGTGAGTGAGCAGCCCACCGTTTGGCCTGGAGATCTTGGATTCGTCTTTCGTTGGAGTCAACAGCCAGTGTACTGCCTGCCAGCCTTGAGCTTCTCGGCCCCCTACGGTTGTGGAAGCTAAGTCTGCCTCCAGCCTGATGTTTCCTCCAGGGACTTTGGACTTGCCGGCTTCTATACGTTTGTGAGCCATTTTCCTAAGATAAATTTTTCTCTCTCCATATATATATATATATATATATATATATATATATAAGCTTTGCTGGTTTTTATTTCTCTAGAGAACCCAGTCTAACACAATTACCCTAGTGTATATGTGTATGTATATGTGTATGTGTGTTTTGCAAGGTGATTAGGCCTTGGATCTGTTTATATGAGTTGGGAAACAAAGCAAGATTCTGCAGACATCTTAGCAAAGACAAAAAACAAAGTGCATATCCCAGTATGTCAGGAGATCTGAGATATAGTACACTATATCTAAATTATAGTATCCCTTTTATAATATCTTGTTGCTGTAGAAGCCATCAAGTTGATTCTAACTCATAATGACCCTATGCACAACAGAACAAAACACTGCCCAGTCTTGTGCTATCCTCACAATTGTAGCTAAGTTCAGGTCTATTATTGCAGCCACTGTATCAACTCATCTCCTTGAGGGTCTTCCCCTTTTTGCTGACTCTCTACTTCACCAAGCATGATGTCCTTATCCAGGAACTGGTTTCTCCTCATAGCATGCCCAAAGTACATGAGACAAACTATGTGAAGGACATTTCGCTTCTAAGGAACATTCTGGCTATATTCCTTTTTTCTTTTTTTTTTTAACTTTTTATTGCTATTTGAGGGAAAGTTTACAGAGCAAATTAATTCACCACTCCATAATTCATACATATTTTGTTTTGTGACATTGATTGCAATCCCCACAATGTAACACCACTCTTCCCACTTCTTCCCTGTGGTCACCTTCTACCTTTGTCCTTCTTGCTTATGCAGTCTTGCCTTCTGAGCTTTCTCCCTAAGCAAATGCTGCTCTTTTGATCTACCATATTTGTTCTAAGGAGTACACCTCTCTGGTGTAATTGTTCACCTCATAGGCCTGTCAATTGGCTATACTTCTTCCAAGACATATTTGTTTTTTCTTCTGGTAGTCCATGATATATTCAATATTCTTCACCAACACCACAATTCAAAACCATGTATCCTTTGGTTTTTCTTATGCTTCCTTTTAGTTTTCAAATGCATATGAGGTGATTGAAAATATGAAGGCTTAGGTTAGGAGAACCTTAGTCCTCAAAGTAAGATCTTTGCTTTTGAATATTTTAAAGAGGTCTTTTGAAGCAGATTTGCCCAGAACAATATGTCATGTGATTTCTTGATTGCTACTTACATGGCCATAGTGCCTAAGGTATTTGAGTGCTGACCAGAAGGCTGGCAGTTCAACCCTACCAGTCACTCCATGGAAGGAAGACAGTGTAATCTACTTCCATAAATATTTGCCACCTCAGAAACCCAGGGGGGATCATTATGGGTCAGAACTGACTTGATGGCAGTGGGTTTGTTTTTTCTGGGGGGAGGGGTTACTTCTGTGAGGGTTGCTTGTGGCTCCAAATAAAATGAAATCCTTGTCAACTTCAATCTCTTCTTCATTTATTGTGATATTGCTTATTGATCTAGTTATGAGGAATTTTGCTTTCTTTATGTTAAGGTGTAATCTCTACTGAAGGCTGTAGTCTTTCATCTTCAGTGATAAATGCTTCAAGTCTCTTAGCAGACCATCTGGTAACCAAATAAAGAATGTCTCATTTAAGGTGGCCAGATAAACAGGACACTCAGTACAATTTGAATTTCAGATTTTTTTTTAGTATAAATATATCAAGAACATGTAATGGGATATACTCATAGTGTTAAAACTGTTCATTGTCATCTGAAATTCAAACTTTCAAATTTAACTGGGAATCAACACTCATTTTCAATAACCTTCTCCCCTTACTTTTTCGTTTCCTGGAGTCTGGATTACTGAGCATTCTGTTTTTCAGCCATCACTTTGAAGAAGTACCAAGTGATTCAACTATGATTAGTGGAAGAGTTCACATATAGAATAGGAAGACAGCACTTCTCAAGGAAAAGGCTTCTTGATCTTTGTATCTTTTTCCTTTCTGTTAGTCAAAAACAAAAAGACTGGAATTGCAGTAGCTATTTGTGATCACAAATATTTGAGGTGACAAATATAAAGTCAAAAGACTGCATCCTAATGGAGAAGCTCTGGGTCCTGGAGCATAACTGAACAACTCTACTTGCTCTGGAGCTCCAATCTCCAGATTTCTCGTTACAGGAAAGAAAACTTTGCCTTCCATGTAAAACCATTGTATATGAATTTTCTGTTATTGGTAGATGAATGAGGTCCTTGCTGATATCTCTTGGAACTTCTATCAATATAGAGCTTTTTCAGCTTCAGATAAAAAAAAAAATAGAAAAAGCAAGTAGGATCAGGGGTACACTAACTTTCTCATATAAAAGAAAAATTTTTTGTATAAAAGCTTTGGGGCTAGGGAGAGAAGAGAGTAAAATAAATCTAGTTTACCAAATCCACTGTCATGAAGTTGATTCCAATTCAGAACGATCCTGTAAGACAGAGTAGAACTGTCTCATAGTGTTTCCAAGGCTGTAAATCTGATGGCAGCAGACTGACTCATCTTTCTTTTGTGGAGCAGTTGTTGGGTTTGAACTGCTAACTTTCCTGTTAGCAGCCAAGCACTTTACCACTACACTCCAGGGTTCCTTGATTTTTCTACTAGATGCTTAAAAGTCTGTATTTGAATCTCTATGGTTAGAGGAGAAGGAGGGAAATATTTACTTTGTTCATATGTGAGAAACTTGATGAGATCATAAGTAAGAAAAGAGGATAAGAAACAATGATATTGTGTGAGAGATTTTTTAAAAATTTGGAAATCAATGTAGCAGCTTCTGAGCCAAGTGACAGATTGTGGAAAGAGTTGGGAAAGAGACTGTTGTCAGCACCTCTGCATGCTACAGACATGCTTCAAAGATCTTAAGGGTTCAGTTCCAAAGTACCACAGTCAAGCAAATATCACAATAAAGTGAGACATACAAATATTTTGGTTTCCCAGTGCATATAAAAATTATGTTTACACTATAGTCCATTAAGTGTGCAATAGCATTATGACAAAGTTTGAGGTCTTGTGAGAATTATGTTCAATTTGTAAAAAACAAAACAAAACAAAAAAAGACTATCTGTGAAGCTCAAAAAAATGAAGCACAATAGAATAAGATATGCCGGCACTCCTCTGGCACTCAAGTTCAGTAGTTTAAGGAGCATCCTGAGGCAGCATCCTTAAATAGGCTTGGGCTTCTCATGGGAGGCACCATCAGCAGGGGCAGAAGTTGGGCCTTATAAGGATAACATATAAACACATTAGAGACAGACTGGAAAATAGACACCATGTAGTAATTGCTGCTGGCAGGCTCCTAGTAATGATTGGAGGACCTTTTGAAGCACACCACGGTTCAGTTATTACACAGATTGAAGAACTTGATCAATTGCATTTGATATTATAAGTCCATGGGTACTGTCACAAAACATTTTAGTGGGCAATATTCTTGTTGACGTAGGCATTTTAAAATCATTTTATTTTAAGGATACTTATTTAACACTGAAGGTACTCTGGTGCTGTAGTGGATAACAATAAGGTTGTTGATCAGAAGGTAGGTGGTTCAAACCCACCAGCTGCTCCACAGAAGGAAGATGAGGCAATCTATTTCCATAAAGATTTGCAGCCTTGGTAACCCAATAGGGATCGCTCTGAGTCAGAATTGACTTGATGACAGTGGGTATGGTTTATTGGTTTTTAATCTAAGACTGAAATGTATGTGCAGTGTGTATCTATTTTCTTAAATAATTTAATAAATCACATTATAAACATTTGATGTAATACCTACCTTTCACATTACTTTAGTTCACGTACTAGTTTATTACTTTACTGAATTTTGTAATAGTTTTCTGACTGTTCACTATGATTCTCTACTTGATCTTCTCAAATCTATGCTGTCTAGGAATACCTTGGAGATATTGTAGGTTCAATTCCAGACCATCACATTAAAGTGAATATTGCAATAAAGCAAGTCACATGTATTTTTAGTTTCCAAGTGCACATAAAAGGTATATTTATGTTATACTATAGTCTATTATGTGTGCACTAATGTATGGAAAAGTTTGAAATATTTTGAGAATTACCAAAATCTGACAAAGAGACCTGAAGTGAGCACATGCTGTGGGAAAAATGATACCAGTAGACTTGCTTGGCATAAGGTTGTCAAGAACCTCTCATTTGTAAAAATCTCAATATCTGTGAAGCATAATAAAGTGAAACACAATAAAAGAATGCTTGCAGTCTGTTACCAGCTCATATCAGTCTCATATTTTAAACATTTTAATTATTCTCTTTTGCCTATAAAGTCCAAAATAAATAACTTCCATAACATAGTCTTTGCTCTGTTTACAGCCTGATCTCTCAGCACTTCCCGTGGTGTACCCTGGCACACAGCCATGTAATCCACTCTTTGAACACTCAATGTTCTCTCATTCGTTTGCACATTCTCTTCCTGCTGTATGGAAAACCATTTTTCTCTTCATCGGTTTCACTTGCTCCTACCAATCCTACAAGCATTGCCAAAGTGATTTTTTTTTTTTTTAATTAAAAAAACCTTTATCAAAAGAACCTTTTGAACCTATTAGGGAGAATTAGTTATTACCCAAAGTTGTGGTCTCATAATAATCTGTGCATATCCCCATATTGAACTCATCACCTAGTTATATGATTGCATGTCTTTTCATTTATATCCTGACTTCCTAATTGGTAAGTAATCTGATTTTGATCTCTTTTCAAAATCAGCTTCAAAATAGTAAGTGTTTAATAATTTTTAATTTTATAAATGAATGACACTTTCTAAAATGAACTCCTCATCAATTGCTCTGTTATTTCTACAGGCAAAATATGTTCAGTTTGGTCAGTTTTTCTCCATACTAGCCACACTACTACTAAGATATTAGAACTTCATCAACTAGATTCAGGATTATTTTCATGGTTGGTATTTCTGTTTCTTTCTATCAGAAGTGTTTTAAAAAGAGAAATTATTTAAACAGATTTTTGGTTTCAGAAAAATTAGCCTGGTGGTTGGGTAGAAATAGAATGCTGGCTAGTGAAGAGAGAAGAAAGCAATGATTTCCACACAGCTATCAGAGGCATTTTTCTTAAATCCATAATTCTGCTCCCTCTACTTCACTTTTCCAAACACTTCTGGTGGAAAATGATGAGCTAAGATTGTGCTTTCAATAGGTTTCTCTCCCTCTGTTCTGATGAGGTTACTAAATTTACATAAGCCAATAAAACCCACTGCTGTCCAGTCAATTCCAGCTCTTAGTGACCATGTTGGACAGAGTAGAACTTCCCCTTAGGGTTTCCAAAGCTCTAAATCTTTACAGAAGACTTCCCTATCTCTCTCTTGGAGCAGCTAGTGGGTTCAAACCACTGACCTCTTGCTTAGCAGCTAGGCACTTAACTACTACACTACCAGGGATCCTTTAAAATCACTTAGAAGGAGGAAAATTAGCTTTATAATTGGAAACTATGGTAGGGGTCAGTAGAGATAATTCAGATGGGCCATAATGATCCCTTGCTTCAGCTCCTCCACTATTCAAGACACCAGAGGAGGAAAACAGATTCTTTTGTCATGGGGTGCCTTCAACAGAATACTGACACATAATTCATTATTTCTTTAACCATGATTAGAATCAATAACGCTTTGGAAGTCAGACTTGCTCAAGCAGAGCCAGCCCACTGAGGTGAACCTATCCAAACCATCACAATGGCAGATCTAGCTCATCTATAGCTCCATGTGCTGGGGTGGGGGGAAGACCTGAATCATCAGTCTCTCCTCAACTCTAAACTGCCAAACAAATTGTACATACTAATGGGAATTGGAAGATCTTCCAGACCATTTTCCCCTAAAATCATCTACCTCAATTTGGAGAAATAAGCCTTTTTACTCATTCACCTTCAATGAAGGTAGAAAAAGCATCATACTTAATTGTTAGCGACCTGGTATCATACAAGCCCAGAAAGCCTTGGAGGCAGCCTATACTAACACATGTAATGTCATTTGGCAAAACTGAACGTTCATTCCAAATTTAAAAATAATTTTCCCTAAGCTAGGGAAAAAGAAAATGTCCCTGGTTTCCTGAAGAATTTTTTTTTTTTTAATTAGAAATCCACAGCAAATAGTTCATTAGCTGTTGAAGAATGACAAAACATCACTACCACTTAGACCTAGGAGAAGATACATGGAGACATCTAGGGAACACCAGGCTGACAGATGCTGAAAGGAGACAAGGAATTTTGTTTTAAAATATCAGCTGTCAGAAAGAGAAAGACTTTACCTGCAGCTGATGTCCTGAAATTGGACTTCTAGACTCCTATACTGTGATAGAATAAATGTCTGTTGTTGAAGCAATCCATTTATGGTATTTCTGTTATAGCAGCAGTAGATAATTAAAGACAATGCAAAGGCAGTTAACTGTGAGCATCATGACAAATTATAGATAACATTGCAAAGCATGGGAATTCTAGAACACTTAATTGTACTCGTGTGGAAACTGTACATAGACCAACAGACAGCAGTTTAAACAAAACAAGAAGATACTGTGTGGTTTAAAATCACACAACACATGCATTCAGGATTCTTTCTCATCACCATATTTATTCAATCTGTATACTGAGCAAATAATATGAAAAACTGGACTATATGAAGAGGAATGTGGCATCAGGATTGGAGGAAGACGCATTAACAATCTGAGATATGCAGATCTTTTCTTCCTGAAAGTGAAGACTTGAATCACTTACAGATGAAGGTCAAAGACTCCAGTCTTCATTATGGATTACACCACAACATTGTTGTTGTTGTTGTTATGTGCCGTCGAGTTGGCCCCGACTCATAGCGACCCCTCCTTGGGTTTCCGAGACAGTATCACTACGGAAGTAGGATTGCCCAACCTTCCTTCCGAGGAGTGGCTGGTGGGTTTGAACCGCCAGCCTTCTGGTTAGCAGTCAAGTGC
>NW_006921799.1:6074988-6078939 GCF_000298275.1 Orycteropus afer afer | reverse complement strand
GTGTCTAAGGCACTTGACTGCTAAGCAGAAGACTGGCAGTTCAAACCCACCAGCGGCTCCTTGGAAGAAAGGTTGGGCAATCTACTTCCATCGTGATACTGCCTCAGAAACCCAAGGAGGGGTCGCTATGTGTTGGGGCCGACTCGATAGCACATAACAAAAACAACAATATCATGGGAACAGACAGATAATTGTTGAAGTCAAAGAGGAAGACTGGAAACTGACCTATCAAATCCTTGAACAGGTGAGACTTTAGTGGTGATCAAAGTGACATTTCAAATTTTAGAGAACAAGTGGACTACTCAATGGTTTTCTGACAACTATCTACAATTTGAAAATAAGTTACATCTACATTACAAATTTACATCATATACAAAATAAATTATATATGAATTAAAAATTCAATTGTAAAAATTAGAAGAATAATAAAATCAAGAAAATAAAAAATATAGCATAAAAAATAAAATTAAAAAATAAATGAACAAAGAACATAGGAAAACACTTTACAGCCAAAAAGGGACTTCTCTCAAGATGACAATAAGGCCATAAACTGATAATAAAAAGGCTGTCAGACTTCACTCTACAAAACTTACTTACGGTGAAAGAAAATTTCATTAGCCATAATATCCAAAATCAAATATTTGACCTCTTCCCCATAGAAAAACACATTTCTCCCTCAGTGATTGGCATCTGAGTAGATAACACCTCTATTTACACAGATGCTCAGGCCAAAAATCTATTCACATCCCTCCTCATCAAAGAAGTCTTTATTGAGCCTTGGTCTAAATAGTATTGCTCACAGTCTATTCCCCTACCCTGATTTATTTTTATTGTACTTCAATTGTATTCATCTGTAAGTATATATTTTCTTTCTTTTTTGCCCCTTCCCTATAGAATGTAAGCTCCCTGAGGACAAGACTATCTGTTTTGTTCACTGCTACATCCTCAGTGTCTAAAAGAGCATTTGATACATAATGAGTTCTCAATAAATATTAATGAAAAATACATAAAATGCTCCTGTAAATAAATAAGAATTATTTAACCTGAAAATAAATGCACAAAGAAACTGAAAGGACCATCAAATAGATATATCAAAATATGCTATCTTCACTAATAATAAAAAAGTAAGTTGACTAAGTGAAAAGATATTTTTATAGGCCATTAGCAAAGAATTTAAAGATTGATGATATTCTGCATTAACACTATGCAGGAAATATAAATACTATTTCAAATGTCAATTATTCATGATCTAACAGCATTTCATTATCACAGAAAAATCTCACTCACTATTGTTGAGTCAGATCTGACTCACAGCGACCTCTCCTTGGGTTTCTGAGGCAGTATCACTATGGAAATAGATTGCCCAACCTTCTTTCTGAGGAGTGGCTGGTGGGTTTGAACCCCCAGGCTTCTGGTTAGCAGTCAAATGCCTTAGGCACTATGTCATCTACTTGTGATACATTCACCATGGTGTAAATATATATGTTCTGGAGAATTTTTCTGCATTGTTTATGAAAGTAAAATTGAACTACACTAATTACATTTTGTATATAGAGATAATATTTGGCAAAGATGTAGAACTAGAGAAATAGATGTGTGTGGTACATAAAAAAATGTGAAATTGCCTTTATGGTTATCGCTGAAAGATGTTTCCAATTTTAGATATTCTTGTATTGTTTGAAATTTACAATAATATTTAAAGTTTGTAATCAGTGAGAAAGTATAAGAGATATAGTTATAATTTTTTAAAGCATCATGTGACCTACTTTTCTATCTTTAAAAGCTTCTCTGCAGTTGTCTATTAGTCTTTTTATATTTGTTGCTGTTGTCACACTAGAGAATTTGATGTGGTGGTATTTTTTTCAAATTATTTCATCTATTTTAAATGGGATTCCTCTTCAGATTCTTTTTCCTTCTTTGCTGTGCTAATTTAGTTTGGTTTAACATAGCTACATTTGTCTCATGAAAGGAGCTCCTCTCCAACCCAGCCACTGTGCTCAAAGTATGATCCAATCATTCGATATTCTTTCTAAAAGAGTGTCATTCTTTTTCATGCCTCTGTGCATTTGTTCCAATTCTTTTATTTGCCTGGCAGCCTCTTTCCATCTTCCTTCCTTTATAAGCTTCAAGCTCTTTTTTGAGACATAGATTAAATATCCCTTCCTATATGAAGTCAAGGAGCTTTGGTAGCAGAGTGCCTAAGGCACTTGACTGCTAACCAGAATGCTGGCGGTTCAAACTCACCAGCCACTCCTCAGAAGGAAAATGGGGCAATCTACTTCCGTAGTGATACTGCCTTGGCAACGCAAGGTGGGGTTGCTATGAGTTGGGGCCTACTCGACGACACATAACAACAACAGCATATGAAGTCAGAGGCATCGATGTCAATGACAGGATTCTTCCCTTCTGTCAAAGAGAGCTGAGTTCAATTCTTAACCAGCGTTCCTCATGTGCAGCCAACATTTGTCTGTCAGTGCTGGCTAGCGTGTTTCTGCGATGATAAATAAGATTTCAGTGAAGCTTCTAAAGTAAGATGGACTGGAAAGAAAGTCCTGGTGACCTACTTCTGAAAACCAACCATTGAAAACCTGTGGATCACAGTGGTTTAAGCTGAAACGAATGGCACAGGACTGGGTCGTATTTTTTCAGTTGTGCATAGGATCATCATGAGGCAAGGCCAATTCCACAGCTGCTAACACCAACAACTATAGGAATCTCCCCGGTGCTCACCAGGAAGTTTCTTTTTGCCCTGTGATCCCAAATCATTTTATAAATGAATTGTTGTCACCTCAGAGCAGTTACCAATTGTAGTGTAATTATTTACCTATATGGGCTCTCCCTAGTTTGACTAGAGACCATTTCTCATCATCTTTGCATATCTGGTCCCTGGTATGATGCCTGACTCACTAAAATTTCTCAATCTCAATAAACATCATTTGGATAATACAAAGAAACCCAAAACCACCTGAGACTTTATGAGTTAAGTTAAAGTTCACCATCTCCTTGCTCATCCTTTTTGAATGGTTATTTAATTTTCCAGACTGATAAGGTCAGCAGTTTCTGTGTTATAATAATAGTGAGGTGGGGTTTAATGCCATGCCTCCTCAGCTCTCCTATGCTTAGAAACCCAGAAAAGTTTTACTGTCCCTGCAGAGACGTGTTAAATGTCGCTCATGTTTCAGTTCTTCCTTGTTACATACCATCTTGCCATTCCTTGCCGTTTAGTCTTCTGGTTGCCCTTTTCCATAGACAAGAACACTTCATGACTTTTGAATCACAGGCTCAGTCTCACTGTGTATTTTCCCTCGTTCCTCAAAAGCAAACGTTATTTGGATCCAACCAAGAACCTATGACTATAAAAGTCAAAAGCAATGTATATGATTATTGTCATAATTACAATAGGATTTAAGCAAGATCCTATTTCTTCCTCCTGAATCTTTTGTTCCTTAACACTTTCACTGGTTTCTACTGTTTGTTCTCTTGGGGTTTCTGGACAATTTATTTTGTTTTTAAAAAGTATTTTAAAATACTTCAGCTGTTCCACATCTCAAACTATAAAGCAAAAGCCCTAGCCTGAACTTGAACTAAAGTTGAAATACATTTTGGAACTTAAGAAGAGCTTTTGTTGCTTGTGTGTTTACTAAATGCAAATGAAGAAGGATTTTGCTATTCTCCTAAGGAAAGAGATAAGAGTTGTGAAAGAAACTATGATGTCTGATTAATTATTTTGTCTATATAAAACGTAAGGCTTTACCCTGTAATTCCCACGTAGAGGATGGTCTTGGCAGAAGAAAAGCTTTTGTATGGAGACAAGAGGCAGCACAAAAGCTGCTTAGTACCCAAGGGACATTGAGGAGCATGGTGTGTACAGAAAGGACCACTGGAAACAGGTTATCTTTTATTACTTTGCAGCACCGAGAGAGCTACAAACCAGCACCCTTGGCACAGATA
>NW_006921799.1:6067611-6074353 GCF_000298275.1 Orycteropus afer afer | reverse complement strand
TATATATATCAGACTTTTACTAAGTTCATTCGATAAATACATGAAAAAATAAATCACAATTATTTTAGCTACAGAACAAATAACGTTCTATCATATGGATATAGCATAAATAATATATATTTCCCCATTTGTTGGAACACGTATGTTGCACCAAATCATTATTGTAAATAACATTAGCAAGGGACATTATTTTATGGAAATTTACATCTTTCTACATTTTTTCTGATTATACAATAGATGAGGAATTATAGGATTAAAACTCATAAATTTTATCAATAAGAGAATTGTTTTCTAAAAAGTCTATATCAATTTGCACTTCTAGCAATGAATGAGTTTAAATTTTGCCCCATCCCTGTTAATACTGGGTTGTGTACTGAGTTGTATATATTTAAATGTGTATACAAGGTACTTTTCTTGGCACATGTTGATTGATTATAATTTTTTAAATATGTCTACACATTTATATATGTAGTTTATATTACATATATATATCAAGAAAAATTGTTGTTGCCAGGTGCTATCGAATGAGCTTCGACTCTTAGTGATCCCATGTACAATAGAATGAAACATTGCATGGTCTTGTGCCATCCTCCACATATTTGCTATGCTTGAGCACATAGTCACAGCCACTGAGTTAAACCATTCCATTGAGGGTCTTCTCCTTTTTCACTGACCTTCTATTTTACCTATATCCTTTTCCAGGGACTGATTCTTTCTGACTTTATGACCAAAATAAATGAGCCCAAGTCAGACCACTGTCTCTTCTAAGGAGCATTCTGGCTGTGCAAGACATTGACTTGTTCATTCTTCCGGCAGTGCATGGTATTTTTAGTATTCTTTGCCAGCACCACAATTCAAATGTATCAATTCTTCTGGGGTCTTCCTTATTCATTGTCCAGTTTTCACATATATACGAAGCGATTGAAAACACCATGGCTTGGGTCAGGTGCACTTTAGACTTCAAAGTGATATCTTTGCTCTTTAATACTTTAAAGAAGTTTTGGCACCATATTTATCCAGTGCAATATGTTTAATTTCTTGACTGCTGCTCCGATGGTCCTAGATTGTGGATCCAAGTACAATGAAAAATTATTTTTTAAAAATTTGTTTTTGAGTGCATTTTTAAATCATCAAGCTTAGAAACTAATGTGTATTTTAAAAATCATATCTATTTCAAAGTGAAACCATTGAACAATATATTCATGTAGTAATGTGGTGCAGTGATTAATAACTCAGCTGTTTAAAACTCAAACTCAAAAGTTCTGTGATTCATATCTACCATCCACACCATGGGAGAAAGATGTAGTAGTTTACTTATGGAAGGATTAAACCAAAATCCAATCCATAGCCCTCAAGTAAATTCTGATTCATAGTGACCCTAACATAGAATTTCCAAAGCTGTAAATTTTTATGAAGCATGTTGTTGTTGTTGTTACATGCCATTAAGTCAGATCTTACTCATAGTGACCCCTCCTTGTGTTTCTGAGGTGGTATTACTATGGAAGTAGATTGCCCAATCTTCCTTCTGAGGAGTGGCTGGTGGGTTTGAACTGCCAGCGTTCTGGTTAGCAGTCAAATGCCTTAGCCACCAAGCCACCAGTGCTTTTTCTTCCATTGAGTGGATGGTATACTGGAACCACTGACCTTTCACTTAGCAGCCAAATTCTTTAAGCAGCCTTCAAAACCCGATGAGGAAGTGCTACTACTCTCTACTACAGAATCTCTATGAGTCAAAATTGACTGGACGACATACAACAACAACAACTACATATATAACTATTTTAAAATATTGGTGAGTTACTGATAAGTGCTAATATGAACATTATGACCTTTGTGAGATAAAAGCCAAAGTACAAAAGTTATAACTATAATCCAATCAATATGGTATTAGTCCCTTTCCTTCCCCATAGGCTGTGTCAGCCAATTGCAAAACACAACTGCCCTGACTGCTATTTCTTCTGTCTGCTTAGCCTATTCTGTTGTTTTTTGCTTTTTCAGGCTTGGTTCATTAAGTTATAATTTGATGACCTCTTTAAAGTGTCTAAAGCATATTTTTCTCCCTACTGTCTATAGAATATTCTTTTTTCCCCATACTGTTTCATTGCTATGGCTGGAAGTGTGGTATTTGTAAGAACAAGTGTTTTATTTCAGTGAGTGTAAATGGGATAACAATTTCAACATAATATTGGGCATTAGTCTTTTTCTTAAAAGTTATGGATTGTCATTAAATAACAAAATATTCTGCTGCCAAGATCTTGCAAGTATTACATTTGTTGTCTGATGCCAAACATCCTCTTTAAATGCTAATGAGCAAAGTATGGCATGCATTCTGTTCTTGATAGATTATGCCTATACCTTCTGTGGTCAACAGAAGGGGAATTCCCGGCCCATATGATTTTCATTCTGGTACACTCATCTCCTTAGTGCTTACAAGCCAGTTAGCATCTCGATGTATTACTCAATCTTATTCTCATGTTGTATAGAACAGGCACAACTTAACTCCGTACACCACCTGACAAAGCAATGTTGTGATCCCTTTCTCTTTGGTATTCTACTGAGGGCAATGCTGTAAACTTTCAATCTCACATCTACACACTTCCTTTGCCTAAAACCAAATAGCCAGTTGACAGAAAGCCTTGAACACACTGCCAACTAGTTTGCTTTTTTCTCTACAAGTCATTTTGGAGGCATTAAAAAAATGTCAAAATGATCTGATAACATGATTTGGTGAAAGACTCTGGGGAGAAGAGTACAATGAGAATAAATCACTGCCGTCGAGTTGGATCTGACTCATAGTGACCCCTCCTTCGGTTCCCGAGGCAGTAGCACTATGGAAGTAGATTGCCCAATCTTCCTTAGCATGAAGCAAAAGAAACACTGCTTTTGCAATAGTTCAGGCTGAAGTTAAGGTGGTTTGATGTTGATGCATTAATTGGGATGGAATCACAGGAAAGTGCTATGAAGCAGAATGCTGCATGGGCTTCAGGGGTATGCTATTTTGAGACTGAATCAAAGCTTTATCCATATTGCTGTGCTTATATTATAATTAAACCTCTTTAAATCTGTTTTATCCACCATCTGTCTGTCAATTTATTGTACTGTTTTGGTTTGCGTGTTGCTGTGAGGCTAGAATCTAGGCTATGAGTATTTCAAATTTCAGCAGGGTCGCTCATGGTCAACAGATTACAGTGGCACTTCCAGACTAAAGCAGAATAGGAAGAAAGACCTGGAAATCTACTTCCAAAAATTAACCAAAGAAAACTCCATGGATCCTAACAGAATATTGTCCGATATAGTATTGGGATATGAGCTTCTAGAACTTATCTGTCAGTTTATAGTGCTGTGGTGACTTGTGCGTTGCTGTTAAGCTGGAGATTCAGCCACTAGTACTTCAAACACCAGCAGGGTCATCCATGGCGGACAAGTTTCAGTGGAGCTTCCAGACTAAGAGAGACTTGAAAGAAGGAAGGGGCCATCCACATCTTGAACAATCAATAAGTAAAAACCTTATGATTAGCAGTGAAACATTGTCTGACATATTAAAGGAAAACATTATCAATAGCCCTGAAACACTGAAAGAGTGCTGGAAGATGGGACTTTCAGGTCAGAAGCCACTCAAAGTAAAACTAGGGAAGTGCTGCCTCCTCAAAGTAGAGCTGACCTTAATGACATGGATGGAGTAAAGCTTTTGGGACCTCCATTTGCTGATGTGGTATGACTCAAAATGGGAAGAAACAGTTGTAAACATCCATCAATAATCTGAACATTGAATGTGTGAATTATGAATAAAGGAAAACTGGAAGTTGGCAAAAATGAAATGGAACAATTAATAAAAATCAATATCCTAGAAATAAGTAAGCTGAAATGGACTGCTTTTGACCATTTGAATCAGACAACCATATGATCTACTGTGCCAGGAATGACAAATTGAAGAAAAATGGTGTGGCAATTCATCATCACCAAAAATGTTTCAAGATCTTTCCTGAAGTACAATGCTATCAATGATAAGATAATATCCATATGCCTACAAGGAAGATAAGTTAATACTACTGCTATTCAAATTTATGCACCAACCACCAAAGACAAAGACAAGGAAATTGAAGATTTTTATTAACTTCTGCAGTCTGAAATTGATCAAATATGTGATCAAGATGTGTTGATTATTACTGATGATTGGAATGCAAAAGTTGGAAACAAAGAAGAATGCCAGTAGTTGGAAAATATGGCCTTAGTTATAGAAATGATACCAGAAATCGCATGATAGGATTTCACAAGACCAAAGACTTTTTCCCTGAAAATATTTTTTTAATAACATAAATTGTGGCTATTCATGTGGAATCCACCAGATGGAGTACACAGGAATCACATCAACTACATCTGTGGAAAGAGACAATGGAGAAGCTCAATATCTTCAGCCAAAACAAGGCCAGGAGCTGATGTGAAACAGACTATCAACTGCTCATATGCAAGTTCAAGTTGAAGCTGAAGACAATTAAAACAAGTCCACAAGAGCCAAAATAAGATGTTGATTATATTCCTCCTGAATTGAAAGACCACCTGAAGAATAGATTTGATGCATTGAACACCAATAACTGAAAACCAGAGGAATTGTGGGATGAAATCAAGAACAGCATACACGAAGAAAGCAAAAGGTCATTAGTAAGACAAAAAAGGAAGAAAAGACCAAAATCGATGTCAGAAGAGACAAGAGACTCTGAAATCTGCTCTTGAACAGACAGTGGCTAAAGCAAATGGAAGAAATGACAAAACAACAGAGCTGAACAGAATATTTCAAAGAGCAGCTTGAGAAGACAAAGTCAATTATTATAATGAAATGTGTGAAGACCTGGAGTTAGAAAACCAGAAGGGAATAATATGCTTGGCATTTCTAAAGCTGAAAGAACTGAAGAAAATAATTCAAGCCTTGAGTTGCAATCCTGAAAGACTCTATAGGCAAAATATTGAACAATGCAGGGATCATCAAAAGAAGATGGAAAGAATACTTAGAGACACTGTACCAAAAAATATTGGTCAATGTTCATCTATTTCAGGAGGTGGTATATGGTCAAGAACCAGTGGTATTGAAGGAAGAAGTCAAAGTTGCACTGAAGGAATTGGCAAAAAAATACAAGGCTCCAGGAATTGATGGACTATCCATTGACATGTTTCAACAAACAGATGTTGTGCTGGAAGCACTTACACATCTATGCCAAGAATTTTAGAAGATAGCTACTTGACCAAGTGACCAGAAGAGATCCATATTTGCATACATTCCAAGAAAGGTGATACAACAGAATGTAGAAATTATTATAACAATATCATTAATATCACATGGAAGTAAAATCTTGCTTTTGAAGATAATTCAAAAACAGTTGTAGCAGTATATTGACAAAAAACTTCCAGAAATTCAAGTTGGATTCAGAAGAAGATGTGGAAGGAGGGATATCATTGCTGATGTCAGATGGATCTTGGCTAAAAGTAGAGAACACCAGAAGGATGTTTAGTTGTGTTTTATTGGCTATGCAAAAGCATTCTACTGTGTGGATCATAATAAATTACAAATAACACTGAGAAGAATGGGGATTCCAGAACACTTTCTTCATTTGTGCTCATGAGGAACCTGTACATAGAGCAGAAAGCTGTCATTCATATAGAACAAGGTGATACTTCATGGTTTAAAATCAGGAAGGGAGAGTGTCAGGGTTGTATCTTTTCACCATAGTTGTTCAATCTGTATTCTGAGAAAATAATCTATGAATCTGGACTATATGAAGAAGAATGTGGTATCAGGATTGGAGGAAGACTCATTAATAATGTACCATATGCAAATGACACAACTTTGCTCACTGAAAGTGAAGATGACTTGAAACACTTACTGATGAAAATTAAAGATTATGGTCTGCAGTATGGATTAAACCTTAACATAAAGAAAATGAAAATCCTCACAGTTGTTCCAATATAAACCACATCATGGTAAATGGAGAAAAGATTGAAATTGTCAAAGATGTCATATTACTTGGTTCCACCATAACACCAATGGAAGCAGCAGTCTAGAAATAAGGGGACGTATTACGCTGGGCAAATCTCCCGCAAAAGATCTCTTTAAAGTGTTGATAAGCAAAGACGTCCTTTTGAAGACTAAGCCATGTAACACAAGCCATGGTATTTTCAGTAGCCTCATGTGCATATGCATATGCAAAACTGGGCAATGAATAAGGAAAACGAAGAAGAGTTGATGCTTTTGAGTTGTGGTGTTGGCAAAGAATACTGAAAATACCATGGACTGCCAGAAGAACTAACAAACCTGTCCTGGATGAAATCCAGCCAGAATGCTCCTTGGAAGTTAGAATGGCCAGACTTCATCTCATTTACTTTGGTCATGCTTGGTAAAGTGGAGGGACAGTGAAAAAGGGGAAGACCCTCAAGGAGATGGATTGACACTCTGGCTGCAACAATGTGCTGAGGTATAACAAGGATTGTGAGGCTGGTGCAGCACTAGGTAGTTTTTGTTCTGTTGGACATAGGGTCACTATGAGTTGTGCCAACTGGATGACACTTAACAACAATAGGCTGAAAGGCTCTCAAAATTCACAAAGGCTGCTATAATGAAATTGAACATACCAGTGATTGTAAAGATGGCACAAGACTGGACAATGTTCTATTCTGTTGTGCAAGGGATTGCCATAAGTCAGATCTGACACATTGGCAATTATCAATAGCACAACTTTTTTTTTTTTTTTTT
>NW_006921799.1:6065672-6066911 GCF_000298275.1 Orycteropus afer afer | reverse complement strand
GAATTAGGGATTTTGGTGCTCTGAACAGCTCACTGAATCAGAGTGCACCAAACACAGAAGAGCAGAATTAGAGGAAAGGCACAGGGAGATTATTTAAGAAAGAGCTACCTGTTGGAGGACAGACGGGCAGCCAAAAGAGGCCATTGGAAACTTCCTTGGGGAAATCACTGAATGGCAGGTGAGGGTGGCCACCTGAGATCCCCGTGAGCCAAGAAAGGAGACACCCTATATCTGCATACCAGTAAACACTCCAATATCCCAGCGGGCAGCCCCAGGGATCTGCTTCCAGCACTTGATTTGGTCAGTAATTTGGGTCATCTTGTGCAAATAGGTGTGCACAAAACCACTTAGACTCAAGCGGAGAGCTCACTGTTGCACCAGGAAGGCGAGCTCCCTCCCCTTTCAGCGGGTCACTGAGTAAGCTTGGGTCAGCCTGGGAGATATCGTGCTTATCTTTGTCATGGACATTGAGTCCACAGTTTACTAGCAGGTACTCCCCTGACTCCAATACAGCTGCAATTGCGTGCATCTTTCGCACCACAGATGGGCAGTATCACAGACAAATTCCAGAGCCATTAGTGGTCTGGCGAGATTGCACCAGCACCACAGGCAGATGAGGTGGGGAAAAGAGGAAGCCGCGGCTGAGTGTGGTCCCATGAATTTGCCTTGGATCAGCTCTTTGGCACTGAGGGGCCTCGGAAGCGGGCTCTTTGAGTGCGCCTGAACTGGTAGAAAGTTGTGACTCCCTAACAACAGGAATTTTTCCTGAGATAGAGCCTCGGTCTTGTAAATAACTATATCATCAATAATAGCTTGCTCAAAGCTCTAGAAACTGACCCTAGCAACACCAAGCTTTCCTTCTTCTGCTCCCACCTTCTCCAACAATAACTTCACTCTTTCAATAGAAGAAACCACATTACCATAAAACCTCCTGCTTCGAACTCTAAACCCTCTTTACAACAAACAGAAACACATATCCACATTACACACAGTGATCCCAAAATCAAAAAGAAAACAGCACAGCGACCCAACATATCTGAATCAATAATAAATAAATAATAATAAATAAATAAATAATAAATAATAAAATAAAATACACCAGCTTCACCTTTTCAAAATATTAAACCATAAAACCAAGACAAAACAAATCAACGTGTAACCAGCAGCTAGACACAACCTAAAGAGACAGTGCTCTACCAGATTCCAGGGGCTCAAGAAGAGGTTCTGCTTTCCAGTAAC
>NW_006921799.1:6044493-6050645 GCF_000298275.1 Orycteropus afer afer | reverse complement strand
AAGCCATGGTATTTTCAATTGCTTTATATGCATGTGAGAGCTGGGCAATGAAAAAGGAAGACTGAAGAAGAGTCAATGCTTTTGATTTGTGGTATTAGTGAAGAATGCTAAAAGTACAATGGACTGCTAAAATAACTAACAAATCTGTCTTGGAAAAAAGTGCAGCTGGAATGCTCTTAGGAAGTGAGAGTGGCGAAACGTCATCTCACCTACTTTGGTCATGTTGTAAGAAGGGACCACTCCCTAGAGAAGGATACCATGCTTGGCAAAGTGGAGGGACAATGAAAAAGGGGAGTCCTTCAATGAGATGGATTGACACAGTGGCTGCAGTGATGGGCTCAGGTATAGCATGGATTGTGGGGTGGCACGGGACCAGGCAGTGTTTCGTTCTGCTATACATGAGGTCGCTATGAGTCAGAGATGACTCGACGGCACCTATCAACAACAAAGGAATGTATTTCTCTACGATTTTACTGAATTCTCCATTTCCTTGATGACTGCCAGCTAGGGGTCACTCTCAGCTCCTAGCAACCACCCTCAGTTCCTTGCCAAGTGACCCACTAATAGATCCTCTCCCATCATGACAACAAGCATCTTTAAAGCTAGCAGGAGACTGTCTTTCTTCAGTCTGGTAAAACAGATCTTACACAACATAATGTAATGAAGATAGTGACTATTCAGTCACCTGTGAATAGAATAGTCACCTGTGAATAGAATAGTCACCTGTGAATAGAAGCTGCCAAAAGAATGAAGAAATTTGTCTTGAAGAAGTGTAGCCAAAATGCTCCTTAAAAACAAATATGGTGACAATTCACCCCAATTACTTTGGACACATTATCAAGAGTGACCAGTCCCTGGAGAAGGACATCATGCTTGGTAAAGCAGAGTCAATGAAAAAGAGGAAGACCCTCAACAAGATGGAATGTTACAGTAGCTGCAATATTAGGCTCAAACATACCTAAAATTGTGAGGGTGCCACAGGGCTAGGCAGTGTTTTGTTCTGTTGTGCACAGGGTCACTATGAGTCGGAACTGACTCAACCGTACCCGACAACAACAACAAACAAACTTGATGCTCCTTTTTTTTGTCAGCACGAGAAAGTCCAACATCTCATTATGGTGGACAAAATCCAGTAAGCACCCACGTATTTTGCAAACATCCTAGTCAATACCCCAAATAGCTGTAGAGACTTGACTATCCACATTTTGGCTATTATCAATTGGTTGACTTTCATGTCTGTTAATCTTGATTATTTCCAGGGTACATGTGCCCTAAGTTGGTCCTGAAGTGTTCTGACTCAGGCTGATGTTATTATATATCTTAGAGTGTTGTTATGGAATAATATTCTTATTAGAGCAAGAAACAAATATTTTGTTAAAACATTCATTAGGGTTTTTGTTACAGTATTGAATAGACTATAAATACTACATGGTGCCAAAGGGCAATATGAGTATTCTGCCTGTAATATATTTATGGACTGGGCCTAAGACCCATGTTGGGCTGACAATTCTAATGCCCATGTACTATTTAATTCAAAACAGATGAAAAAGTCAATTAATCAAAGAGTAACACCAGAAAATGTATTCCTGTTGAAATTCTAACCTACATACATGCACATATATTTCAAATAGGCCTTTATAAAATACTATATAGAAAAATAGAAACTTTCTTATTTTTACTAGATTCAACTCTGTTCTTATACATTAGAATGTTCTAAATAGGAAATAAGTAAATCTGGTAGTGCAGTGGTTAAATATTCAGCTGCTAACAAAAAGGTCATAGATTCAAACTCATTAGGGCTCAGAGGGAGAAAGACCAGGCAATGGGTTCCTGTTAAAGATTATAGCCTAGAAACACTATGGAGCAGTTCTGCCCTGTAATAGGTGGTCACTATGACTCAGAATCAACTTGATGGCACATAAGAACAACAAATAAAGAGTAACTTAATAACAGGACTACTAACTTTAAAATATATATTCTGAATTTTGTATAGGATGGGAACTTGAATTAGCATAGGCTAATTAAAGATACTTATATGAAATATATTTTTAGTTTTCATAAATTTTGCATCTATAGACTTATTTTCTAATAGAGATATCCAGATCTACTAAGTAATCCAGATTATTTACAGCACATCACGTACAATTTCTGCTGAAATTGAAGAAGACTTGAAGCACTTATTGATGAAGATCAGAGACTACAACTTTGGTGTGGATTTTACTTCTTTGTATTGAACCAATATTTTGAATTGGATTTCACTTCTTTTTATTGAACTTCTTATATTGGACCAATAAGAAATAACATGATAAATGGAGAAAAGATTGACGTTGTCAAGGATTTCATTTTACTTCTTGGAAAACCAAGGAGGGGTGGCTATGAGTCAAATTGAGTTGATGGCAGTGAGTTGATTCACAATCAATGCCCTTGGAAGCAGCAGTCAAGTAATCAAGTGATAATTGTGCAAATTTACTGCAAAAGACTTCTTTAAAATATTAAAGAGCAAAGATGTCGTTTTGACTAACGTGTGCCTGACCCAAGTCATGGTATTTCCAGCAGCCTCATGCTTGTGAGAACTGGACTATGAATAAAGAAGGCTGCAGAAGAATTGATACATTTGAATTGTGGTGTTGGCAAAGAATTTTTAATGCACCATGGACTGTTAGAAGGAGAAACAAATCTGTATTAGAGGAAGAACAGCCAGAGTGCTTCTTAGAAGCGAGATTGGCTGGATTTTGTCTCTCATACTTTGGTCATGTTGTCAGAAAGGACTAGTGCCTAGAGAAGGATACCTTGTTTGGTAAAGTAGAGGGTCAGCAAAAAAGGGAAAGACCATCAATGAGATGATTGACACAGTACCAGTGACAATGTGCTCAAGCACAGTGAATCTTGTGAAGGTGACACAGGACTGGGCAGCGTTTCATTCTGTTGTACAGTGTCCCTATGAGGTGGAACTGACTCAACAGCACCTAACAACAACAACAACAATGTACAGTCCCTAGAGCATTGCAAAGTAGAAAATTTGGTCATTTGTAATGTCCTATATGTTACAAATAAACTGTTTAGATATAACAGGAAAATGTGTATATGTCTCCAAACCAAAAAAAAAAACCCAAATTCACTGCTGTCGAGTCAGATTTGACACATAGAGACCCCTCCTTGGGTTTCCAAGGCAGTATCTCTACAGAAGAAAATTGCCCAATCTTCCTTCCGAGGAGTGGCTGGTGGGTTTGAACCACCAGCCTTCTGGTTAGCAGTCCAAAGAATGTGTTATATTATAAGAGTTTTTCCATGATAGTTATTATCTATCTTTCCTAATATGCTTTACAGTGAAATGCAATATTCATAATTTCAACAGAAAAAAAAAAAATAGCACTTTGTTATTGAAATTGAAATGCAATGTATGTTCACAAATCAGAGAGAAAAAATATGAGTATGCATGCATAATTTTAAAAAATCAATTGATATGGATTTCCCTGACAATCAAAGGTGTAGTATGAATATTTTATTATCTAAACTTTAAGATATTGCAACCACTGTTGTCAGGGATGCACCACATTGTTGTGGAAACTGCATGGGTTTGAAATCAGATAAATCCTGGCCTTGCAACTCAGAATTCATGAACCTGGGAAAGTTTCTTATCCCTCAGAACCCTAGTTTCCATCTTAAAAATGGAATCAATAACCAAACATTTAAAACATCTCACATAAACACATAGTAGGTACATCCACACACAAAAAAATACTTTCCTTCCTTTGGTTTCCTGTAAAGAAATGAAAAGCAGAAGTTGTCTTTTAAAAGCACTAATGATTTGATGTATCCCAAGGCAAAAATATAGGCAGGTTCAGAATTTGGTTCACATGAAATGTCAAACATGACCTCTAGAGCATAGCTTAGACCAACAAGTGTGACAATTGTGAGATGTTAGTATGACAGAGATTTAGGTGCCAGAACTACATCTCTATCAACTAGCTTTGTAGTGTGGGGAAAAAAAAAAAAAAAGACACATTTCACAGATCTCCAAGTTTTTCAAGTATCAAATGATAAAATGAAGGTTCTGCACATGAGATCACTCTTCCAAAAGTAAAAAAATATGTATATATTTTTTTTATTCTTTTGTAAGAAAAGCATTCTGGAAAAATCTGAGTAACTGGAAAAGGTTGAATTTTTTTTCTTAGAGGACGATAACCAGGTTATTTTCCTTTTCCTGCTTCCTTTTCCAATTAGCTCCTTTCTCCAATATGAACTAAGTTAGCAATGTTTTCACCTCACAAACTTCTTCCTCTGTTTGCACTTCAGGGTCTTTAATTGAACAGTTGATATCTTAAAATCATTAAAGCATTGTTTTTCAAAATACCTCTACAAAGATCATAGTAAAACTAATATTGCCAGGAAAATGTACAAATTCTTTGCATTTCTTAAATTGATCACTCTTTTGTCCCACGTAAAAAGTGAGATCTATTCCCTAGAGTTGGCACATTAAGTATGGACCTTGTATAAACTTTTCAGACACGAACCCTCTCACAAGACTCTGCATGTATATTGAATGAGGCAGAGTATTGGATGGTAATAAGTGCATTTATAAGCATTATTTCTATAGTGAAAAAAGGTTAATTTGAAAGTCATTCCTCCATTCAAGAAGAACAATTTTCTCTAGTCTTCTGACTATTTATAGAAAGACCTTTACATGTGCAAACTAATTAATAAATGGGATCAATTTCAAGGTATTTTTTCTGGTTCATCACCACTTAATCATTCAATTTAAAAAACATTTTAAAGGCCAAGTCTAAAATAGATTTGCACCCATGCCCCCAGTGTGAATTTTTCATTCTTTACAACATGGAGTAGGTACTGTATAATGACCTTTTCTCTGTTTAGAACAGGGATTAGAATAATACATTTGACCCTTAACAGTCACCTGGGATAGATGTTAGTCTCCGTGTTCAATAAACTGAAATATGTCTCAAGTGTCCCAAGGTTAAGGCCATGACTTTAAACTATTTAACACAGAGTACCGTACTGATTCACTTGGACTCTTAGGTTTAAAAAAAAAAAAAAAAAGAAAGAAAGAAAAGAAAAGGACTAAATTTTACATACTTTATCAGAACAATTTCTTTTCTCACTACAATTAAAGTAAATATTTTACATTGCAAATAAAGCAAGTTAACCTAAAATGCATTGTGCATTATAATAAAATTTATAGCTGCATAAATAGCAGTGTAAACTTACAGAAAGACTAGTAATTATAGTGCCATTGATGGTCTTTGTTGCTTTAATTCTGAGGCAGCCAGGATGATTAAACTGAATTTTAATCGACTTCTCCATTAAAAATGCTGGCAGAGGAGCTCCTTTAACCTTTCTCATTGATTGAACACAACAATCACCATTCAATTATAATGCAAAAGGACATTTGTTATAATGTAGAAAAGATGCATGAGCCATTTCCTTTTACTCTAGACAATCAATGAGATGACTCCTACTTCTGTAAAGGTGAGAATGCTCTACCTAGGAATATGATAAAACCTAAACCAAGAGAAACCTCTTCAGTGTTCAGAGGAGCAGGAAATGTCCTCATGAACCTAATCTGGAACAGATTCATTAAGTGGAAACGTATCTTCTACTACTATTTACAATAACCACATCTATCCTTGACATACTGTGTTTCTTCTTTGGGTTTCAAAGTACTTACATTACCATGATCAAAGTTTAATGGTGAATTAATTAGAGTGGTTACTGGGCCTTTTATACGTGTTCTCAGTGCATGCTTAACTATACAAATCAAGGCAATACTAGTGATTGGGATAACAGAATTTTAGACTACGAAGGACGTTGAAGATTAACAGGTAATCCAGATTAACAGATTTACCTAAAGTCAGATAGCTAATTGGAACAAACCCTGAACTGGGATTGAGGTCAATCAATTCTCCATTCAACACTTGTTGCATCTTGTCACATGTGCAGTATTTTCTCATTTCTAGTTACGCTTTTTACCTGATTTCATGTTGTTGTTCTTATGTGCCATTGAGTCAGACATGACTCATAACTACTCCTCCCTGGATTTCTGAGGCAGTATCACTATGGAAGTAGATTGCCCCATCTTCCTTCCGAGGAGTGGCTGGTGGGTTTGAACCGCCAGCCTTCTGATTAGCAGTCAA
>NW_006921799.1:6031769-6038007 GCF_000298275.1 Orycteropus afer afer | reverse complement strand
AAAAGACAGTGGAGGTTACCAGGCGTCCCTGGCCCTCCTCTCCTCCCGGGGCATCCCCCATGGCTGCAGCCTGCGGCTCTCCGAGTACGTCTACCAGCCGCAGTTTCGGGTCCCTCACGGGAAGCGAAATAGCTGCGAAACTGACAATGTGCACTTCAAAACCGATTGGGTCACGACCTACAAAACAAAGAACAGACATAAACTGGCGCCAGACTTACCTCCAAGAGCGGCTTTGAGAGTGAGGGGTGGTCGTTTCGATCCCGGACGAGCCCCCAAAATGTTGGGTTGCCCTTTAGCAGGGCTTCCACAACCCAAGTCAGGGATAACGTCACCCAGAATCACTCACGAAAGACGTCTCTTGATGCAAATGCAGGAGGAATTTATTCGAAGTTCCAGCGCGCTGGGGCTCGACTCACATCCCACGCAGTGGCAGAGGAGTGGAGCCACCAGCAACAAATTCACACAGTATTTAAAGGCAAAACTACAAGGGGGTGGTCAGAGAGAGTACAGATAATTGGTAAGTTTAAGTTTGAATTCTCGGAGGGAGTACAAACAATTGGTGAGTTTAAGTTTGAATTCTCCAATTACATGGCATGGTTGAGTTCAGGGCTTAGTCATCCTTGCCTCGCCCCAGTTCCTGGAACTGGGGCCCACCCTTTTGCTGGCCTTAATAGTGGCCTCTTATTGCTATATTAAAATATCACATTTTAATTTTACCTTAATTTTGCATTTCTAATTTCGTATTTACATTTTTAATTCCACACTCCAAAACTAAGATCATAGGCATATGGCCCAATCAACCATAACAACGAACGCAGCCATTTGTTCCTCCCCATCTAAAGACCTAGTTATCAAAAAGTAGGGATGGTTTATTCCTGTGGTGGCCTGCCTTACTTTCTGTCCCACAAAATCACTTGTACAATAAAATGGGTGTTATTTTATGCCATTAAAGTTTGACATAACTTCTCACAATTAATACATAATCAGAAACTCTGTGTATGTGTGGCACAAACGATTTGCACTCAACTGCTAACAAAAAGACATGGCATTATGGAAGAAAGTTCTTGCAATATACTTCCCTATTACGGCTAATAAACCCCTAACCCATTACCCTCAAGTTGGATCCGACTCATAGCGACCCCTCCTCAGATTTTGAGGCAGTACGGCTATGGAGGTAGATTGCCCAACCTTCCTTCCGAGGAGTGACTGGTGGGTTTGAACAGTCAGCCTTCTGGTTAGCAGTCAAGTGCCTTAGGCACTATGTTACCAGAGCTCTATGGAGCACAATTCTATTCTGTACTACAAGGGGTTGCCATAAATTGGAATTAACAATGACAATGGTTTTGGTTTATTTACATATGTATATATCTCTTTCCCTCTCACTCTGTGTTTGTGTGTGTGTGTGTAACTATCTAATAAAGCTCCTGAGCTTTAATTTCTAACTGGATTTAGGGAAGCTAAAAGTAGAAAGTTTATAATACTAATTTAATTTCTTTGCAGCATGCACTAGGTGTTCTAATGCATTTAGTTATTTAGGAGAACATGACACAACTCTCTACTTTAAGTATTTTGAACATATGTCCAATCCCTAAATCCAAAAAATTATTAGATATGAATAATTATTTTGTGTATACTTAAGCAACTGCTTATATGTATCCAGATCCATACCCCCAAGTTGCTTCTTTTAAAAGTCAACTTGAATGTTCATCTGATAGCAATTAAGATGTTTTCTATAATCAGCAACTTATAATAAGTCTATTAAAATAGTAAAAAGCACAGAAACAAGGAAAACAAAAACAAAACAACCTTCTCTCTTCATAAAACCTGGAATTGAAACAGAAATCCTCCAAAATTAAGGACATCTGAGTTTTAAATTTGAAGCTCAAATGATTATATAATATTTAAAAATGGTATTGGAACTATACGTAACTTAAATTGTTGTTGTTGTTAGGTGCCATCGAGCCAGCTCTGACTTGTAGTGACCTTTTGTTCAGCAGAATGAAACACTGCCTGGTCTTGTGCCAGCCTCACAATTCCTGATATAACTGAGCCCATCGTTGCATCCACTGTTAATCCACCTTGTTGAGGGCCTTCTCTTTTTTTTTTTGACCTTCCACTTGACCAAGCATGATATCCTTCTCCAGAGAATGGTCCTTTTTGACAACACAACTAAAGTAAGTGAGAGGAAGTCTGGCCCTTCCCACTTCCAAGGAGCATTATGGCTACACTTCTTCTAGGACATTTACTAGTTCTTTTAGCAGTCCATGGTACTTTCATCATTCTTTGCCAGCACCATAACTCAAAAGTATCAACTCTTCTTCAGTCTTCCTTATTCATTGTCCAATTCTCACATGCATATGAGGTGATTGAAAATACCATAGCTTGGGTTAGGAGACCCTTATTTTTCAAGGGGACATCTTTGCTCTTCATCACTTGAAAGAGATTATTTGCAGATTTGCCCAATGCAATATGTCATCTGATATCTTGACTGCTGCTTCCATTGGTGTTGATTGTAGAACCAAGTAATATGAAGTCTTTGACAGCTTCAATCTTTTTCTCCATTTATCATGATACTGCTTAATAGCCCAGTTGTGAAAATTTTTGTTTTCTTTCTTTGCTGTGGTCCATACTGCAGGCTGTGGTCTTCAGTCTTCATCAGTAAGCTCTTCACGTCATCCTCACTTTCAGCAAGCAAAGTTGTGTCATGTGCGTATCACAGGTTGTTAATGTCTTCCTCCAATCCTGATGCCACATTCCTCTTCATATAGTACATTTTCTAGGACTTTTTTGCTCACCATGCAGACTGAATAAGTATGGTGAAAGGATACGACCCTGATGCACTCACTTCCTGATTTTAAACCATGCAATATCCCCTTGTTTTCTTCCAATGACAGCCTCCTGGTCTATGTACAGATTCCTCATGAGTATAATTAAGTGTTCTGGAATTCTCATTCTTCTCAATGTTATCCAAAATCTGATCCACACAATTGAATGCTTTTGCATAGTCAATAAAACACAAATAAATATCTTTCTGGTATTCTTTGCTTTCAGCCAATCCAAGATCCATCTGACATCAGCAAAGGTGTCCCTCATTCCATATCCTCTTCTGAATCCAGCTTGCATTTCTGGAAGTTCTCTGTCAACATACTGCTGCAACCATTTTTGAATTATCTTCTGTAAAATTTTACTTGCATGTGATATTGATGACACTGTTTGATAATTTCCACATTCTGTTGGATCATATTTGAAATGGGTATAAATATGGATCTCTTCCAGTCAGTTGGCTAGGTAGCTGTCTTCCACATCTCTGGGCATGGCCAAGTGACAGTCTCCAGTGCAGCCTCTATTTGCTGAAACATCTCAATCGGTGTTCCATCAATTCCTGGAGCCTTATTATAGACATAGCATATGAGATTGGAAGCATGTTACTGCATTTCCAAGTTAAAATATACATGTTTGTGAAAATAAAATCATTGGCTATTGAAGGAGAAAGAACATGAAATTTGACTACCAAAAAAAACAAAAAGGAAAAACCAAACCCACTGCCATCTCAGTTGATCCTGACTCATAGCCATTCTAAGGGGCAGAGCAGAACTTCATCATAGAGTTTCCAAAGGTACAAATCTTTACAGAAACACATTGCTCAATTGTTCTCCCATGTGACAGCTGGTGGGTTCAAACTGCCAAATTTTGGTTAGCAACAGAATGCTTTAATCACTGAACCACCAGTGCTCCTTGATTTGGCTACCAAAACCGAAATCTACTGCCATCAAGTCGATTCTGATCCCGATTGGGTTTCCAAGGCTGTAAATCTTTACAGAAGTGGATTGCCTCACCTTCCTCTCATGGAGCAGTTGGTGGATTTAAGTTGCTGATCTTCTGTTTAGTACCCAAATGCTTTACCCACTATACCACCAGAGGATTACAGTGAGTGAGTTTTAGTACTCATGTTTGCCAGCCAAGCCCTTCCAAGGGTTTATTCAGAGGTCTATTTAATGCCCAGATCCATTATCCTTTTTTGCAAGAGGAAAACTATTATCCTCCATAATTTTACATACCCAAAGCCAAATTTACTGCTGTCAACACTGATCCGACTCATAGCAATCCCCCCTTGGGTTTCGGAGGCAGTGTCACTACAGAAGTAGATTGTAATCTTCCTTCCAAAGGAGTGGCTAGTGGGTTTATTTCTTCTTATAACATTTTTTTGCTGAATCTGCTTGCTTGTTATTGAAAATTATAGTGTTCATGTATTAATCTCTAAAAATGTGGCCTTCATTGGTTTCTTTACTATTCATGCACTAAGTATATATTTATATTATTAATTAATATTATTAATTTTTCAGGTCATAAAATAAAAATTCTCTTTTATTATAATATTTTCTAAAAATACACTGAAGAACAAGTATCACAAAAGGAATAACTCAAATCCTACCAGCATGGTACCATAGATCCCAAATGGTCAGGAATGTTGAAATTAGTGTTTGTAGAAGGAATAACTGAGTTGCAGCATGCAGGAGAAATTACCTACTTTGTCAGATTCAGGATGACTTGGGAACCACTCAGAGTAAGCTCTGGGCACAAAGACTTCATGGCAACAATCTATGTGAGTGGGAGGTGAAATGATAAATTATTTTCTGTGGGCTGAAAGATTTCCCCCCAAGCTTAGGAAACAGAGCAAGCTTTGTCTCATGTAATAGATTCTGATTATATCATTCCTGGAGTAGAAAACTTTGAGTGGTGAAAGCCCCAAGAATTAAAGCCTTCCCAATGTCAACCTACTTGTATCATTTTCCAGAGATGATGACTGTGAGGATTTAGATGGAACACTTCAGTGACTGCACTGTGCCTTTTACCTCCTGCTATGACTTAGGTTTATAATATACCCTAGAACAGATGTCCTGGTTATGCCAACTCACTTTCCAATAATCTACATGTCTCTCTTTGTGCTGAGAGAATGACAGAAGTAATTCTCTGTGGACGGTACTTAGATTAAACTTTAAAGGAGAAAAATCATTTTAATAATCAAATAAAACTGTTTTTAAAATATATTGGAAATTCTTTCTCTGAAGTGTTTTTGCTATGTTGGTTAACTCTTTTTTGAATGAGTTTAAGTGACTCGGAGAACTCATATTAATCACTTGCCATAGGCACATAAAAATAAATCTCAGACAGACAGAAGAAAAGATTCCTTGGAGACTAGGTGGCTAACCTGGTTACCAGAAAGGTGGTCTTAGAGCTTCAGAATCTGACTTGTAGCACTTACTGACAATTTAAGATAATCATTTTAAAAAAATGCTTCTATACTTCAAATTTCTACTGTCTTGGGAGTGGGATGGTGGTTAATATTGTCACTTTTACTAAATTTAAACTTTGTTACATATAGATCTAACTTCTTGATACAACATTGCTATATTTAGAACTGAAGTTCTGGATCTCAGAGGGTACTAACTAAATCACTTCATGCATTCATGCATTTACACATTTGTTTCACTACCATTTATTATGTCAGAAAGGTCTCTATCTGAGAATAGCATTGATTCATCCAGTTGAAAGCTTGCACAGTATAAAAGGAGTATGCTTAACACATAGGAAAGAAAAAAAAAACTTAAACTATCCTTGAGATCAGAAACATCTTCTTATAGGAAGTGACTTAGAGACTGGGTAGACAATTCATAAGAAAGGTGAGTCTAAAGAGCTCTTGTGGTGCAGTGCCTAAGGCATTTGACTGCTAACCAGAAGGGTGGTGGTCCAAACCTACCAGCTGCTCTGCAGAATTCTGTAAAGATTTACCATCATGGAAAACCAATGGAGGTCTCTATGAGTCAGAAGTTGACTAGATGGCAATGAATTTGGTTTTGGTTTAAAGCAGGTGTAGAAGGTTGATAGGTGAATTGCAAATTTGGCAGGATAGGACAGTGGTCAGTTAGGAGACAATGAAAGGAGGAAAACTCAGGTAACTCCTATTTTGTTAAATGGATTAGCAATGTTTACATATTTATAGAAGTTAAGTCACATAGAAGTCACATCTTTGTTCCTGGTTGTTGAATGTTATCCCTTCTCTAGCATGATGAGGACAAAGAGCTGCATTCTAAGCCTTGCCCTTGATTGGGTTTGAGTGTCCCACCTAGCCTGAGCTGAGTCCTTCTTTTAAAGAGGAATTTTACTGCAGGATTTCATAAAGCACTGCAGGTATGTCTTAGGGTTCTGCAGAGAAATAATAATAATAATAATAATATAT
>NW_006921799.1:6027503-6030564 GCF_000298275.1 Orycteropus afer afer | reverse complement strand
AACCTTCCTTCCGAGGAGTGGCTGGTGGGTTTGAACCGACAGCCTTCTGGTTAGCAGTCAAGTGCTTTAGGCACTATGCTACCAGAGCTCCTAAGACTTCTTATAGTAGATTTTAATTTTTTTAATATGAGTTTGTTTTTCAATTGAGCAATTAATTTTCAAATAATTATAAATTTACATGCAATTGTAAGAAATGAAATAATACAGTATGTTACCTTTTGAGATTGGCTTTTTTTCTCCACACAATTCATTGAAATTCAACCAGGTCAATGACGTATTATGAATTTGTTCCTCTTAATCTTTGAGTAGTATTCCATGACATGTATATGCCACACCTTCTTAAAAAAAAATTGACCCCTCAAAGATTATTTTTGTTGCTTGTGATTTTTGGTCACTGTGAATAAAGTTGTTACAAAACATTCATGTACAGATTTTTCTGTGAGCATACATTTTCCACTTCTCTGGAAAAAAATTGCTCAGGAGTGCAATTACTGGGTTGGATGGTAGTTGTAGTTTTAATTTTTTCTGAAAAACAGCCAAACTATTTTCTAGAGTGAATGTACTATTTTACAGTTCTACCAAGGATGTGTTGGTGACTCAATTTTTGGCCTCACCATGTGGTTTTAATTTTCAATTTCCTAATTGCTGTTTGAAAATATGGCCTTGGTGATAGAAATGATGCCAGAGATTGCATGAAAGAATTTTGCAAGACCAATGATTTATTCATTGAAAATACCCTTTTTCCATCAACATGAAAGGTGAATATACACGTGGACTTTGTCAGAAGGAACACATAAGGATCAAATTGACTACATCTGTGGAAATAAACCATGAAAAAGCTCAATGTTGTCACTCAGAACAAGGCCAAGAGCTGACTATGGAGAAAACCATCAATTGCTCATACAGTTTAAACTGAAGCTGAAGAGAATTAAAACAAGTCCATGAGAGCCAAAATATGACCTTTAGTATATACCACCGGAAGGAAGGTTGGGCAATCCTACTTCCGTAGTGATACTGCCTCGGAAACCCAAGGAGGGGTCTCTATGAGTCAGGGCTGACTCCACGGCACATAACAACAACAACAATATACCACCTGAATTTAGACACCATCTGAAGAATACATTGGACACATTGAACACCAATAACTGAAGACCAGTCGAGTTATGGAAGAACATCAAGAACATCACACATGAAGAAAGTAAAACATCATTTAAAAGGCAATACAAAAAGAAAAGACCAAATTGGATATCAAAAGAGACTCTGAAACTTGCTCTTGAACAGAGAGTAGCTAAAGTAAATGAAAGAAATGAAGAAGTAAAACATCTGAACAGATCTCAAAGGGTGGCTTCAGAAGTCAAAGAAAAGTGTTATAATGAAATGTACAAAGACCTCGAGTTAGAAAAGCAGAAGGGAAGAATATACTCATCATTTCTCAAGCTGAGAGAACTGAGGAAAAAATTAGAGCCTCAAATGGCAATATTGAAGGGTTCTATGGGCAAAAATCTACTTCCATAGTGATACTGCCTCGGAAACCTAAGGAAGGGTCACTATGAGTCGGGTCTGACTCAATGGCACATTACAACAACAACAACAACAACAAAAACAAGGGCAAAAAATTGAATGATGCAGGAAACATCAAAAGAATAGGGAAGGAATACACAGAGTTACTGTACCAAAAAGAATTGGTCACTATTCAACCATTTCAGGAGGTAGCATGTAATGAAGAACTGATGGTACTAAAAGAAGAAATCCAAGCTGTATGGAAGGAACAGAAAAAAAAAAAAAAAAAAGACTCTAGTAATTGATAGGATACCCACTGAGATGTTTCACCCAGTGGATGCAGCACTGGCAGTACTCACTCATTTATGCCATGAAATTTGAAAATACGTCCATTCTAAAGAAAGATGATCTACAGAATGTGGAAATTATCAAACAATATCATTAATACTATGTGCAAGTAAAATTTTGTTGAAAACAATTCAAAAATGGCTGCAGCAATAGATCTACAGGGAACTGCAAACAATTTAAGCTGGATTCAAAAAAAGAGTGTAGAACTAAGGATATCTTTATTGATGTCAGATGGAAAGCAAAAAATATTAAAAATATGTTTACCTGTGTTTTATTCACTATGCAAAGGCATTTGGTTGTGTAGGTAATAACAAATTATGTATAACAGTGTGAAGAAATGGGAATTCCAGAATAGTTAATTACGCTCATAAGGAACCTGCCATTGACCAAGAGACAGTTTTTTGAACAGAGTATGAGGATACTGCACGGTTTAAAATCAGGACAAGTATGCATCAGGGCTGTGTCCTTTCACCATTATTATGCAATCTGTATGCTGACAAAATAATCCAAGATGCTGGACTATATAAAGAACAACATAGCATCAGGATTGGAGACAGAGACTCATCAACAACCTGAGTTATGCAGATGACACACATTCCTTGCTGAAAGTGAAGAAGATTTGGGGTACTTCCTGATGAAGATCAAAGACTACAGTCTTTAGTATGGTTTACACTTCAACATAAAGAAAACAAAAATCCTCACAACTAAACCAATAAGCAACCTCATGATCAATGGAGAGAAGATTGAAGTTGTCAAAGATTCCATTTTACTTGGACCCACAATCAATGCCCATGAAAGCAGCAGTCAAGAAATCAATGACTTATTGCATTGGACAAATTTGCTACAAAAGACTTCTTTAAAATGTTAAAAAGCTAAGATGTCATTTTGAAAACTAATGTGTGTCTGAATGAAGCCATGATCTTTTACATAGTCTCGTATTCATGTGAGAGCTGGACAATGATTAGGGAAGATTACAGAAGAATTGATGCATTTGAATTGTGGTGTGGAAAAGAATATTGAGTATACCATAGACTGCTAGAAAAATGAACAAGTCTGTCTTGGAGGAAATACAGGAGAAATGCTCCTTACAAGCGAGGTTGGTGAGATTTTGCCTCTCTTACTTTGGACATGTTATGAGAAGGCACCAACCTTTGGAGAAGGACATCACACTTGATAAAGTAGATAATGAAAAAGAAGGATCCCTTCAATGAGA
>NW_006921799.1:6023520-6024516 GCF_000298275.1 Orycteropus afer afer | reverse complement strand
ATCAGAAGGCTGGCAGTTCAAACCCACCAGCCACTCCTTGGAAGGAAGATAGGGCAATCTACTTCCGTAGTGATACTGCCTAGGAAACCCAAGGAGAGGTCGCTATGAGTCGGGTCTGACTCGACGGCACATAACAACAACAACAATGCCAAGGATATCAATCTTTATGTGTTCCATTTCATTTTTGACAACTTTTAATTTTCCTAAATTCAAACTCGTACATTCCATGTTCTGATGATAATGGATATTTGCAGCTGTTTCTGCTCAATTTGAGTGGTGTCAGCAAATGGATGTCTCAACAGCTTTACCTTATCCTTATGAGTAAGGGTGGTTTTGCTCAGATGATGCAGCTCTTTCCCAGTCCTATTTTGAGAGCCTTCTAACCCAAGTGACTCCTCCTCCTTCTCTGTATTACACAATGCTTCCAGACTATTCATAAAGTTGCGCAGTAATATATTAGACTGTGTTTCTCTGCTATTCATAAGGTTTTCTCTGGCCAGTTGTTTGAGAAGTGGATGGCCTCTTCCTTCTTCCTAGTCTGTCTTAGTGTGCAAGCCAGGCTGATACCTGTGCACCATGTGCACCCCGGTGGGATTGAAACACCAGTGGCACAGCCTCAAGACTCACAGCCACATGTTCCCAGAGTAGGACAAACCGACCGAGTTTTTCTCCCTTAGCTGTTGGAAACTTCTCCAACCTCTCCTTACCTGGATCCATGTGGCTGAATCCAAGATACCACCTTGGAAACCCAACGAGTGGTCGCTGTGAGTAGAAATCAACTCAATGGAAGTGAGTTTGGTGTTTGGGAGCTCTGGTGGCATAGTGCCTAAAGCATATGACTGCTAACCAGAAGGCTGGTCATTCAAATCCACCATTCCTTAGAAGGAAGGTTGGGTGATCTACTTCAGTAGTGATGCTACCTCAGAAACTCAAGGAGGGGTCACTATGATTCAGCTTTGACTCAATGGCAGTGAGTTTTTTTTTTTTTTTTTTTTT
>NW_006921799.1:6021019-6022660 GCF_000298275.1 Orycteropus afer afer | reverse complement strand
TATATATATATATATATATATATCTCCCAGTGTTTCTCATTGTACTTACTGAAAGGAATAAGGAAAAATGTATCTATTCTATCTTTCCATAAATGGAAGTCCGCTCTTTTTCTGTTAATAGAGAATTTTTTTCTTTTTTGTCAAAATATGTATTTATTATCATAATTGATATATCAGGCTATTTTAAAAATTATTTTATATTTTATTCTGTTTACATTTCTCTAGTATTTCCATTAGTTTCTCTTTGATATGTGTTTTCTTTATTTTCCTTATTCAATGAAAGGTATCTAGAAAGTTTACACTATTTTCATTCTTCTAATTGTGTTTGGAGAGCTCTGGTGGTGTAGTGCCTAAGGCATTTGACTGCTAACCAGAAGCCTGGTGGTTCAAACCCACTATCTACTCCTCAGAAGGAAGATGGGACAATCTATTTCTTTAGTGATATTTCCTAGGAAACACAATGAGGGGTTGCTATGAGTCAAAATCAACTTGACAGCAATGATTTTGGTTTTATTTTTATTGATATTTACATTATTTTTAACAACATTAAAACTAAATTGAAGAATACTTTATAAAAGAATATTCAAACAGAATTGGAATGAAATTACTGACAGCCTTTGAACCACAAAGATATGGCATAATAGTCCATGTAAATCCTCCCAGGCTGTGAGTTAAGATTCTTAGAGACTTTCTTGGGGTCCATGAAAAGATATCTTTTCCTTTTCTGCATACACAATAATGAAAGTCACCCAACAAAACTGATGTCATTAAATGAAATGTGTTTGTGTGTGTGTGTGTGTATGACATTTTGATGATTTTAAATGTATAAAATAAAGGACTTCTGGTAAGATGGAGGACTAGGCAGACAAGCTACACAGACCCTCTTGAACAAAGAATATAGAGACAAATTTACTCAGATACAGAAGATAATCATTCAGCCCTGAGCTTTGAAAGGAAGGGTACAGAAGTGGACTAAACACAAACTAGTAGAAGAACATGAATGAAAACAATGAATAAGAAGACAAATGGAGCTGTGGACTGTTAGCTATCCTGATGGCATGACAGTCTGAATATTTCCAAGTGGTGTTAGGATGTGAGAATTTACTTAGAAATTGGTCCTGCCAGGGGCTGTGTGGATGACTGCACTGGTGGCTGATGATGAAAAAGGGAAACAGCAAAGACGGAGACAAACAGAGCTGTGGACTTTTGGCTGACTGGAGGGTGCAGCCATTTTGAATGTTTACCAGTGATGGCCACTTTGGATATTTAAGATGACAGCATTCTCGTTCAGATTCCAAGGACCTAACAACAGCTCTGCTCACCAAGGACTGCACGGATATACCAGAGGCTGATGACTGGAAAGGTGGAATTTTCCCCTTGTTAGTCTTATATCCCACACCCAGTTGGTGAATGGAGGAAAGGTCATCCTTCACCTCCACTCACCTTCTGGGCCAGCAGGAACTTCATCCTGTGTGCTCTGGTGGAGTCTGGTTCCACCCCCCCCCATGGTTTGATTTTGTTGTTTGTTTGTTTTTAAATTATTCTCTCTCTCTCTTTATTCTTATTCTTTCTTTTTCCCTTGCCATGATCTAGTTTTGTGCTTTTCTTTCTCTTTCCTTTTCCTGGTTCCCATTTTTTTTT
>NW_006921799.1:6016691-6020694 GCF_000298275.1 Orycteropus afer afer | reverse complement strand
AAGCCAACTATACCCACACTTCGTGCAGCTCCACCTACTGAGTAAGGTCCACCACCTGCTTCTGTGCCAACTGGCCAACAATATATGACAGCCAATGTGAACCTGGCTCACCCTTAACTGCACTTCACAAACAACTAACAAAGATCTGTGCAGCCACTCTTATTCTCTGTCTCACTCACCAGGAGACAGGTGGTGAGTGCATAAGTACCACCAAATACTGAATAGAGGAGCACAGTACCCTGCTTACTCAGATACTGCCAAACAAAACAAAGAAAATGAAAATTTTGGATGAATTACTCTAACGTACAATCACCAATTAAATATCAATACAACAATTGTCACAATGATGCAGAGGCAACAGACCATGACAGTCCATGCAAAAAAGCAAGATAAAGCAGTAGAAACAAGAAACCAGGATACAGACCCAGAACACATCCCTGAGGAAGAAGCAGCATTAGAACTCTCTGCTAAGAACTTCAAAAGAATTATATTTAGTTACCTTCAACAGATTGAGTGACAGATCAAGCAAAACACTGACAAATCCCCAGAACAATTTTGGGAGAAAATACAAGAACAAAGTGAAAAATAAATGAAAAATTAGAAATTCTACAAAATCTATGGATAGAAATTCAGAAGATTAATACTAAATTTTCAGAAATAGATAACACATTGAATGAACAAATGAGTAGACTCAAATCAACAGAAGACAGAATTGATGAGATTGTAGACAAATATCTCAATACTTTTTTGGAAAGAGAACAATCAGAAATAAAAGATCAAAACAAAAATAAAAAACCCTAAGATTCACGTGGGATACCATCAAAATGAATAATCTAAGTGTAGTGAGAATTCTAGAACAGGAAGAGACAAATAAAACCACAGGGGAAATTGTCAAAGATTTGTTGGAAAATAATTTCCCTGATATGATGAAGATGACAATATATATATGTTCCAGAAGTCCAACAACCCAAACAGAATAGACCCCAAAAGAAAATCACCAAGACATATCATCATCAAACTCATCAAAACCAGAGACAAAGAAAGAATCCTGAAAGCAGCATGGGAAAAATGAAAATTTGCCTACAAAGGCAAACAATAAGATTAAGCTCTGATTTCTTGTCAGAACCATGCAGGCGAGAAGACAATGGGATGGTATATATAAAACTATGAAAGAAAAATATTTCCAACAAAGAGTTATATACTCAGCAAAATTGTCCCTCAAATATGATGGTAAAATTAGGACAATTCCAGATAAGCAGAAATTAAGGAAATTTGTTAAAACTAGACCAATCTTACAAGAGATGCTAAAGGGAGTCCTTTGGACAGAGAACCAACAACAGCATACAACAACTGACCATTAACACATATGATGACATAAACCAGAAACCAATCCAGATATGGAAGTATCCAAAGTAAAATAATCTTTCAAGACTGTAAACAGGGACTAAAAACATCAATTTTAAAATGAACTCAACTATAAACCAAAAAGAGGGAAAAAGCAGTGTAGTTACAGAACTTCTTAATGGTGAGAAAGTTAAGACAATTACAAGATAGAATGGACTATTCTAAATTTGGGAAGAAAATTATAAATCAAAGGGTAACCTCAAAGGAAAAAAAAAAAACCTTTACATCAAAATAAAAAAGAGGACAAGCACAAATATTTAGCACATACTAAAAGAAAAGCAAGAAAGGAAATGATAACACAATTCATAAATAAAATGAGCTCAGGACAGAAAATTATATGGAACAAAGAAATCAGCAACACCATGGAAAAACACATAACAATATAACAGAAACAAATTCATAATTGTTGGTAATTACACTGAATGTCAATGGATTAAATGCACGACTCAAGAGATAGAGAGTTGCAGACTGGGTAGGAAAATATAACTCAACAATATACTGTTGAAAAGAGACACACTTCAGAGGCAAAGACAAAAACAGACTAAAAATCAAAGGTTGGAAAATGATATATCAACCAAATGGCAATCAAAAAAGAACAGGAGTGGCAATATTAATTTCTGATAAAATTGACTATATGACAAAACCACCGTAAGAGAAAGGAAGGACATAATTTAATGATTAAAGGATCAATTGAACAAAAGGACATAATCATATTAAATATATATGCACCCAATGAAAGAGTACCCAAAATACATTAATCAGATTTTAATAGAATTGAAAAGACAAATAGGTGACCTCAGTCACAGAAAGAGACTTTTATACACCACTTTCAATTAATGATAGAATAACTGGAAAACAACTCAACAAAGATATAGAGTAACTAAACAATACACTCCACCAACTTGACCTTTTATACATCTACAGAGCACTACACCCAAGAAAAACACAATACACAGTATTTTCCAGGGCATACGGAACATTCTACAGGATAGACAATATGTTAGGCCACAAAGCAAGCCTGAATAAATTTTAAAACAATGAAATACTGCAGAGCATCTTCTCAGATCACAATGCTACCAAATTAAAAATCAACAATAGGAAGATAAATAGAAAAAGAGAAAACACATAACTGAATAACACCCTCCTTGAAAATGACTGGGTAACAGAAGAAATGAAAAATGAAATTAAGTAATTCCTTGAGAAGTTCCAGTAAGATGGTGGAATATGCAGAAAAACTACACAGACCCTGTTCAAAATGAAAAGGGGAACCAATGAACATGAACAGAGATACAGAGGAAAATCCTGGAGCCCTGAGCTTTGAAGAGAAGGATACAGAAGTGGACTGGACTTCAACTAGTGGAAGAACCTACATGAAAACACCAAAAAAGGAGACATACAGAGCTGCAGTCTGTTAGCTATCCTGATGGTGCGGGCAATTGGGATATTGTCAAGTGGTGCTGGAACCTGAGAAGTGCCATAAAAATCAGCCCTGCTAGCCAGGGGCTGCATGGAGGACTGCACATTGGTGGGTGGTGAATAAAAGGGGAAGCAGCAAAGAGGGAGATGGGCTGAGACGTGGACTTTTGGTGTCTGCAGGGTGCAGCCATTTTGAATGTTTACAAGCAGCTCCAGCATTTTGGATAATTATGGAGACAGAGTTCTCTCAGATTCCAGGGACCTAAGAATAGGCTCCAATTGCAGGGGACTGCAAGGACATTCCAGACATGCACACTGGAAAGGTGCGATATTTCCCTTGTTACTCTCATACCCCACACCCTCTAGATGAATAGAGGTGTGGTCATCCCTCACTCCTACCTACCTTATGGGCCAGCAGGAATTCCAATCTGTGTGCTCCGACGGAGCCTGGATGTCCTGCCCTGCCCTGCCCAGATTTCTTTTCACTATTTTTGCTAAGTTTCTTTGTTTTTGTCTGTTTTAAAATTATTATTACTATTATTATTTTATTATTATTCTTTATTCTTCCTTCCCAAGTTCTAGCTTTCAGCTTTTTCTCTCTTCCCTGTTCCTGGTTCCCATTTTTTTCTTTCTTGTGGTTCTCCTCATTCCTTATTTTTCTTTTTGCATTTTCCCCATTATTTTCTTCATTATTCTCCTACTCTACCTCTTTTCTCTTATTTTCCCCTCCCCAGATATTGAGGGTTTTTCTTTTTTCATTTTTGATGATTGTTCCTGTGTGTTTATGCATTGTATATTTTGTCCCCTTCCTTTTACATTTTTGATAGTTTTTTGATTGTTGTTTTTGTCTAACTGAGTAGGAGACAGTAACTGGGGTCAAAGAATGCAACCATACCTGCACTTCCTGCAGCTCCACTTCCTGAGTGAGAGCCATCACTTCCTTCTCTACCAACTGGCCAATGATAAACAACCACCAAGAATAGCCTGACTCACCTTTAATTGCTCTTCACAAACAGTTAGCAGAGATCTAAATACAACAATACCACAATGTCTTGGAAATAACAGACCATCATATTCCACACAAAAAAGCAAGATAAAGTGGTAGAAACAAGGTAGCAGGATACAGACCCAGAACACATCCCTGAGGACGAAGCAGCATTGGAACTGCCTGATAAGGAATCCA
>NW_006921799.1:6014342-6015546 GCF_000298275.1 Orycteropus afer afer | reverse complement strand
CTTGGGGAGAAAATTATAATCACAGGGTAACCTCAAAGAAAAATGATAAACCTTCACATCACAATAAAAAAGAGGACAAGCACAAATACTCAGCAAATACTAAAACAATAGCAACAAAGGAAATGATAACGTGATTCATAAACATAATGATCTCAGCACAGAAAATTCTATGGAACAAAGAAACCAGGAACACCATGAAAAAGCACATAACAAAAGGACAGCAACCAATTCATACTTGTCAAGAATTACACTGAAAGTCAATGGATTAAATGCACCACTCAAGAGATGGACAGTTACAGACTGGATAAGAAAGCATAACCCATCAATTTGGTGTCTACAAGAGACACACCTTAGAGACAAAGACAAAAATAGACTAAAAATCAAAGGTTGGAAAAAGATTTGTTGTTGTTGTTATGTGCCGTGGAGTCGGACCCAACATATAGCAGTATCTGAGACCCACCTCAGAGCAGATCTGAGGCAGTATCACTATGGAAGTAGATTGCCCCACCTTCCTTCTGAGGAGTGGCTGGTGGGTTTGAACCACCAGCCTTCTGGTTAGCAATCAAGTGCCTCAGCCACTATGCTACCAGAGCTCCCTGGAAAAAGGTATAACAAGAAAATGGCAACCAAAAAAGATCAGGAGTGGCAATATTAATTTCTGATCAAGTGGACTTTAAGACAAAAGCCACCATAAGGGACAAGGAAGGACATTATATAATGATCAAAGAATCAGTTGAACAAGAAAATATAACCATAATAAATATGTATGGACTCAATGAAAGAGATCCAAAATACATAAAACAGACTTTAACAGAGTTAAAAAGGAAAATAGATGACACCACTGTCACAGTAGGAGACTTTACTACACTACCTTCAATGAAAGATAGAACTACGGGACTGAAAGTCAACAAAGATGCAGAAGATCTAAACAATACAGTCCAACAACTTGGACTTATAGATATCTACAGAACACTTCACCAAACAACAGCACAATATACATTCTTTTCCAGTGCACATGGAACTTTCTCCAGGATAGATAAACAAACCTTAATAAATTTAAAAAACATTGAAATACTGCAAAACATCTTCTCAAATCACAATGCTAGAAAATTAAGTATCAACAATAGGAATATCAATGGAAAAACAGTGAACACATGGAAACTGAACAACACACTCATTAAGAACAACAACTGGGTAAGAGAAG
>NW_006921799.1:6010320-6013365 GCF_000298275.1 Orycteropus afer afer | reverse complement strand
GATCATATCAATTGATGCAGAAAAGGCATTTGATAAAATCCAACGCCCATTCCTGATTAAACTCTCAGAAAAATAGGAATCGAAGGGAATTCCACAGCATAATAAAGGGCACATATGCAAAACCAACAGCCAAATTATTCTCAATGGAGAGAGACTGAAATCATTCCCCTTGAGAACAGGAAGCAGACAAGGATGCCCTCTATCACTGGTTCTATTCCACATTGTATTGGAAGTCTTAGCCAGGGTGATAAGGTAAGAAAGAAAAATCAAAGGCATTCAAATCAGTAAGGAAAAAGTCAAACTATCCCTATTTGTTGATGATATGATACTATACCTAGAAAACCCATGAGATTCAGTAAAAAATCTACTGGAACTAATTGAGAGATTTAGTATAGTAGCAGGATAGAAGATCAACATCCAAAAATCAGCAAAGGGTTGGATTCCTCTACACCAGCAAAGACATTAATGAAAAAGAAATAAGAAAATCAATACCATTTACAATAGCTACCAAAAAAATAAAATACTGGGAATAAATGTTACCAGGAACACAATAGACCTGTGCAAAGGAAACTATAAAAGACTACTTCAAGAAACCATAAGAGATCTATATAAATGGAAGAACATAACATGCTCATAGGAGCTCTGGTGGCATAATGCCTAAGGCACTTCACTGCTAACCAGAAGGCTGGTGGTTCAAACCCACCAGCCACTCCTAGGAAGGAAGGTTGGGCAATCTACTTCCATAGTTATACTGCCTCGGAAACCCAAGGAGGAGTTGCTATGAGTCAGGGCCAACTCAACAGCAAACAACAACAACAGCAACCATGCTTGTGAATAGGAAGATGGAACATTGTGAAAATGTCAATTCTATGCAAAGCAATCTATACATTGGATCCAATCCCAATTCAGATTCCATCATCATTCTTTAAGAATATGGAAAAACCAATTACCAACTTTGTGGAGGAGTTGAAAGGAATGAAAAGACTCCTTAGATAAACAAAGCATTATTGAAGAAGAACAAAGTAGGAAGTCTCACACTCCTGGATCTCAAAACCTACTATACAGCCACAGTAGTCAAAACTGCCTGGTACTGTTACAATGACAGACACATAGACCAACAGAATTGAGAATCCAGAAATAGATCCATCTACCTATGGTCAGCTGATCTTTAACAAAGAGCCAATACAATATTAATGGATATTAAATGGGGAAGATATTGTCTGTTTAACAAATAGTGCTGTCAAAACTGGATATCCATTTGCAGAAAAATGAAACAAGATCTGTACCTCACACCATACACAAAAATGAGCTCCAGGTAGATCAAAGACTTAAATATGAAACCTAAACCTATAAAGTTCCTCAAGGAAAAACCAGGGGCAAATTTAGGGGCCCTATTATATGGCATAAATACACTATCAAGCATAACCCAAAATGCATAAACAGCAGAAGAGAAACTAGATGAATGGGACCTTCCACAAATTAAATTTTTATGTGCTTCCAGAGACTTCTCTGAATGAGTCAAAAAAGAACCTACAGATTGGGGAAGAAAATGTTTCTCGATGATATATCTGACAAGGGACTTAGCTCTAGAATTTATAGAAAACTCCAACAACTCAACAACAAAAGACAAATAATCCAATTAAAAATGGGCAGAAGACATGAATAGACACTTCACCAAAGAGGATATTCAGGAGACCAAGAAACAAATGAAGAAATGCTCTGACCATTAGCCATTAGAGAGATGTAAATCAAAACAAAAATGAGATAGCATCTTGCCCAAGAACTAGTAGCAAAATTCAACAAGACAGAAAGTAACAAATGCTGGTGAGGATGTGGAGAGATTGAGACTTTCATACACTACTGGTGGGACTGTCAAATGATACAAACACTGTGTAAAGCAGTATGGTGATTCCTTAAAAAGCTGGAATTAGAAATACGATTTGACCCAGCCCGTCCATTACTAGGTATATAACCTAAAGAAGTGAGAGTCATGGCAAGAACAGACATATGGACACCCACGTTCATGGCAGCACTATTTACGATAGCCAAAATATGGAAACAACCTAGGTGTCCAACAACTGAGGAATGGATAACCAAACTATGGTAAAAGCACACAATAGAATACTACACAACCCTAAAGAATAACATAGAATCAGCAAAACACTGCATAATGTCGATGAACTTGGAGGACATTATGCTGAGTGAAATAAGTCAATCACAGAAGGACAAATATTATATTAGTCTGTTATTGTAAAAAGTCAAGCAAAGATTTATACATGGAAGGAAATTTTCTTTGTTGGTTCCCAGGGGTAGAAAAGGAGGGGAGAGAACACTGTTAGATAGGTCGAGACAAGTATTGATTTGGGTGAAGAGAAGGGCAATGTACCAAATGTGAGTGATCAACATGGTGGTGTGGAGGAAGAGGAAGACATAGAGAGATGCATCAGATGTACAGACAACATAGATGAACCCTTTTGCACATACAATACTGCATTGTCAGTGAAGGCAAACATTGATACATTGGGGGATAGATGAGTGGACAGGCTAAACTATTAAGTATGTTTATACAGGTGGGAGTGTGCCCATGACCATGTATAGGGTTTGAAGACAATGTTTCTTCAAGTGTATTTGTATGATCTTTAAGAATGTCCATGTATATTATAGACCTGACAAGGCATAAGGTTGTAGTCACTTCTTGGCCACAGCCAGCAACCTAGAGGGAGCAAGTAGTTGGACCTGTGGGATCAGGACCATAGTTCCAAGGGACATCAAACTCAATTGATGTCCCTTGCAACTATGTCTCAATACTACAGAAAATATTATTCTACATCCTATTTTGGCAAGTAGCGACTGGGATCTTGAAAGCTTGTAAGCAGCCATCTAGATGCAATGATGGATCTCTCCTTATCCAGAAAAAAAAAGAACAAAGAAAACCAAAGATACATGGAAACAATTAGTCCAAGTGACTGGTACACCATGTGTTTCACAGCCTATATGACTATGAGATCAGAAGAACTAGATGGTGCCCAGCTACCATGATCAACC
>NW_006921799.1:6007929-6009220 GCF_000298275.1 Orycteropus afer afer | reverse complement strand
CTATGAAAAGTTCAGAGAAGCACTGGCACCAATCTTACTCAAACTATTCCAGAATGTAGAAAGGGAGGGAATCCACCCAAATTCATTTTATGAAGCAAGCATAACCTTGATATCAAAACCAATCAATGACTAAAAAAACTACAGACCAATATACCTCATGAACATAGATGCAAAAATCTTCAACCCAATCATAGCCAATGGACTCCAACAATATATCCAAAGAATAATACATTATGATCAAGTGAGGTTCATATCAGGTATGTGTGGATGGTTCAACATTAGAAAAACAATCAACATCATCCATCACATAAATAAAACAAAGGAAAAGAACCACATGATCATATCAGTAGATACACAAAAGGCATTTGATGAAATCCATCACCCATTCCTGATAAAATACTCTCTGCGAAGTAGGAATAGAAGGGAAATTCTTCTACTTATAAAAGGGCATATATTCAAAACCAACAGCCAACATTATTCTCAATGGAGAGAGACTGAAAGCATTCCTCTTATGCACAGGAACCAGACAAGGATGCCCTCTACTATCACCTCTATTTAACAATGTTTGAAAGTCCTGCCTGGGACAATAAGGCAAGAAAGGGAAATCAAAGTCACCCAAATTGTTACCAAGTAACAAAGAAGTAAAACTAGCCATATTTGCTGATGATATGATCCTACATACAGAAAACCCAAGAGCTGCAGCAAGAAAACTAATGCAACTAATTGAGAAATTTAGAATAGTGGCAGGATACCAGATCACCATCCAAAAAATCAGTTGGATTCCTCTACACCAGCAAAGAGATTGTTGAAAGGGAAATAAGGAAATCAATACCATTTACAATAGCTACCAAAAAAAAAAAAAAATCACCTTGGAATAAATATTACCAGGGACACAAAAGACCTGTTTAAAGAAAACTACAAAAGACTACTTCAAGAAACCATAAGAGATCTACATAAATGGAAGAACATACCATGCTCATGAATAGGAAGATTGAACATTTTGAAAATATCATTCTACCCAAAGCAATCAATACTTTGAAAGGAATCCCAATACAGATCCCATCAACATTTTTTTAAAGACATGGAAAAAAAAACTGAACACTAATTTTACATGGAAAGGAAAGAGACCTCCAATAAGCAGAATACTTTTTTTTTTTAAATTTTTTATTGTGATTTGGGTGAAAATTTACAGAGCAAATTCGCTTTCCATATAGCAGCTCACATACACTTTGTCTCATGACATTAACTACAATTTCCCACAATGCAACAGCTCCTCTCCCACTTCCTCCCC
>NW_006921799.1:6006089-6006979 GCF_000298275.1 Orycteropus afer afer | reverse complement strand
CAGCAGAAGATAAACTAGAGGAATCAAACAAAAAACCAAACACACTGCCATCTAGTTGGATCTGACTCATAACGACACCTCCTTGGGTTTCCAAGTCAGTATCTCTACAGAAGTAGATTGCCCAATGTTCCTTCTGAGGAGTGGGTGGTGGGTTTGAACTGATAGCCTTCTTGTTAGCAGTCAAATGTCTTAGGCACTACACCACCAGAGCTCCTAACTAGATGAATGGGATCTTCTAAAAATTAAATTTTTATGTGCTTCAAAGGACTTCTCCAAGAGTAAAAATAAAACCTATGTATTGGGAAAAAAATATTTGGCAATGACATCTGACAAAGGCCTTATCACTAAAATTTCTAGTGAATATATCAACAACAAAAAGACAAGCAATCCAATTTAAAAATGGACAAAAGACGTGAATAGACATTTCACCAAAGAGTATATTCAGGCGGCCAACAAACTCACAAAGATGTGTTCATGATCATTAGCTGTTAGGGAGATGCAAATCAAAACAACAATGAGATACCATCTTGCCCCAGCACTAATAACAAAGTTAAACAAGACAGAAAATAACAAATGCTGGTGAGGATGTGATGAGACTGTGACTCTCATATACTGCTGGTGGGACTGTAAAATGACACAACCACTCTGGAAAACAGTATAGTGATTCTTTAAAAAGTTGAAATTGGAAATACCATTTGACCCAGCAATCCCATTACATATCTCATTAGCAATCCCAAGGACATATCCTAAACAAGTGAGAGCCAGGACAAGAACAGATATATGCATACCCATATCCAGCGCAGCACTATTTTCAATAGCAAAAAGATGGAAACAATTTAGTGCCCATCAACAGAAGAAGGAATTCTGGTAGCATTGTGCGTAAGGCACTT
>NW_006921799.1:6002531-6005414 GCF_000298275.1 Orycteropus afer afer | reverse complement strand
TCTAGGCAGGGGGTAGTGTTCCCATGACTATGTCTATTAGGGCTAATAGACAATGTTTCTACATGCACATTTATATGTACTGTAAGAATGTCCAGGTGTATAATACAGCTGACAAGGGGCAAGGTTGAGGTGGCTTCTTGGCTATAGCCATCTACCCAGAGGGAGTAGATAGTTGGATCTGTGGGTTTGGAATCACAGTTGCAGGGGACATCAAGCCCAGTTAGCAAAATACTATACAAAAACATTGTTCTACATCCTACTTTGGTGAGTAGCAACTGGGATCTTAAAACCTTGCAAGTGGCCATCCAGATGCAAGAATGGGTCTCTCTTTGTCTAGAGCAAAGAAGCATGAAGAAAGTAAAAAACACATGGAAACAATTAGTTCAAGAATCTCTTCACATCTTCACCAGGATTTGTTATTTTCTCTTGTTGAACTTTGCTATTAGTGCTGGGACAAGATGATATCTCACTGTTCTTTTGATTTGCATCTCCCTAATGGCTAATGATCATGAACATAACTTCGTGGGTTTGTTGGCCACCTGAATATACTCTTTGGTGAACTGTCTGCTCATGTCTTCTGCCCATTTTTTAATTGAATTGTTTGTCTTTTTGTTGTTGAGATGTTTTCCAGAAATTTTAGTGATGTGTTGCTGACAAATTTTACTTCGGAGTATGAATATACAGGAACAATTTGTAACTTGGGAAGGTGGTAGTACTGAAGAGTAATATTTGAACAAGAATTGCTTGAGGAGGATATATGCAATCCTCAGCCTAAATGACCATGAAACCAGAAGCAATAGGTGGTGCCTGGCTAGCACCATCAACCATGAGGAGGGGAATCGGTGCTGGAGATTCTACACAGAGTGGGAGAACAATGTGTAACAAAACTCAAAATCAAAAAAAAAAAAAAAAAGAGACCAGGTTTGCTGGTCTGCTAGAATCTGGTGAGACTCCTGAGACCTAGCTGCCCTTCAGGTCTGGAATTGAACTTACTCCTGTGGCTTCCAGACAGACATGTAGGGTGAACATTTACATCAGACAGATACACTACTTGGAGTGATCAACCGTGGGAGAACAGAAGGGCAGTGTATACACAGGTAGACCACTCGGGGCACAGGAGTGTATGGGAGAGAAGGACACGGCAGAAATAACTACGGGGAGGAAGTGGGAAGAGAACTGTTACATTGTGGGGCATTGCAGTGAATGTCATGAGACAAAATGTGTATGAACTGCTATATGGAAAATGAATTTGCTCTGTAAACTTTCACCCAAATCACAATAAAAATTTTAAAAAATGTATAAAATAAGAGTAAATAGAAATGAGAGAGAAAAAAATTCCAATGTCAAGTCAGGACTAAAAAACTTTCAAATTTTGTGTATTAGCATAGAAACAATACTAATTCCTGAAGGATTTTATGAGAACTTTGTGTGTGTGTGTGTGTATTTAAAAAAAAAAATGTGTTATGATATGCAAAATCTTAGGAAGCTCTCTACTTTGGAGTTTTGAAACTCTGATACTCTTCCTTTTTGCTTTTGGGTTCAATGGATTAAAGGATCTTAGTCATTAAATACCTTTGAAGATAGTTATCTGCAAATTTTACTTTGGGGTATGAATATATAGGAACAATTTGTAACTTGGGAAGGTGGTAGTACTGAAGAGTAATACTTGAACAAGAATTGCTTGAGGAGGAAATTCCTACTTCAGACAGACATCAATAGCAGATGGTGAGACCTACTGGGAAATAAATACAAGTATTGGGGAAGGGAATACTGTATTGTGGAAAATATAAGATCTGATGCAGCAGAAATCTCTCTAGAAACTGAAGTTAAATTGTCCATTAATGTTTTATAAACACTGTTTAGATGGAAGAGCTAAAAATTAATCAGAAAAGAAGGAGCATGTTGGATAGCTATATTTGTGCAGGAGTTTCTCAGAATCTGCTGAAAGCAGTAGCATATCTCTCTGGAATTTGTAAAATGTGTAAGTTCACATCACAACTTTTAATTTTGTTTTTTAGAGTTTATGTTGTTTTGGCTATAACACTGAATAAAATGTTTAAATACTAGACTGAAGAAAAAAGACAATAAACTTTGAAAGGAATAGTATTAAAGTTTATTTTTTCTAAGTAATAATTTAAAGATTATTTACTATTGCATATCATAATTTCATATTAACACATGAGCAATGAACTTATTAAAAATCAATCTTTTTGAATACATCTATTAATTTTACAATAAGATCACAACACATTTATTCAGTATTGTACTGACAACCTAAAAATTCAAATATCATTTTATAATCACACAAAGACACACACAGATATGCATATGGCCAATATATAATATTCTTAATATTTTTCTAGAACTGGTTTCTATAATTTTATTTTTAAAATTCAATGAATATTTATTAAACACCTAGTGTTCAGATATAAAAGCTAGCTGGTACCGACATACTTATGGATGTGTAATTGGCTACCTTTTTTTTTTTTTTTTTTTTGCAGGCTTGAGTACAACATTTGATTTAAACACAAGCAAGTTAAATATTTAAAACAAGTCTAGGAGAATATGTCAAATATCTAATATATGGCAAAATTATAATGTAACGTATAGTTCTCCTTATCATCAAGTATCTCTCATCTATAAAGTGGATTTTAATGCAACCGAGAAAAACTCAACATCATTTTTACTGAAACATAAACTATATAGAGGTCTGATATAGGAAGCTTTCACAAATGAAGAGCTATATATGAAATTAGTATGAACTTTTAAATATCATAGAAAAATATGAAAATATTTTAATAGAAAAAGGTCAGTATTTTTTGTCACTGTCATAATAAATGTCTTAGAAAAAGCTTTGTTTCCTCTCATACAAGGAAAAAATAT
>NW_006921799.1:6000911-6002286 GCF_000298275.1 Orycteropus afer afer | reverse complement strand
GACTTAAAAAATCTTTCTGTATTTTCTAAAACTTCCTTGAAGGGACTGGCTCTTTTCTTAATGAGCCAGTTGTTTTCATTAACCACTAATTACTTTTTCTAAGCATAGGGATATAAGTGACAGAGATGATGAAATTACATGGGAAAATATTTTACTGATAAATGGGAAATATTATTCCAACCAAAAATAGCAAGCTTCCAGGAGATTATTACTTCACTTTACTAATTAAAGCATTAGTCTTAAAGTATCATTATTATACCACGAAGACTGAAGTCAGTCTTCAATCACATCATTTAAAAGCAAGTCACCAAATACTACTGTATTGTACCTCTACTAAAACATGATCCAAATCCAGTCATTATAAAGACTAAGTAAAAATATATTTACAACACTATGTTTATAAAACATCAGTCTCTCTGTATATTAATTTATTTAATCAGCATACATGAGACTGCTGATCATTATCTTCTCTGACATGAAGAAATTAGATTATTCAAACCATTTCCCATATTCAGATAAGCTTTACATGGAATAGAAAACCTGGAAGCCAATATTTGGCTAAATTTTCCATCTTTCAGAAAACTTTTTTGCCTAAGAGGTTATAAAAGTCATAAAATTTCTTGTGACAGGCATTTAGAAAGTTCAGGATGCTGATGGTGGTACTCTGGAAGCATTCACATAAACACAAAAGACATGTAAATTGTAGACCAATTTGCAAAGTCAGCACAATGGCAAAGACTTGAAATTAACCTGAAGATAGATCTACCTGCACCAGGGACATCCGATAACAGTCAAAGATCTTCATTGATGATTCATAATTAAAAGTTTCTCCCAGATCCTGCTCTCTCAGCAGTATGCTCTCAAACCAGTAGGCTAATAAAAGTAGATCAGAAAAACCAATAATTTATTTGCAAAGCTGGGTGACTGAAAAACACATTCCTGTATCTTTGAGTTTTAGACCAAGTCAGATGTTGATATAAACTTTAGCTTTTTATATTGGGTTTTAGAATACATACTATATCCAGTTAATCTGAAGATAATTAAATTAAATTTGTTTATGCTCTAAAGTAACATTTGAAAATAAAAGAAAATAAGTAGGGGATTTAAAAAGAGAGAAAGAGAAACTCTTGAACCAATTCCTTGAGAATAGGATCCATGTTGTTGTTGTTGCTGTTAGGTGCCGTGGAGTCGTTTCCGACTCATAGCGATCCCATGCACAGCAGAATGAAACACCGCCCGATCCTGTGCCAGCTCCATGATCCCTGCTATACTTGAGTCCATCGTTGCAGCCACCATGTCAATCCATCTTGTTGAAGGCCTTCCCCTCTTTCGTCGACCCTCCACCTTACCAAGCATGACATCCTTCTCCAAGGAA
>NW_006921799.1:5998075-5999114 GCF_000298275.1 Orycteropus afer afer | reverse complement strand
GCCTCTTGCCACAGATGTAGTCAATCTGATTCCTGTGTGTTCCATCTGGTGAAGTCCACGTGTACATCCTCCGTTTGTGTTGTTGAAAAAAGGTGTTTGCAATGAATAAGTCATTGGTCTTGCAAAATTATACCATATGACTTCCAGCATTATTTCTGTCATCAAGGCCAAATTTTCCAACTACCAGTGATTCTTCTTTGTTTCTAACTTTTGCATTCCAGTCACTAGTGATAATTAACCAATCCTGATTACATGTTCAGTCAATTTCAGACTGTAGAAGTTGATAAAAATCTTTAATTTCCTCATCTTTGGTTTTAGTGGTTGGGGCATAAATTTGAATAATAGTTGTATTAACGGGTCTTCCTTGTAGATGTATGAATGTTATCCTATCACTGACAGCATTGTACTTCAGGACAGATCTTGAAACATCCTTTGTGACGATGAATGCCACGCCATTCCTCTTCAATTTGTCATTTCCGGCATAGTAGATCATATTGCTATTTGATTCAAAATGGCCAAAACCCATCCATTTGAGCTCATTAATGCTGAGGATATCAATCTTTATGCATTCCATTTCCTTTTTGACAACTTCAAATTTTCCTAGATTCATACTTCGTACATTCCATGTTTGGATGATTAATGGATGTCTGCAGCTGTTTCTCCTCAATTTGAATGGTGCCACTTCAGCAAATGGAGATCTTGAAAGCTTTACCTTATCCATATGAGTAAGGCTGGGTTTACTCAGATGATGCAGCTCTTTCCTAGTCCTATTTTGAAAGCCTTCTAACCTCACTGGACTATTCATAAAGTTGTGCGGTAATGCATCAGACTGTTTCTTTGCTATTGATAAGGTTTTCTCTGGCCAATTCTCTGAGAAGTGGACGGCCTCTTCCCTCTTCCTACTCTTTCTCAGTCTGTCAGCTGGGCTGACACCTGTGCACCAAGTGCATCCTGTTGGGTTTGAAACACCAGTGGCTCAGCCTCAAAACTCACATCAACATGTCACCACGGTAGGACAAACCAACAGACAAGTTTGTCT
>NW_006921799.1:5995908-5997460 GCF_000298275.1 Orycteropus afer afer | reverse complement strand
CTCCTTGGGTTTCTGAGGCAGTATCACTATGGAAGTAGATTGCCCAACCATCTTTCCAAGGAGTGGCTGGTGGATTTGAACAGCCAGCCTTCTGGTTAGCAGTCAAGTACCTTAGATACTATGCTACCAGAACTCCCATTACTTAGTATACACATTTAAAAAGTATGACAGTGCAGCATACGTGCCACTCTAAAATATCATATGCCTTTTAACATTATATTAATGATATGAGCTTATATCTTATTTTCATTTTACTGTGTAAAATGTGGCTTACTGTCCAAGGCATTTGACTGCTAACCAGAAGGCTGGCTGTTCAAACCCACCAGCCATTCCTGGGAAGGAAGACTGGGCAATCTACTTTGGTACAGATAATGCCTTGGAAACCCAAGGAGCAGTCGCTGAGTCAAATCGACTCCATGGCAGTGAATTTGGTTTTGATTTTGGTGTAAAATGTACCAAATGTAAAACCACTTTGAATATATGTTCTCAACTTTTAAACTTTTAAAAACGATGCATATGTTTAAATTCCTTGCCTAACAGAAAACTAGGTTTAATATGATTAAGTATTCACAAATGTAACTTTTCACAGTAATACATTTTAAACTCCTAAAACTGGGATGACACAAATAGACAAGGCATAGGAAACAAACAAACAAAAAAACCCTATATTTTCTTAATGCAAGCTGTAAAAACAGAGATAGAATCTCTTTATTAAATTAAATAAAACAAAACAAAAAATAATAGTTTTGATCCAAGGTCATTAATGCCAACTACTTGGACATTATTTTATATCTAGGGATTCTAGGAAACCACACTTCACTAGACCTCAATGTTGCAACAATACATAAGGTCAGTAAAATTCACTAAAATACATATTTCAAAACTGAACACTCAATCAAAAGTTCTGCAGTATAAATGTAAATCAAGGGTTGATATGCAAAGTAACGCTGAAAAAAAGAAAAAAATAGATGGAGAGAAGTGAACTAGCTTGTATCTATAAGCTAAGCCAACATTCCAAAAATATTTTTTTCTTATTCCATTGGCTTTTTTACCCACCAGCCACTACACAGAAGATAGGCAGGGCAAACTACTTCCATAAAGATTTTCAACCTCGGAAACCCAATGAGGGTGTCGGTAGGAGTCAGAAATGACTGCATGGCCGTAATTTTTTTTTTTTTTTCCCGATTATATTCTCTTAAGGCATTTTGGAAGTGTTTCTCAGACATTTTCATTGAAGTTCCCATTATGGTATATAGTAGTAAGGAACCTAAACATTTAACTACTAAACCCCATAAAGAATCAAAATGTCTCCAAGCCCATATTTAATTTTAAGAATGCATGCAAAATTGACACCCTTCCCCATAATATGATAGAGTTTTATTTTAAAAATAATGATTATTTTGAAAATGTAATGGTTATCTATTACATTATTTGAGATCTCTCCGTTGCTTTCCCCACTTCATGTAACATTGATGCTGCAAGGAGGCTTGTCAGGTTGGAGCTATGAATTTGATGATCCTTAAAATATCAAGATATGTTCCAACATGAAGGG
>NW_006921799.1:5970522-5995508 GCF_000298275.1 Orycteropus afer afer | reverse complement strand
TTACTGAATTAAAATGTACTGTTTTGTCTCTCTTTCTAGATTCATGGAGACAGGATAATGCCATATCTGAGAGTATGGGCTTGGAGATAGATTATGTTAGTTCAAATACCAGCAGTCAATGTTGGTTGCCCTGAGAAATTAACCGAAGTCTCCTTTCCTCATCTGTAAAAGGAGAAATTAACAATACTTCCTCAGAGATTTGTTGAAATATTAAATGACCAATGCATTTAATATCCTTTGCAGAAGGCCTTGTAAACAGTAAATACTTAATAAATGATGACTATTATTATTTATACCCATTGTAAACAATCCAACCAATATTTAATTTGTATGTAATAAAATAAGAATAAAATTTCCCAATGTAAGTACAAAACTACAGAGTAAAAGATGTTTAGGCTTGAAACATGTATTTAGAATTACAAAATGTCTTAAGCAGACTTAAAATTTTTCATACATGGCCTCATAATGGCAAAATATTCTAGTGAAATACTTAGGGTAAGAATTAAGGAAGTCTTTATCAGACAAAGCATTGTACATGAAACATCTGCTATTTCAGTACTCTTAGAAGAAATTATTTCAAAAGCGCATTACCTATACCATCTTCCACTTTACAAATTGTCTCATAACCTACATGCTGCCTGGATCTTTTTTCTTTGAGTGTTCAATTTTAGTGATTATACATTTTATTATAGCATTAATAATTGATTCTTTTCAGCCCCCTACTAGTCCTATTCTGCTACCACAGATATTATTTAATGATTTTTATGCTTTACTTTCTGTGCAAAGTATTTGAAATATATAAGAAATAAAATCAAAGTTCTCATTTCTAATCAGTATATCAATTTCAACACTCCTCACCTGTTTTTGTGAAATGTAATTTAATGACCTTTTAAAAAACATGGATGAATTATTTATTTTCTGCCAGAAAATTTTAGGACAATTGTAAATCTGGGATCTCAGGAAGAATGAGGTAAGATTCCAGGTGTTCTCTTTGGCTTCCAGTTCTATAAACAGTATTGCATTAAAAGAAATAAATAGGTAGATAAATAAACAATGCTATTTTAATTACTAAGCAGGCAGGTTTTGGACAAGCTTGTCAAACCACATATGAGTGCCCATGTAACCCAGCTGTTAATTTCCTAACTCATGTTCATCAATATGATGAATCGCCAAGCTACTGTGGGCATAATCAGAGTAGGAGAATCTGTAACATTGTAGGTAGCTTGGCTTTGACTTTTTCTCTTTTCCTACTGTTCTTCAACTCTTTCATAGCCCCTTTTTGAGTGAAAATAAATTATGTTTAAAAATTAAATTCTTGAGAATATTTCTGTGGTCATCTTTATTTCAGTTTTGTTCTTTCTAGATTTACCCAAACAACTCTGTAAAATACAGAGTCCAGCCTTTCTCATAGAGCCCATTTTCCTGTAAGTAAATCAGTATGCATTTATGTTTAAGTGTATATTAAAAAAATCTTGAATATAAAAAAGAATAGAGAAACTGTTGTTGTTGTTGTTGTTTGCCGTCGAGTCAGCCCTGACTCATAGCGACCCCTCCTTGGGTTTCTGAGGCAGTATCACTACGGAAGTAGGATTGCCCAACCTTCCAAACTGAGGATACTCAAATAAAAAGATCAGGTAAGGTCATTCATGAAGGAATGAATTTGTCTTTTGTGGGTTTGAACACAATTCTAGAAATGTTTCATTACTATTTTATTTTATTTTATTGTTGTTATTGTTGAGTTGTTAGTTACCATGGGGTCTGCCCCAGACTCATCATATCCCATGCACAACAGGATCCAACCATTATGATCCATTGGGTTTTCGTTGGCTGATTTCCAGAAGTAGATAACCAGACCTTTCTTCCTAGTCTGTCTTAGTCATGAAGCTCTGCTGAAGCCTGTTTTGCATCACAGGAACACAAAAACCTCCATTTACAGATGGGTAGTGGCTATGCCTGAGGTGCATTGGCCAGGAATCAAACCCTGGTCTTCCATATAGATAAAGGGCATGATTAAGAATCAAGTCATGATGGAAAGGAATGTTGAGAGTGGACCCAGTTATGGATGGACAAGCATATATTTATACAGAAGGTAATAAATCAGATTTCTATAGAAACAATCAACCGATTTGAAAGCAAGGGCAAAAAGCAAAATTAAAGTGCTTTGGTCAAACAGGGCAGATGTCAGTATAAAGCTCAGGGAGCAAGGGCATTGTGGAAGACTGGTGTGTTGGATTGGGTTCTCTAGAGAAACACAAAAACCAGCAAAGTATATATATATTTATAGAGAGAGAAAGAGAGAGAGAGAGAAATTTATCTTAGATAAATGGCTCACAAGCGTGTAGATGCCGACAAGTTCAAGCTGAAAAGTTCATCTCTGGAGGGGGATGGGGCCCAGGGCCGTCTGGCTTTCGCACGCACGGCAGAGGAGTTCAAGTCACAAAGTTCGTCTCTGGAGAGAGATGGGGCCCGGAGTCGTCTGGTTCCGAGAGAGAATCAAGCTGACACGCAGTGCGCTGGTCGCTGTTCCCAACAAAGAATGAATCCGAAAGCCTCCAGGGCGAGCAGCGAGCTGCTCGCTCCAGGAAGTATATAGTCCGGAATGCCGTTCTTCCAGTTTGTCTCTGGGATAGTATTGCAGGTAGGCCACACCCCTGGGGAAACTCCCCCTAGGCCGACCGGCCGCTTAGAACGCAGTCATGTGATCCATCATGGGAACCACCACTCACAACTGGAGTCCAGCCAAGTTGACACATCTTCAACTATCACAACTGGGAAAGCTCTTTTAAAGGGTTGGCCATGAGTCATGTGAATAAAGGGAAACAACAGTGTAGAGAAGGGTGAAAATCTCTAAGATTCTGGGGAGTAAGTGGAGACCTAGACATCAGGCAAAACAAATATAATTTTATTAAAAATGAAAGTGTGAAAAAATTTGAGAAAGGAGTTATTTTAGAATTTGTTGTTATTGTTGTTATGTGCCGTCGAGTCAGACCTGACTCATAGCGACCCCTCCTTGGGTTTCCAAGGCAGTATCACTGCAGAAGCAGATGGCCCCATCTTCCTTCCGAGGAGTGGCTGGTGGGTTTGAACTGCCACCCTTCTGGTGAGCAGTCAAGTGCTTTAGGCACTATGCTACGAAAGTCTTGGAAATGGTTGTTAATTATGATGAAGTATAGACTGTAGCCTTGCCTAAAGATGACTAACTTAGAATATAAGTGAGGATGGCTACAGTCAAGAGGAGAATGAAAAAGTGAGGCTCAGGTGTTGGAAATGTCAATAAATCTTGAAGAGTGTTACCTGAGGAAGAAATGTACAAAAAAATTTGTGATCCAGGTCCTGAAACTATGTGTGACATTGGAGGCTCAACCTAGAACTTGACACTTAACCACAGTGAGGATCAGGAAAGAACATAATGAATGGATTTAGTGAATTTAAAACACTGCATTGAACAAGGAGCACATTATCAAGAACTAGGAAGGTTGGGCATTCCTACTTCTGTAGTGATACTGCCTCGGAAACCCAAGGAGGGGTCGCTATGAGTCGGGGCCGACTCGACGGCAAACAACAACAACAGTAGTGATCCAGTAAGCTGTAAGATATTTCTCTCTCTAGTTCCTTCTAGTACTGTCCTCACTCCTCATTCCTACGAAGTTGAAAATCTTGCCATCATACTTGTTTCTTTAGATTAGGCAACACATGAGAAAGCATTCTTACCAAAAGGCATTTTGTTGAAAGCAAACTACTTGGCAAGATAACCAGTTGTTCTGGAGTCACCTTTGACTCATGGTGGCCCCATGCATATCAGAGTAGAATAGAACTATGTTCCATAGGATTTTCAATGGCTAATTATTTGGATGTAAAGCCAGGTCTTTCTTCCAAGGGATATGTGAATGACCTCAAACCTCCAACTTTTCATCAGCAGGCTTAGAGACAGATTTTTAGTTTGGAAAACTCCTCCCCATCCATTAAATGTGAGATGTTCAACAAGTTATATAATCAATCAATCTGTACCTCAGTTTCCTTATCTGTAAAATGAATACTTATCTCACAGAGTTGTGAAGTTTAAATGAGTTAACTTATGTAACCTGTATCTGGAATATTGAAAGTATTGAAAATATATTAGCTATTTTTATTTTTATTTACTTGGTGCCTCATAGTTATAAATTAAATTTATTGAGTTAAGTTAAATATAACTGTATTGAATATATTAAATTATTGAATTATACTTTATACTTTAGCATAAAATCACTTTTATTAAGCATTAAAGAAGCTTTTATTTTTCTTTATGGAAAAAAATTGCTTTGTTTGCATAGTTATAAAAGAAGTCACCTTATTCACATAGCTTCTACATCAGAAACTAGAACAAGTACTTATTAAAATATATTTGTTAACTAATTCTTTTGTGTATTTAAAATAAAACTGGCCTTTTATGTCTGTTATCTGAAGTATTGTGAGTGATCACAATATAGTAGTCATTAGGTAATACTGATCCCTACTAAGTACCACTCTATGGAGCCTGTTATATATATTTTCTCATTTACTCTATACAACAGCCCCATTAAATGCATCATAATACCATTTCTCTTTTTCTCTCTTTTTCAATGAAATATGTGAAGCACAGAGTGGTTAGGTAATTTGCTCAGGGTCACACAGCTAGCAGATGCTTCAGTGAGAACTCAAGGAAGCTTTATCTGATAATAGTCTGGGCTCTGAGCTTCTTTGCTTTCTTGCAAGGCCAATTTCTGGGTTCTATTCTAATATATAAAGATTTTTGAAAGATAAAATGTATATTTTTAATATTTAAAAAATGCATCCTTCTACAGCAGTTTATTAATCAGATAATCAAGGTTAAAATATGTATTGTGAAGATTACTTATGATTTATTTCCAGTATTTCTAGAAATGACATTTAGTGAAATTACTACTTAGTTATTCAATAAGCATTGCTCAAAAAAAAGTCTTTTTCTTTCAGAAACACTTTAAGAGAAACAAAAGGCAATGAGAAATCCTACTCCTATTATTATCTTATGGAATAAAGCCGTGCTCTCAAAACTTTTTTTTCGAAGTCCAGAAACATTTTCTTGTTTTCATTTTGCAGTTTTTTCTCTCAACAAACCATGACACAACATCCTTGAATCACACCTTCAACAGATCTTTGTCACTTCTTTAGTCTTTATTTGTTAAAATTGCTCTCTACCTCTGTCTCTAAGCACATGCTGATTAAAAAGCTTTAATTAAAATTATGACTACTGCAGAAAAATTATTGAGCAATTCTTCAGAAGGAAAACGCTTAGTCTTAGAAACCTAATTTCACTGTTCATGTTTATACTGAACAATATTTTTGTAGAAGGTTCACCTTTGTGTTGTGTAATATTGGATTTAGTCCCAACAGCTAGAAGGTATTGTTTTTCTAAACAAGGCCAAGCAAGCAGAAAAGTTTTTACCATGATACAGATTTGATTAAGTCTCAAACAAAACAAGTTCAGCCAGGTTGGTCTATGCAGTTATTATAGACTGAATCCTATAACTTTCTTCTGTGGCCATATTTCTGAGAGAGAGCAGGTTTTTGTTATAACCTACACCCATTTTTAAAAGGAAGAATCCTACAATCCTGTGAGTTGCATTTTCTGACAGCCTGGACTTGGAAACACTGTAGACAATGGGAGGGAAGCCAGGTAATCTAGACTTGTAACATGGCGCATGAGAGATGAAAAAGGAGTTTCACTAAGAAACCAATATTACTGTTTCTTAATAAGAATGACTTATTGTTTTCTTATTGTTGAAACTCTCCACAAAGTAGAAAATCTCACTGTTTCCTTTTGAAGGGTTCTCCTCATTGCCTACTACATCATTCCTTCTAGAAGATGTTGGCAATGCAAAAACTTAAAAGGTACATCTCGGACTAACCTGGGAATTTAATTAATGTTGATGTGCTCAATCACAGAGCAGGCTTTAACCTAGCTAGACTTTCCCATGAGCTACAGAGTGGGCCATTTCAAACTTGCTCTTTTTCTGCAAAAGCAGAGATAAATGAAAACTAGTTTAGCCCAGTGCTTCTTAGACGTTAATGTGTATAGGAATCATCTTGTTAAAATGCATATTCTGATTCGGCAAGTATACAGTAAGTCCCAAGTTTCTGAACTTCCACAAGTTCCTAGGAGATGTTGATGCCACTGGTCAATGGACCTAGCTCATCTTTAATCCCTTTGTCTCTTTTAGGCAAGACTAAATGTTTGCCACACTGTCCAGATGAAAACTCATCTTCATTTAAAGAAAATCTTTTATAGATTGGACATCTTTCACTAACAATTAAATTCAAATTCAACAAACACTTACTGAGTGCTAAACTCTTTCTTAGAGCTAAACTAAATCTTGCACAAAACAGTTTATAGCTGTTTTCCCTGGCTTCAATGTAACAGCTTTCTATTCTTCAGTATAACTGCCTTTGTCTTCTGTGATTACAAGCTTTGCTTAGTTTATAGTTCCTTTGAGTTCTAGAGGCCACACTTCTTTGTGGCAAAGTAAAGGAACTTCTTTAACATTAGACATTGTCTCCTAATTCATGTTCAAGAATTATCTTAAAAAACATATGTATAGGTTGGCAGACAATGTTTCTACAAGTGCATTTGTATGTTCTGTAAGAATTTGCAGAAGTATAGTAAAGCTGACAAGGGACAAGATTGTAGTCACTTCTTGGGCACAGCCAGCTATCCAGAAGGAGTGAGTAGTTGGACCTGTGACCTCTGGACCATAGTCACAGGGGACATCAAGCTCAACTGGCATAACACACTACATAAAACATTGTTCCACCTTCTACTTTGGCAAGTAGGGACTGGGATCATAAAAGCTTGCAAGCAGCCACCTAGATGCAATGATGGGTCTCTCCTTGTCCAGAGCAAAGAAGAATGAATAAAACCAAAGATTCACGGAAACAATTAGTCCAGGTGACTGGTACACCATGCAATCCTCAGCCTATATGACTATGAGACCAGAAGAACTGGATGGTGCCCTCTTACCACAGTCAACCATTCAGAGGGGGATTTATATAGGAGATCTTGCATAGACTGGGAGAATGATGTGTAACAAAACTCACAATCATTTGAAAAAAAAAAAAGAGGGACCAGGTTTGCTGGTCTGCTAGAGCCTGCTGGAACCACTGAGACTATGGCCCCTGCCTGCCTTTCAGATCTGGAATTGAACCCACACCTGTGGCTTCCAGCCAAACAAAAGACAGGCATATGAGGTGAACATTTACACTAGGTAGATACACTCTTTGGAGAGAAAAATCACGGGAGAGTAGAAGAGCTGTGTATGCACAGGGACGTAGCTCAGGGAGTAGGAGTGGATGGAGGGAAGGACACAGGGAAGAGCTGTTGCATTGCAGTAGATTGTAGTCAATGTCATGAGACAAAGTGAATGTCAACTGCTGTATGGAAAGTGAATTTGCTCTATAAACTTTCATCCAAATCACAATTAAAAAAAAATTTGTGAAAATGGGTGCTCTGTCTCCAAAATGCTCCACGAACAAGTGAAATTTGTAACAAACTCAGAGGAGAAAAAGATTTGTTTAGGAGTCCCTGGATCGGGTAACTTGTTTAGTGTTGGACTACTATCTAAAAGATAAAAGACTGGAAATTTGAACCCACCAAGAGGCCCCTTGGAAGAGAGGCCAGGAAATCTGCTTCTGAAATGTCACACACTTGGAAATCCTATGGAACAGTTCTACTCTCCACAGATGAGGTCTCGTGAGTCAGAATAGACTTTATGGTAACTAACAACAACAACAGGCCCCATTCTATAAGGCAGAGACTTTCAACATGGAGGAGGGAGCCATATTAGAATTACCCAAGAAGCTTTATCCAAACACACACACATACACACATCTTCTCTTCTCATCACCCCTCACCAAAAACTCTGAGACACAGCATTTTCCCCAATATTCATTCTCTTTCGGTGCAATCACCACTGTAAAGTTTATTCATTCAGACCACCATCCTTTTGACCAGTAAACCTTTATTCACTTTTGAGAGAATTTTAATTTATTTTAGCCAATTGACAATATTTGTAATATTCCAGCTGAGGAAGGCAACATCACTTAGCAACATGGTTTATTTGTCTCTGAAGGATATCAGGAAGCTTGCTTAATGACTTTTACTCTTTGCTTTTGGGAATCCCAGAGAGCAATAGATTAAATCACATTCACATACTCCAGAATACAATATTAAATATTCTTTAAGAAAATAGGCTAGTGGAGTAGAAATAGACAAATGAAAGCAATTCAGACATATAATTAAAGTTTGATCCAAACTAAGAAAGAAAGTCCTGGTGATCTACTCCTGAATATCAGACAATGGAAACTAATATTCATAACAGAATATTGTCTGATAGAGCGCTAGAAAATGAGTCCTTTCATTTGGAAGGCACTCAAAATACATGTTGTTGTTGTTTGCTGTCGAGTCGGCCCCGACTCATAGCGACCCCTCCTTGGGTTTCTGAGGCAGTATCACTACGGAAGTAGGATTGCCCAACCTTCCTTCCGAGGAGTGGCTGATGGGTTTGAACCGCCAGCCTCTGGTTAGCAGGCAAGTGTCTTAGCCACTATGCTACCAGAGCTCCCCTCAAAATACATAGTGGCTGCAAAAATGAACTCAAGTATAGCAAAGTTTGTGAAAATGGTGCCGGACTGGGCAACAAGCTTTGATAGGTGACCTAAAGGAAAAGCTGAAGAGTTTTATGAAAGCTACAAGGTACAAGAGAGATCTCAGGGGTGGGAGGAGGATCAGAGAAGTATCCCAGAGAAAGTAACATATGAGATAAATATACTAAATGAGGAAAGGGATAGAAGTGAAGAGAAGAGCACTCCTTTAAAGGAAACTTGTCACTTTGAAGTAATTAGAAGAAGCCTGTCATAGGTGATTGGAGTAAAGAAAGCAAGAGGGAAAATATTGTTGAATTATCATTAGGCAGAGTACGTGTTAAGAACTTGGACTTTTATTAAAGTGCAGGAAAAACATTGAAAGTATTAAGTGAGTTGAAGGGTGTGGGTGGTGGCAGTGGGGAGGGTGTGAGGATGACATGATCAGATTTGTCATTTGATAAGACCATTCTAGCTGCCCTGTGAAGAGAAGTTTGTAGAGGAGTGAAAGTGAGAGGACTATTTAACATGGTAATACATTCATCCTGGTGAGAGATGACCAATGACCTGAGATGGTGATGCAGATAGAAAGAACAGACACACTGAGAGAGATTTTGATGGTAAAACCAGCAGAAATTAATAATAGATTGCACACAGGAGGTGCCATTAAGAAGAAGGAAGGATCAATGCTAAATCCTGACCCTTGTTCTGACTTGAGCAACAGGACAGTGTGAGGTACTATTTTTATATATCAAGATAAGGAACAATAGAAAGACAAGGAAAGGGAAAGGGTCATGTGCTAAGTTTGGGGAATGCTAAAATTGAGATATCCATAAAACAAAAAAAAAACAAAACAAAACAAACTCACTCTCTTTGAGTCAGATCCAACTCATAGTGACCCCTCCTTGGGTTTCTGAGGTGGTATCACTATGGAAGTAGATTGCCCAACCTTTCTTCCGAGAAGTGGGTGGTGGGTTTGAACCACCAGCCTTCTGGTTAGCAGTCAAATGTTTTAGGCAATATGCCACCAGAGCTTTCTGAGATATCCATGGAGTGACATGGAGTGACATAAGCAGTTGTTCAGAGGAGAGAATTACGTATATAAATTTGGGAATCATCAATAAAAAAATTGTACTTAAAACAAAGGACATGTCATTGAGGAAGAGAGTAAAGAATGAAAAAAGAAGGTCCAAAACTGAACTTGGAGGAATTAGTTGTGTCAGATAGCTCCAGAAGTGGGTGTGAAGGAGATGGTAATTAAAATAAGAATGATTAATTAAAAACTTGCCTATAACACAGTGAACCTCCCTTCCCCAAAAAAGAATTCACAAATCCATCATCATCTATGTGTATGTTAATTCAAGTACACTTTATATGATTTTCTTGGCTATAATTTTCACGAAGTTTGGACAGTCTACTTCCATAGTGACACTGCCTCGGAAACCCAAGGCGGGGTCTCTAGGAGGGCAATGAGTTTGGTTTAGTTTTGGTTTATAATCTTCACAGAAGAGATTGCCTGGCCTTTTTTGTATAGTGTCACTGGGTGAGCTAACCCTGCCAACCTTTTGGTTATCTGCTGAGCCCAACCATTTGTGCCAACCAGTGACTTTTGTCAATACCTTTTATTCAGTCTAGTCTTTGTCCTTTGATTCTGTTAAAATTCTACATGTTTATTCTCTGTAGAGAGTGAAACAGAGAGTCATCTGCTGGGAACATCAGGTTAAATCTGAGCAGTGGTGTTATACTGAAAATAGGGGGTTTAAATCAATGCATAATATTGGTTGTAGAGACACCTCATTCCCTTTGCTCTTGTGCCAGCTAATTCCCAGAACACTAGCACCCAGACCTTCACTGTACAGACAAGAGACTGAAAGGAACTTTGGTGAGGCATCTGATGTTCTCATGAGGGAGACAGAAGATATCGACATCAGAGATTCCCCTGCTGTATGACAGAACCACATCTCCTCCAGGGAAACTTCTCATATACTCAGAAATACCAATCATTCCTCTTAATCACCAAGTCTTAAATATGAAAAGACAAAGATCCTTGGACATCTGAGAAAGACCTCTAACAGGAAAGATAAATATGAAAAAAAAAAAAAAAAAGAGAAAAGAAAATTAGTGGCAAGGGGGACTGTATGTAGAGAAGAGAACATTAAAGCAATCAGAGAAAAATGAGAAAATGCTACAACTTTATAAAAAGAAAAATATTGCAGTATAAAAAACATATTCAGAGGAAAAAAAGAAGTCTTGCCTGTAAGCTTATGGTTACAAAAAGAAAGAAAAATTCAGAGGAAAGTTGGGAAGATAAAATCAAGGGTGGAACTTAAGAGAGAAAAATAGGAAAACTATACAGCTGCTCTCTCTGGTGGCAGAGTGCCTAAGGCATGTGACTGCTAAGCGGACCCAGCCACTCCTTGGAAGGAAGACTGGGCAATCTACTTCCACAGAGATATCACCTCAGAAACCCAAGGAAGGGTTGCTATGAGTTGGAAGTGACTCCATGGCTGTGACTTTTGTTTTTTGGCTATATAGCTGTTCGGGAGACCCAAGTTCACTCTTTCACTGATAAAACAAAACCAAACTCACTGCCACTGAGTTGACTCCGAGTCATAGCAACCCCCCTTTGTGTTTCCGAGGAGGTAAATCTTTATGGAAGTAGATTGTCCAGTCTTCCTTCTGCAGAGTGGCTGGTGGGTTTGAACCGTCAGCTTTCTGGTTAGCTTCAAATGTCTTAGGCACTACATCACCAGACCTCCCTTTTAGATAGGAGTTACATAAGTAGATAAAATAAAAGGAAGAAAATCATTAGAGAAGTAATAAAAGACATTTTTCAAGAATAGGCAAACATAAGTTTCTGATTTATAGGATTTATAAAGTTTCCAGAACAATGGATGGAAATAGACCCATACAGGCATATGATTGTAAAATTGCAGAATGCAAAGATAAAGTCCTATAAGCCTAAAATGAGCGGGAACATATTGTACACATAACATGAAGTATTAGAATGACTGTGACCCTTTTCTATATTTCTTAAGAGAAGTAGCTGAGCAAGACCTTTAAACTTTGGAGGAAAATAATTTCCAACCTATAATTTTATACTCAACCAAATCATCAATCTAGTTTTGGGATAGAATAAAGACAGTTTCAGACATACATGTTCTCAAAAGTTTAACCTTCTTTTCATCTATGTAGGAAGTTGTGAATGTGTCATTCCAAATTGAGTGAGTAAAACAAGAAAGAGGAAGACGCATATTACAGAGCATAGATGCTCCCACCAGGCAGAGATAAAGGCACCAGCTGGGGAAAAGGAAAAGGATCACAGAATGATGACTGTCCAGCAGTGTAAAGGCCAATCCATCTAGATTAGAGCAGTTCACAAAGCTCCTGGAGATGAAGTTGATAATATCCTGGATGCATCTGAGTAGACTGAGAAGAGATTTAGACAATGCATAAAATTTTTGGAGTACAGTTATTGGTAAATACCTAGAAAATGAAGCAAACAAAAAATAAGTCATTTATTAGCTCCAAGCAAAAACTATGCCAGAATATTTATCTAATATAAATGATGATATGACTATATTGGGAGAAGAGGGGTGGTTGGGAAAGTTTCACATAAGAGGAGGACTTGGGGTGAGGAAAGAATGTCAACAAATAATGCATGAAACTGAAAAATCAACAGATAGAAACACACAAAAAAATTTTAATAACACTGCTGTGATATAAAAATAACCATTTAAGGCAGATGAAAAAGTTGGCTATGAAGAGAGGAAAATAGTAATGGAAGAATTGGTGTGGGAAACTGCGCTCTCTGCTTTTTGTTTTTATAACAAATCTTGTAAAATTCTTTGAACCTCTTAATTTAGAAACAGCAACAACAACAACAAAAATGGGACAGTAAATTAAAAATGTCCATTGACTTTTAAAGTAAGGAACTCTTTTTTTTTTTTTTTAGGAGTTGTATTTGTCTAGTGAGGGCTCCATTTGGAAAAAAGAATTGATACAAATCTCCCAGAATGGAGAAAGGCAGGCTTCAGAGGCCTCAGGACACTGAAGCTTTGGTAGTGGTGATGGTGATGGGAGGAGGGGTGCAAAGCAGAGGGTGACAGGAACTATGAGGGAGATAGAGGAAGCCAGGACTTTCTCATATTCATTAGAGTTTCACTCTGATTGGATTGAAAAGTTACTTGATTATAAGTAAATAAATGATTTTATCATCCTGTGGGCTCTCAGTTACCAGGTAGATTGGCTTTTTCTGGAAAAGAACTATGATTTTTTGTTATCATAGTTAGGTACTGTCAAGTCGGTTCCAACTCATAGTACAACAGAACAAAATGCTGTCTGGACATGTACCATCCTCACAACCATTACTGTTTGAACTCATTGCTGCAGCCACTGTGTCAATCTATCTTGTTGAGGGTCTTCCTCTTTTTCGCTGATTCTCCACTTTAGCAGACATGATGTTCTTCTCCAGTAGCAGGTTCCTCCTGATAACATATCCAAAGCATGTGAGACAAAGTCTCGCCATCCTTGCTTCTAAGGAGCATTCTGGCTGTACTTCATCCAAGACAGAGTTCCTCCTACTTCTGGAAATCCATAGCACATTCAATATCCTTCACCAACACAATAATTCAAATGCATTAATTTTTCTTTGGTCTTCCTTATTCATCATCCAGCTTTTTCATTCACATGAGGCAATTAAAAATACTGTGGCTTGAGTCAGGTGCACATTAGTCTTCAAAGTGACATTTTTGCTTTTGAACACTTTATAGGAGTCTTTTGCAGCAGATGTGTTCAATGCAATATGTCATTTGTTTTCATGACTGTTTTTTCATGGGCATTGATTGTGGGGCCAAGTAAAATGAAATCCTTGGCAACTTCAATCTTTTCTCCATTTATCATGATATTGCTTATTAATCCAGTTGTGAACTTTTGTTTTCTTATTTTATTATGTTGAGGTATAATCTTTGATCTTCATTGGTAAATACTTCATGTCCTCTTTGCTTTCACTAATAAGGCTGTGCCATCTTCATAGCTCAAGGTTTTTTTTTTTTTTTTTTTAATTGTGATTTGGGTGAAAGTTTACAGTGCAAATTGGTTTCCCATTCAGTAATTCATACACCTTTTGTTCTGCGACATTTATTGCAGTTCCCACAATGTAACAGCAATCTTCCTATTCATTCCTGTGTCTACCATTACTCTATGGCCTTCTTACTTTTACCTTCCTGCCTTCTGAGCTATTTCCCTGGGCAAATGCTGCCATTTTGATCTCATATAGTTGATTGTTCTAATGAGAGCATACTTGCCTGGTGTTAGTGTTCACCTTATAGGCCCGTCTATCATTTAGCTGAAAGTTGAGCCACAGGGGCGAAGTTCAGTTCCAGGTTTGAAGGATGTCTAAGAGCCATAGTCTTTGGTGTTCCACCAGATTCTATCAGACCAGTAAACCTGGTCTTTTTGTAATTTTGAGTTTTATTTCACATTTTTTCCCACACTCTATTTGGGATCTTTGGGAGCTCTGGTGGTGTGGTGCCTAAGGCATTTGATTGCTAACCTTGGAAGGAAGGCTGGGCAATCCACTTCTGTAGAGATACCCAAGGAGGGGTCCCTGTAAGTTGGGATCCACTCGATAGCAGTGAGTTGTTGTTTTTTTTTTTTTTTTTTTTTTTTTTTTTACTGTGATCCATTTCAGAGGGTTTGGTAGTGGTTGCTAGGTACTGTACACTTCTTCTGGCCTCATGGTCCTGGAGGCTGGGGTTAATATGGACCATAAGTCCTTTGGCTTAATTGGAAAACTTATATGCACAAGAATGAATCATTTAAATGGGATTGAGGCCAGAAGTATTTTAAAGAAAAATTGGATGAGTGCTAACCCAAACATTGGAGGTTTGAGTCCACCTATAGACATCTCAGAAGAAAGACCTGGCAATCTATTTCCAAAAAGTCAGCCATTGAAAACCCTGTGGAACACAGTCCTACTTTGACACATCTAAAATTGCCGTGAGTCTGAGTCAACTCCATGACAATGCTTTTTCTGATGTGCTGCTGCAAACCCATGTCCCAGAGTATGCTCTTTAATTCTTGCCTTGGAATTAGCTGAAGGTCTGTTTACATTTAGGTTCCTATGTCCTATACTATCTTTATAAATCAAAATACTTAAGGAAGTTAGGTTCTTAAAAAATTCCCTGGATAATTATTGTATTCACTAAAGTTTGAGGTGCATAGCCATATGACAGTGATTCTAAATCAACTGATCTCATCTGAATGACTTGAAGAGTGTTTTTAAGATATTTGTCCCTAAGGTTGTGGTGACTTCTTGGCCACAGCCAGCTACCCGGAGGGTAGTTGAACTCATGGGCTCAATACCCCAGTTGCAGGGGACATAAAGCTCAGTTAGCATAACATACTACACAAAAACCTTGTTCTACATCCTATTATGGTGAGTAGCGACTGGGATGTTAAAAGCTTGCAAGCGGTCATCTAGAGGCAATAATGGGTCTCTCCTCATCCAGAGCAAAGAAGAATGAAGAAAACCAAAGATACAAGGAAACTATTAGTCTAGGGAACTGGTACACCATGCAATCTTCAGTCTATGTGACCATGAGACCAGAGAACTAGACGGTGCCTGGGTACCACAGTTAACCACTGTCAGGGGGATCCATGTAGGAGCTCCTGGATAAAGTGGGAGAACAATGTGGAACAAAACTCAAAATCATAAAACAATACCAGGTTTGCTGGTCAGATGGAACCTGGTGTAACTCCTGAGACTATGACCCTTCACTGCCCTTCAGGTCTGGAATTGAACTCACTCCTGTGGCTTCCAACCAAACAATAGACAAGCATATAAGGTGAAATTTTACATCAGGTAGATAGATACACTACTTGGAGTGATTAATCATGGAAGAACAGAAGGACAGTGTTCACACATGGAGACAGCTCAGGGGGCAGGAGTACATGGGAGGGAAGGCCACAGGAAAGAGGTAACTAAGGGAGGAAGTGGGAAGAGAGCTGTTACATCATAGGGAACTGCAGTCAATGTCATGAAACAAAATGTGTATGAACTCCTGTATGGAAAATGAATTTGCTCTGTAAACTTTCACCCACAGCACAGTAAAAATTTTAAAAAATGAAATAAAAAGATATTTGTCCCTTCTCTTGCTGCATACAGCAATCCTATTCAGTAGTATGGGACTAGTTCTCAATGTGAACATATTCTCTTGAAAAAGTTCTCTAGACACTTTTGAAATTCCTTCTTGTTTGTCAACCTTCATCCTTTAACCATATCCTTTTTAGAGACTAGATGCAGTAGTAAAGAGCTCTGGCCCTGTCTTTTAAAATCTTTAGCAGATATTTCTCTTCTCTTTAGTGGAAAAGACAATCAGCCTCATTGTTTCTGACCCTTCACTTATGTAGGCAAACTTGTTCCATCATTCTAGTTTCTGTTGTTTCATTCAATTGTTATGTCACTTCATTAAGAAACCAAATGCCCACAGATACCTTTTGGAAGAGTTTGAATAAAATTGGTATCAACTCTTCTGTGAATGTTTGGCAAAATTCCCCAGTGAAGCCATCTGGGCAGGGGCTTTTGTAGTTGTTGTTGGAAGTTTTTTTTGATGACATCTTCAATCTTTTCTTTTATTAGGAGTCTGTTTAGATTTTCTACCTCTATTTATGTCACTTTAGAAAGCTAATGCGTCTCTAGAAATTTCTTCTATGTTTTTAATGTTTTTGGGGTATAGTTTTTTTTTTTTCTAATAATCTATAATCATTCTCTTTATCTCTGCTGGATCTAACATCTCCAATTTCATTTCTTATTTTGCTTATTTGCTTCTTCTAATATTTTCCTTTGTCAGACTGACCCATGGTTTTCATGTCAGTTTTATTGACCCCTCAAAGATTCTTTCTACTATTTTTCTGTTTTTTATTTCATTTATTTCTGCTCTGGTCTCTATCATTTCCTCTCTTCTCATACCTTTGATCTTCTTTTGTGCTTCCATTGTTATTTATTTTAGTTCTTGGATGTAGTTATTGATTTTGTACCTTTCTTCTATTTGAAAGTGTACATTTATTGCTATAAAATTTCCTCTGAGCACTGCTTTTGTTGAATTCCACAAGTTTTGATATATTGTGTTTTATTATTTGATGCTAAGTATTTTCAAATTTCACTTTTGATTTATTCTATGACCCATAAGTATTTTAGTAATGTGTTATTTAGTTTCCATGCATGCAATTTACTTTCTTTTTTCTTCCTATGATTTCTAGTTTCATAACATTATGGTCTGAGAAGATATTCTGTATAATTTCAACCTTTTTAAATTTCACAAACCTTGTTTTGTGGCCTAAAATGTGGGATATTCTGGAGAACTTTCTATGTGCATTGGAGAAGAATGTGTTTTGTGCTGCTTTTAGAAGGGGTCCTGTATATATGTCTGTGAGGTCCAGTTGGTGGATAGTATTATTTAGCTCTTCTGTATCCTTGTTGGTTTTCTTTCTAATTGCTCTGCCAGTCATTGAAAGTGGTGTGTTAAAATTTATTATTGCTGTAGAACTGTCTATTTCTCTTCAATTCTGGAGCTCTGGCACTAGGTACATAAATATTTATAATTGTTATGTCTTCTTGGTGGATTGACTCTTTAACCATTAGCAAAATTTCATATGACACATTATTTCCCATTTTTACATACAATTCAATGACATCATTTGTATCACTCATCTTGTGCAACCATTATCAATATCCACTGCCAAATTTTCCATCACCAGAAACAAACTCAATGCTTCCTAAACAATGATTCACTCTTCCCTCCTCCCTCCTGTCCCTGGTATCCACTAGTAAACTTTGATCTCTATATATTGGCATATTCTAGGTATTTCATATAACTGAAATCATAAATATCTGTCCATATTGTAGCATGTATTAGGATTTCATTTTTCTTTTTGACTGAGTAATATTCCACTGTATGTATCCGCCACATTTTGTTTACTGTCTTCATCTGTTAATGGACATTTAGGTTATTTCCACATTTTGACTATCTGATTACTGCTTCAACGAACATTGGTGTATAGGTTTCTGTTTGTATCTCTGTATCAGGTCTGTTGGGTATACATCTAGAAGTAGAATTGTTGTATCATATGATTGATGTATGTTTAACTTTTTGAGGACCATAAATCCATTTTCCACAGTAGCTGTGCTGTTGTATGATTAAGTGCTATTGAACTGGTTTCAACTCATAGCAAACCTGTGTACAATGAGACAAAACACTGATCTGTCCTGCATGGTCTTTGGAATCATTGCCATGCTACAGCCCACCATTGCAGCTACTTTGTCAATCTAACTCCTTGAGGGCAATGCCCTTTTTCACTGATCCTCTACTTTAACCAGCACAATATTGTTCTTTAGGGACTGGTACCTTCAACCACATGACCAAAGTATGAGTGATGAAGTTTGGCCATTCTGGCTTCTAAGAAGCATTCCTGCTGTATTCCTTCCAAGACAAATTTGTTCATTCTTTTAACAGTCCAGGCTACATTCAACATTCTTCACCAAAACTACAAAGCAAATGCATCAATTCTTTTTGTGGTCTTTCATATTCAATATCCAGTTCCCACATTGTTCTGGTTACCTAGTGCTGCTCTGACAAGAATATACCACAAATGGGTTGGCCTTAACAAACAGGCATTTATTTTCTCACAGTTTGGAGGCTTTAAGTTTGAGTTCAAAGTGTCAGGCCCTAGGGGCTGTGTGAAAGCGCCTTGACCTTGGGCTTTAGCTCTGCCTTTTGCTCCTGGCCCACTGAGGCATCTCTTCACCCAGGTAGCTACTGGCTGCTGAGGTTAACAAGCCCAAGGTCAACAAGTAAAATGGCACAGTCCTAATGTTACCAAACCACACAGCAGGCCATTAATTCAAGTCTATTGTAAGTCCCAAGATTGGCAGAGCATGGCAGGCTGCTGAACAACAACATGGCTACATACAGGGTCCAAGCATGTCATAATCTAGAGACTATCTCCAAGGTGTCTCCTTATATACAGGAAGTAGACCACATTCCCTAAGGCAGCTACTCAGCTGCTCACAGTAGCTTCCACCATGGAGTTGATTACCAGTCTCATCATGGAGAATACTACATCCAGCTGTCCAGCCATTCAATCAGGCCCAGCCAAGTTGACATACCAACTGAACTACCACACACATGCATATGAGGATATTGAAAATACCATGGCTTGGCTAAGGTGGATCTTAGTCTTCAAAGTGACATCTTTGCTCTCAAACACTTTAAAGAGTTCTTTTGCAGCAGATTTGCCCAATGAAATACGCCATTTGGTTTCTTGACTGCTGCTTCCATGGCATTAATTGGGGATCCAAGTAAAGAACTCTGGTGACACAGTGCATAAGGTATTTGAGTGCTAACCAGAAGATCAGTGATTCAAACCCACCAGCCCCTCTGAAGAAAGAAGATGGGGCAATCTACTTCTGAAAAGATTTACCACTTTGGAAACTCAGTGAGGGCTGCTATGAGTTGGAATCGACTCAATGGCAGTTGATTTGGCTTTTGGGAAGTAACATGAAGTCCTTGACAATTTCAATCTTTTCTTCCTTGAGAATGATGTTGTTTATTGGGCCAGTTGTGAGGATTTTTGTTTTCTTTACGTTGAGATATAATCCATGCTGAAGGGTATAGTCTTTGATCTTCATCAGTAAATACTTCAAGTCCTCTTCACTTACAACAAACAAGGTTTGTTTTGTCATCTGCCTAGCACAAGTTGTTAATGAGTCTGCCTCCAATCCTGATGTCATGTTCTTCTTAATATAGTTCAGTTTGCCAGATTATATGCTCAGAATACAGATTTAATAAGTGTGTTAAAAGGAAAGTCCCTGAAGCATGCCAGTCCTGATTTTAAATTATGCAGTATCCTCTTGCTCTGTTCCAAAAACTGTCTCTTGATCTACGTACAGCTTCCACTTGAGAACAATCAAGTGGTCTGGAGTTACCATTCCTTGCAGTGTTATCCATAATTTGTTGTGGTCCACAGAGTTTAATTCCTTTGCATAGTCAATAAAACATGTCTTTCTGACATTCTTTGCTTTCAGCCAAGATCCATCCGATGTTAACAGTGATATCCCTTGTACCAGGTCTTCTTCTGAATCCAGCTTGAATTTCTGCTAGTTCCCTGTCAATATACTACTATAACCATTTTTAAATTATCTTCATCAAAATTTTGCTTGTGTGTGGTATTAATGATATTGTTTGACAATTTTCACCTTTCTTTAGAATGGGTACAAATATGAATCTCTTCCAGTCAGTTGGCTAGGTAGCTGTCCTCCAAATATTTTGGCAAAAATGAGTAAGTGTCTCTGACACTGCATCAGTTTTTTGAAACATATCAATAGGTATTCTGTATTCCTGGAGCCTTACTTTTCACCAGTTCCTTCAATGAAGCTTGGACTTTTAAATTAAATGCCATTTGTTCTTGATCATATGCTACCTCCTGAAATGGTTGAACATGGAACCATTCTTTTTGGTACAGTGACTCTGTATTCCTTCTATCTTCTTTTCATGTTTCTGGTATCTTTCAATATTTTGTCCATAAAATCCTTCAATACTGCAATGGGAAGCCTGAAAATTTTCCTTCTGTTCTTTCAATTTGAGAAATGCTGAACATGTTCTTCCCTTTTGATTTTCTAACTCCAAGTCTTTGCATACTTCATTACAATACTTTGCTTTGTCCTCTCAAACTGTCCACTGAAATCTGTCCACTCTTTTATTTCATCATTTCTTCCATTCACTTTAGGTACTTGCCATTCTAAAACAAGTTTCAGTCTATTCTGATATGTATTTTGATCTTCTATTCCTTTATTATCTTCTTAGTGGCCTTTTGTTTTCTTCATGTATGATGTTCTTGATGTCATCTCACAGCTTATCTGGTCTTCAGCCACTGGTATTCAATACAACAAATCTATTCTTCAGATGTGCTCTAAATTCAACTGGGATGTAGTCAAGGTTATATTTTTGCACTCTTGGAATCTTTTAATTTTCTGCAGCTTCAACTTGAACTTGCATAGGAGCAAATAATGGCCTGTTCCATCAATTGCTCTGAGTGAAGATATTGAGCTGCTCTATTGTTTCTTTCCAAAGATGTAAATGATTTGATTCATGTGTACTCTATCTAGCAAGGTCCATATGTATAGCCACCGTTTATGTTGCTAAAACAAAGATAATTGCAATGAAAAAAATAATTGCTCTTGTAAAATTCTAACATGCAATCTCTGACATCATTTTTACCACCAAGTTCATATTTTCCAACAACCAATCCTTCTTCTTTTATCTCAACTTTTATAATCCAATCACCAGTGATTATCAATACATCTTGTTCACATGTTTGGTTAATTTCAGACTGCAGATGTTGGTAAATATCTTCAATTCCTTCATCTTTGGCTTTAGTAGTTGGTATGTAAATTTGACTATAGTTGTATTAACTGGTTTTCTTTGTAGGCATATGGATATTATCTTATCACTGACAACATTGTATTTCAGGAGAGATCATGAAATGTTCTTTTAAATAATGAAATTGAATCTATTCTTCTTGGTTTATCATTGTCAGCATAGTAGACCATATGATTGTCCAATTCAAAATAGCCAAGACCAGTCTATTTCAGCTCACTATGTATTTCATTTTATTTTTTATAGTTTTCAATTTTCCTAGATTCATACTCTGTACATTCCATGTTCAGATTATTGGTGGATGTTTGCAACTGTTTCTTCTCATTTTGAGTTGTGTCATCAGCAAATGAAGGTCATGTCTTATGCTGGGTTCTCTAGAGAAGCAAAACCAGTGAAGCTTAAATATACATACCAAAAACAAATGCAAGCACACTTCCTTTGAGTGGATTCTGACTCATAGCAATCCCCATTGGGTTTCCAAGGTTGTAAATCTTATGGAAGTTGATTGCCTCTGGTATACAAATGTCTTACCAATATGTCTAGAGTCATTGATGCATCTTCCTTACTAGGTCCAATCAACATAATGTCATAAATGTAATGGGCCAGTGTGACATCTTATAGAAGGGAAAGGTGATCAGGTTCTCTGTGGATTAAACTATGACATAGGGCTGGAAATTTGATAGACTTCTGATATAAGATGGTGAAAGTGTATTGCTGGCCTTGCCAAATGAAGGCAAACTGCTTCTGATGATTCTGTAAAATAGGAATTGAGAAAAAGGCATTGGCCACATCAGTAACTGCATACCAGGTGCCAGGAGATGTATTAATTTGCCCAAGCAATGAAATCATGTGGAATAGCAGCTGCAATTAGAGTCACCACCTTGTTAGGTTTATGATAATCCACCAAGATCCATCAGTTTCTTGCACAGGCCAAATTTGTTGTTGTTGTTGTTATGTGCCGTCGAGTCGGCCCCGACTCATAGCGACCCCTCCTTGGGTTTCCGAGGCAGTATCACTACGGAAGTAGGATTGCCCAACCTTCCTTCCGAGGAGTGGCTGGTGGGTTTGAACCACCAGCCTTCTGGTTAGCAGTCAAGTGCTTTAGCCACTATGCTACCAGAGCTCCTAGGAAAGTTAAATGGGGATGTGGTGGGAATGACCACCCCTGCACCTTTCCAGTCCTTGATGATGGCACTAATCTCTGCAGTCCATCCAGGAATATGAGGTTAATTTTGGTTTGCTATTTTCCTAGGTGAAGGCAATTCTAATGACTTCCATTTGGGTTTTCCTACCATGATAGCCCTCACTCCACATGTCAGGGGTCCAATGTGGGGTTTCTGCCATTTGATGAGTATGTCTATCCCAACTATGCACTCTGGAACTGGAGAAATCACTCCAGGATAGGTTCAGGGACTCATTAGACCCACTGTAAGACAGACTTGAGCTATGATTCCATTAATAACTTGACCTCTATAGTTCCCCACTCTAACTGGTGGGTACAGTGATGTTTTGGGTCTCCTGGAATTAGTGTAAATTCAGAGTCAGTATCCATTAATGCTTGAAAAGTATGATTATTCCCTTTTCCCCAGTGAACAACTATTCTCATAAAAGGTCATACATCCCTTTGGGGAAGGCTGAGAGAAAGATCAACAGAATAATTTTTTGTCAGTGTAGTGGAATGTTTTCTCAAAAGTGCCCAGCATCCCCTTCATTCAAGGGGTGGTAGGACTGTAAACTGGCTCAAAACTGGGAATTTATTGAGGGGCCATGACTCTATATTATGATGATTCAAGTTAAACTGCTGTTCACTTGACCTAGAATATTTTGCTCGTACAGAGTAAGTAAATATTTAGTAGATTCCCCATCTATTTCACTTCTAGGGACACCATGCCTTAGTACAAATGTCATATGAGTCAGAGTATTCTGTTTGCTTTGATTCTGATGTCCATTGCAGTAACCACATCCACCTTGCCTTTGTCAATTAAGTGCTACCATTGGGCCCCTACCACCATGCAGTCCAATCAGCCCCATTGTAGTTATATGTTTTAATTCAATTAAGGCAATTCCCACTGTCAAATCTGGTTTGCATAAAATAATAGTTACAACAGTGTTCAAAGATGCTGGGACTCCCTTCACAAATTTATTCCTTACTGTTGTGGTAAAAAGTATGTCTTCTGGGCACTCCATATGTGGATCTGTGGGTCTAATACAATAAATCCATTCTAACATGTCAGTTTCCCTAAGCCTTTGGATACCTTATTTTACATTCTACAAAGGCAGGACTGATACTTCAGCTAGACTTAGTGCAGGCCACAGCATAATCTATGCTTCAGTAAACCCACCAAATAAACTATAGATCCTTTCCAAACCTCTTAAGCAGAAACACTGAATGCAGACTCTATGCTTAGTGGGCCCAAATCAATAAACTCAAACTGATACAATGTTACATTCTTTGCACCATTATCCCGTACTCTTAACAGCCATTCTCACACATATTCTCCAGGCTTCTGTTTGTACATATTAGAAAAATCATGTAGTTCTTTTTGGAGTGTAGCATACCTCTTCCTAGTCACATTTTGTACTTCTCCTTTTGGGGCTCACTGGGACCTAAGCCTAATTATAAGTCTAGAGGCAACAATGAGTAGTAAACACGGTTCCTGGGAACATCAGCAATATCTTGTGAGGTGTCTGTCTCAGGCAATGCCCCAGCTGTCACCCCAGTTGATACATCAGACAGTGACTCAGCAGGCACAGCTGTGTTAGTCTCATCAGACAGGGATAGGAGGGCTAGTTCTACAGCAGGAGTTATTCAACGGAATTTAGAGGCTCAGTGTCCCCAGCTTCTTAATTATCTAGCCATATGTTCCTATCCAAAGTTTCAGAATCCCATTTCTTCCCAAAATAATGCCCTCACTAAAGTGGTATCATTCAAGGTTGGCAATTTAATTGGCATTATAATTCAGCCCCTCTTATGATAAGACTCTGGGTTTGTTTTTCACCAATGTTAGTTCTGTTGCTACAAGAAATAATGGTTTCTTTCAGAGCACAAAGGGAAACATTGAGGTCTTCTATGCAGTGCTTGAGCTGTGACTGCAAAGTCTTGAGCTCATCTTGTTCTTCAACCACTTGTCTAGCATAAGTAAGAGCAAATAACCAACTTTGTTATACTTCTTATTTTGATGTAATTGCAAAAACATATCAAATATACAATCACTCAGAGCCTTAACCTCAAACCTCACTGCTGTTGAGTCAGATCTGCCTCATAGTGACCCCTCCTTGGGTTTCCAAGGCAGTATCACTATAGAAGTAGATTGCCCAACCTTCCTTCCAAGGAGTGGCTGGTGGGTTTGAACCGCCAGCCTTCTGGTTAGCAGTCAAGTGCCTTGAGCACTTCTCACCAATATTTGATCTATTGGTGGTGCTATTTTTTGTATAATATTGCCACTTTATAGATAGGCAGCATCCTCTTTACTAATGGAGGAAGAGTCATTAGTGCCTTTATGACTAATCAAACTTGAGAACCAGTTTAGAAAACAAATCCTTACAATTTTGTTTCTATAAAACCACTCTTAGTACCAAATGTGCTACACTGGGTTCTGTAGAGAAGCAAAACCAGTGAAGCTTATGTATCTATATCATCTATACCTATATCATCTATATCTCTATCCATATCATCTATATCCACATCATCTATATCTATATGTATGGAGAAATTTATCTCATGGAAATGATTCACACTGTTGCAGAGGCTGGCAAGTGCCAAGTTTGTGGGTCAAATGTCAAGATGGAGGCTTCTGCTGACTCATGAAGCTACAAGGACGATGAACCTAAGATCAGCAAACAATATAGCAGGCTGCTGGCTTTGTAGGCTGATGAATCCAAGATCAGCAGGTAAAATGGCAAATTGTTGGCTCACAG
>NW_006921799.1:5951031-5970371 GCF_000298275.1 Orycteropus afer afer | reverse complement strand
ATATATATATAGGAAGCAGGCACATCCCTGAGGAAACTACCTTTCAACTGATTTGGCTGCTCATAACAGATCTCATAATGGAGGTGATTATATTATATCAGATCTCATCATAAGGGAAGACCACATCATAATTGCTAAACCACTGAGAATCATGACCCAGCCAAGCTGACATACATTTTAACTACCACAGGCCTCAAAAGCTTTATTCCATCCACATCATTAAGGTTGACTCTACTTTGAGAAAACAGTTCTTCCTCAATTGTATTTTGAGTGCCTTCCAACCTGAGGCAGTCATCTTCCAGCACTGTATAAAATAACTTTCCCTGCTATTATTCATAAAGTTTTCAGTTTTTTTTTTTTTTTTTCCTTCAAAAGTGGACCTGGCCATGTCCTTCTTCCTAGTCTGTTTTAGTTTGGAAGCTCTGCTGAAACTATCCAGATGACCTTGCTTGTATTTGAAATACCAGTAACATAGCTTCTAGTATTGTGGAAATATGTAAGCCAACACAGTATGACAAACTGACAGATGAGTGATGGACAGCTGCTGCTGTACTATTTTCTATACCTACCAGCAATGGATGAAGGTTCCAATTTCCTCTACATATTTGCAAAAATGTATTATTATTTTATATTACTCATCATAGTGGGGGTGATATATCTCCTTATGGTTTTGATGGTACTAGTTTAGAAAATTAATCAGGAACAAAAAGACTTTTGTTGAGTCTAAAACAACAGACAGCCTATAGTTTAGAATAAACATTATTATCAAAAGAAAAATTACAATCAAAAGAAAGTGGAAGGAATATACAAAGTTACTATATTAAAAAAAATTGCCAGAATTCAAATGTATTTCAGTATCCTCACGTGCATGTGAGAGCTGGATAGTGAATAAGGAAAAACACAGGAACTGATACATTTGAATTATGATTTTGGTGAAGAATATTGACTGCTAGAAGAAAGAACAAATCTGTCTTACACGATGCTTACTGAATGCTCATTAGACATGTGAATGGTCAGACTTTATTTCTCATACTTTGGTCATGTAGTCTGAAGGGGACATTCCCTGGAGAAGGCTGGGCAAAGTAGAGGGTCGGCAAAAAAGGGAAGACCCTAAATGAGATAGAGTGACACAGTGGCTGACACTATGGACTCAAACATGGCAATACTTGTGCTTTAGATGAAAGCTCACACAGAAACTTAGGCTCCCATTTAACAATTTTTAAACAAATAATTACGTTGCATTGGGTACAACATTCATAATGTGTCATCATGCTCATTATTCCCATTCTGTTTATTCTGTTTCCATTGATTTAGCGTCTATTCTTCTTCTTGCCTTCTCATCTTTGATTTTGGGTAAATGTTGGTCATTTGGGCTCATATGGTTGATTGTTTAAGAGAGTGTGTTACTCATGGGTGATATTGTTTATTTTATAAGTCAAACTATTATTTGGCTTAAAGGTGACCTCCAGGAGTAACTTCAGTGCCAAGTGATATCAGGGTGATAGTCTGGGGGGGAGATTCTTCAAATCTCTATTAGTCCAATAAGTCTTCTCTTTTTTAGGAATTTGAGTTTTTTTCTACATTTTTCGCTCATTCTATCCAGGACTTTCTGTTGTGTCCCTGGTCAGAATGGTTGGTAGTGGTAACCAGGTACTATCTAGTTCTTCTGGTGTCAGGCTAGAAGAGGCCATACACTGAGTGAGCTATTAGTCATGTGGACTAGTTTTTTCTTTGAGTGTTTGGTTTTCTTCATTCTCTTTTGTTCCAGATGAGTAGAGACCAATAGTCTTATAATAGATGACCACTCACAAATTTTTAAGACCTCAAACACTACTCACCAAACTAGAATATAGAACAGTATCTTTATGAACTGTGTCAATCTTTATGAACTTAGCCAATTGGTTAAGTTGCCCCATGAGACTATGGTCCTAAGTCTTTTAACTCAATAAATCAATCCTGGTATTGTTTGAATACATCTAGGAAATCTTTGTAATAGTGCTTTATTATTATTATTATATGTGTGTGTGTGTGTGTGTATCCATATATGTGTGTATATCTACCTATGTAACAACAGACATATTTTTTGGTTGTGATAAGTGTTGTTGAAAAATTATATATGTTATAACACTTACAGAAATTGACTTTTTTTTTGTTGTGTTCTTCTAAATATCTTCATTTGCCTTGGGCAAGTATGCAGACTTCACCTGAGATTATTGACTATCGAAGAACAAGGTTTTTATAATTTAAGGAGCCATGTTAATTTTCTGCCTTAAATGTTGCCATACAACTGGTTTTACATGAGAAGTTAGAAAGTACCAGTTAACAGAGGTAATAAAAGATGTTACATTCATATACTTATAATACATGCCAGGATGGAATCATCATATATTAACATTTTAAGGTTAAAAGTAGCTCTTCTAGTTATAACCCAAAACAAAATGTTCTTATTCAATTTAGAATTAAAAAAAAACAACTCATAATTTTTACATGCTGTTGTTGTTATGTGCTATTGAGTCAGCTCCAACTCATAGTGACCCTATGTACAATAGAATGAAACCATGCCTTATTCTGTGCTTTCCTCACAATATTTGCTATACTTAACTCCATTGTCACAGCTACTGTGTGAATCCATCTTGTGGAGGGTCTTCCCCTTTTTCATTGAACCTCTACTTACACTTACTTACCAAGCATGATGTTCTTCTCCAGGGACTAATCCCTTCTGGCAACATGACCAAAGTATTTGAGACAAAGCCTGGCATTCTCACTTCCAAGGAACATTCTGGCTATACTTCTTCCAGGATATATTTGTTCATTCATCTGGCAGTCTGTGGTATTTTCAGTATTCTTCAACAACATCACATTCAAATGCATCAATTGTTCTTTAGTCTCCCTTATTCATTATCCAGTTTTCACAAGCATATGAGGCTATTGAAAATACTATGGCTTGGGTCAGGCACACTTTGGTCTTCAAAGTGATATTTTTGCTTTTTCACCCTTTAAAGAGATCCTTTGCAACAGATTAGCCCAATGCAATCAATACATCATTTGATTCCTTGATTGCTACTTCCATGAGCATTGATTGTGAATCCAAGTAAAATGAAACCTCTGATTTCAAACTTTTCTCCATTGATAGTGGTATTGCTTATTGGTCCAGCTGTGAGGATTTTTGTTTTATTTATGTTTAAGTGTAATCTATACTGGAAACTGGAGTCTTAGATCTTCATCAGTAAGTGCTTCAAGTCATCTTCACTTTCAGTAAGCAAGGTTGTGTCATCTGCATATCGCAGGTTGTTAGTGAGTCTTCCTCCAATTCTGAGGCCACATTCTTCATATAGTCCACCTTCTTGGATTATTTGCTTAGCATACAGATTTAATAAATATGGTAAGGGATATAACGCTGATACACACCTTTTCAGATTTTAAACTAGGTAGTATCCCCTTGTCCTGTTCGAATGATTGCCTCTTGGTCTATGTGTAAGTTCCTCAGGAGCACAATTAAATATTCTGCAATTCCTATCCTTCACAATATTATCCATAATTTGTTAAGATCTACACATTTGAATGCTTTTGCGTAGTCAGTAAAACACAGCTAAATATTTTCCTGGTATTCTCTGCTTTCCACCAAGATCCACCTGACATCAGCAATGGCATCCCTTGTTCCATGCCCTCTTCTGAATTCCAGTTGTATATCTGGCTCTTTCCTATCTATGTAATATTGAAATTGTTTTTGAATTATCTCCAACAAAATTCTTATATAGTATTTCCTATAAAGCTACATCACTCATTAAGAAGACATTTTTAATCTCTTCTTCCCCTTGCCACCAAAGTAGGATAATTGTGTAATAAGTATCCATTATGTATGTAAGCAGAGTGTCCTTGGACTTCACCAGACTGAGTACTGATAGTGTCACAAAAAGAAAAGCTATATATTGTGTTATTTCAACCATATGAAATTTTGGGAAAGTACTATAGAAATAATCAATAGGAAGAGTATTCTGTATGATATACTATAATGGTGGACACACATCCATATGCATTTGTCAAAATCCATAGGACAGTATAACAAAAAGACTAAACCCTAATGTCAACTATTATGAAGTTTGTTGTTGTTGTTATGTGCCATCAAGTCAGACCTGACTCATAGCGACCCCTCCTTGGGTTTCTGAGGCAGTAACACTATGGAAGTAGATTGCTCAACCTTCCTTCTGAGGAGTGGCTGTTGGGTTTGAACCTCCAGCCTTCTGGTTAGCAATCAAGTGCCTTAGGCATTATGCTACCAGAGCTCCTATTATGAAGTTTAGCCAGTAATAATGGATCAATATTGGTTCATCACTTGTAACAAGTGTGTCACAGGAGGAAATGCAAAAGTAAATAATGGGAGAAACAGTGTGTAGGAGGAAGAGGAGATATATGGGTACTCTCCATACTTTCAGCACAATTTTTCTATAAAATCTAAAACTATTCTAAAAAATAAAGTATACTTTAAAGAAAGTAATTACTGAAATTTAGCTCTTTCTGCCACCACTACGAAGCCACCCTCAAGTACGTAGGGAAGCCTCCAAGTTGCCAAGCATCATTCTCTTCTACTAGACCTTACAGTAGTGTCTTAGTCCTGTCTATTCTATCAGAATGATAGAGTAATGAAGAAAAAGTAAATCAGAAAGGAAAATCTAAAAAGTTAGGTTGGGGCTACATTGTAAAGGATGAGAAATACTTTGTAAAGAAGGCATGTTTAATCCTGCAAGCAATGGAAACAAAATTTTTAAGAGAGAAAAGTAACTTGAATACATTTGTGGTTTAATGAAATAATGCAGAAATCTGCAGTTATTCTTTTGATAAATGTATTGAATTCCTCCTTTGTATCAAGCACTGTGCCATGTCTGGGGCAAACTATGAAAAACCAGGTGAAAAACAAGATGATCCTGCTTTCCCAGGTCTTATAGCCTATTGAGGAAGACAAGCCATTGCAATAAACTGGGTAAGTTTCAGGATGAGAGGTATGGGTGCTGTGGGAGTACATAAAAGGTGTCCTTGCAATAATCTGGGAGGTTCAGAGAAAGCTTTCCAAGAGAACAGATGCTAAACTGATATTGAAGGATGAATGGCATTAGATGTATGAGAGAGGAAGAAGAAGAATGGCACAAGTAAAGAGACCCACAGCCAGGAAGGAAAGGAGGGAAATAAGCATGGTGGGTCCAACGGACAGAAGGGAGTTAAGTATGGCTGGTGATAGTGGAAGGTGAGTGAGGAGATGCTGAGAGATGTCCTGAGAAGAAAGTAATCACTTATACACCAATTTAGAAGACCCAAATTAGAAAAAGCAATCAAGAACCACTAAACTAAATGAACAAAGATTTGTGAATCATTCTTGAAAGTTAGCACAAATATGTTAATTTTTATTTAGACCCACTCTACATTCCCCAAATCATACTTGGAACAAAGTTACATTTGTCAAACAGAATGGAGCCAGCTTTCCTAGTCCAAAGCACCCCATACCACTGCATATTGGACACTGATGTCACAACCCATTGGTGTGGCCCCGGCATGCCATTGCACACAACGGATTATGGCATCACTTTAGACCCTTGAAAGTGATGCTGAGATTCTTATAATAATAATCCTAATAATAATAATCCTACTACTACTACTACTACTAAAACCACTTCAGTCTGTCTTCTTTTGTCCCATGAAACAAGACATGTTTACCTGGCTTGTTTTATATTTATTTCCTATCAGCTGCCATGTGTCTATAAGATGAATAGATCTGCTTATCTCTTCATGACTCTGAGAGTTCCATCGTATTGTCTCATCTTTTCGGAGAAAAAACAATATGATACACAACTATGAGACAGGAAATACCTCTCTATTCTTAGACAATTTGAGATTAATGAAGGGTCATACAGAATAACAAGTTATTTGCCTTATGTCAGCTGTAGTTTATAAGAGCAGATGCGATGCTACAGGAATGTATGAAATGTATATTATGTTGAATTTGAGGTCATCCTCTTGCTTGTCAGAACATGGCTTCTAGTTCCAACTTCCAAAACTTTGAGGCCTATGAAATACTTGGACAGGTTCCAAAGGAGAGCAATGAAAGTGATAAAAGATTTGATGGCTAATACCATTGAGGGAAGCCTAAAAGAACAAGAATTATTTCTCCTCTAAATGAGAAGTCAGAGATAATTTAACAATCTTTAGGTATAGGAGAGATTTTATGTATGAGGAAAGGTGTCCAAATCTAGGAACGTTTAAGCAGCACGGCCTGGGTAGAGCAAAGGATTCCTGGCAGGGAGCATTGTAGTATGCTGGTGTAAGGTATTTTGCTGTAGAAATCCCTTCTTTGGAGGCCTGGAGACAGATTATTACCTAGGAGCAAGGAGTCAGGTACTGTCTGCATGAGCACTAGGGTAAAATAAATGACTTCTAAGAATCTCTAAATTCAGTAGTTTTCAGGTTTTTAAAAGGTCTTCCATTTGAGAGGACTCTCAGGACAAATAAATTATTAGCCAAGATTTTATTCTTATACTTTCCTTCAAATAAGAGCATGTCCTAAACATTACTGCTAATATCTGCAACCAGAATTCCAGAAGCTTCTATCATATGAGCAATTTAGAATTTTTCACATACACAAGACTTTAGAAAATATTTATATTACTGTATTCCCTAGGTTATCTCTATTCCACATATCTCCTTACAGTCTTACAAGGTACTGTTGTAGTGAACCAGTTCAGTCTTCCATTCCTTAAACTGAGAATGAAAAAATACACTGTCTAATACTTCAGTTGAAATAAAAATCCTTCCATTTCAGTAGCAAAATCTACGCATAGAAACACCTGTATATTTTTGGAAGTATAGTAAGTTATAATTTTATGACAGAAAACAACATAGCATTCCATTTACAATCATTTCAGAAAGGTGGGTGATAACAGAAGCTAGGACAATACAATAAAATACTATGTCTGCAATAAAAAGTCAGACTTCACTCTCCTGAAATGGGCTCATGCAGATCACTATATCTCTGTTTACGGGGAATTTTAAGATAGTCACAAAACAAAACTGCCAAGCATGAAAGAATAATTCCTTTAACAGCTGTTCAGTAAGGTCAAAAACACAGAAACAACTGAAGGTTACAAAAGTATAGCTAGAACTCTTGAGAGTTTAGCTCCATTGCAGCAGCAATTTCAAAATCATCTTCTAGTTGTCCCCCACTAATTGTTTGAATACTTATGATTAGTTACAAGATTTTAGGAACTGGAGATTAAATTTGTCATTTGACTCACCACCTTGTGACATCATAACTGGGGAGATAGAGTTAATAAATAAAAGCATAGATGTCTCACCTGCTTAGGGAACAAAAGAAACAAACATAGATCAATAGAAACAATTTGAGACCAATATCCCAATTTCTTCCCAGACATGAGTAATAGGAAGGGTATTGGGCACGATTCTGAAAATCTGTTTTCTCCAACTGCACTATTGAAAAGAGCTGGACATAATAAGAAATTAAATGAAGCTGAATAAATACCTATATTAAGGGACAGACATAAACTTTATTTGGTGAAAACTAACCCAAAGGGAAAAAAAAAAGCTAAGATCAAAAGATTGTCATATAAAACATTGCAATTTTTGTGGCTCATGGCTCAAATTGAAACAAAATCAGCCCAAAGTCAAATTTTTCATTCTCTTATATTTAGTATGAATAGATTTCTCTCTGCTTTGGTATTTATAGAGATTCCCTTATCTTGCCTGTGTTTTCGATTCTTAACGAAATCCAAATTTTATTGAAATAGTGGCAATTAGGTAAGTACAATTTTGACTCTGAAGTAATCTCTGGGAGCTTCCAATGTAAAAGTTTTTTTTTTTTTTTTTTTGCCCCCTCAATTATGTTTAATAGTACTACTATTGTTTTCAGCTGTCATTTAGTTGGTGTTGACTCATAACCCTATGTACAACCAAAACACTGCATAGTTCTAAGCCATCCTCACAATCGTTGCTATATTTGAGCCCATTGTTGCAGCCACTGTGTCAAACAATCTTGTTGAGGATCTTCCTCTTTCTCTCTGATGCTCTATTATGCCAAACATGATGTCCTTGTCTAGGGACTGGACCCTTCTACTAACATGTCCTAAGTACCTGAGAAGACATCTTGACATCTACACTTCTCAGTAGTATTCTGGTTATCGTTCTTCCAAGACAGATTTATTTGTTCTTCTGTAAGTCCATGATATATTCAACATTCTTTGCCAACACCATAATTCAAACGCATCACTTCTTTGATCATCCTTATTCATTGTCCAGCTTTCACAACCCTATGAGGCGTTTGAAATACCATGGCTTGGGTCAGGTGCCCTTTAGTCTTCAAAGTTATATCTTTTCATTTTAACACTTCAAAGACCTCTTTTGCAACAGATTTACTCAATGCAAAACATCATTTGATTTCTTAACTGCTGCTTCTATGGGCATTGATTGTGAATCTAAGTACAATGAAATCTTTGACACCTTCATTCTTATTTCCATTCATCATGATATTGCTTATGGGTTGAGTTGTGGGGATTTTTTTTTTCCTTTATGTCGAGGTGTAATCCATACTGAAGGCTATAGTTTTTGAGCTTCCTCAGTACTTCAATTCTTCTCCACTTTCAGCAAGCAGTATTTTGTGGTCTGGATATCATAGGTTGTTAGTGAATCTTCCTCCAATCTTAATGTCTTATTATTTTTTAAATAGGCCAGTTTCTCAGATTATTTGCTCAAAATGCAGATTGAATAAGTATGATGAAAGGCTACAACCTTCATGCACATGTGTTTTATTTTAAACCACATGCTATTCTCTTGTTCTGTTCAAATAACTGCCTCTTGGTCTATGTACAAGTTCCATGCAGGCGTTCTTCACAATGTTACCCATAGTTTATTATGATCCACACAATCATATGCCTTTGCACAGTCAATAAAACATAAGTAACCATGTTATGGTAATCTCTTGCTTTCAGTCAAGATCCATCTGATATTAGCAATAATATGCTTTGTTCCAAATCCTCTAATGAATACAGCCTGAATTTAAGACATGTTCCTGCTGCAATCTTTTTTAAAGTATCTTTAGCAAATTTTACTTGCATGTGATATTAATGATGTTCAACAATTTGTACATTGTTGTATCACCCATTTTTTGATTGGGCACAAATATGTATTTCTTCCAGTCATTTGGTCAGGTAGCTCACTTGGCATAGACAAATGACCACTTCCAAACTTGCATCCATTTATTGAAACATCTCAATTGATATTCTATCATTTCCTGAAGGCTTGTTTTTGCCAATGCCTTCAGTGAAACTTGGACTTCTTCCTCCCATACCATTGGTTCTTGGTTATATGCTACCTCTTGAAATGGTTGAATATAGATCAATTATTTTTTATATGGTGTCTGTGTATTCCTTCCATCTTCTTTTGATGCCTCCTCTATCATCCCATATTTGATCCATAGAATTCTTCACGATTACAACTCAAGACTTACATTTTTTTCTTCATTTCTTTCATTTTAAGAACAACCAAAAGTATTCTTCCCTTTTGGTTTCCGAGCCTCATGACTTTGCACATTTCATTACAATAGTTTACTTTGTCTTCTCAAGCCACACTTTTGAATCTTCTGTTTGGCTCTTTTATTTCATTTCTTCCTTTTGCTTTAGCTACTCTATGTTCAAGAGCACATTGCAGAGTCTCTTTTGACATTCATTTGGTCTTTCTTTCTTTCCTGTCTTATTAATGATTTTTGCTTCTTCATGTATGATGTCCTTGATTATCATCCCACAATTCATCTTGTCTTCAATCATTAGTGTTGTGGTAGTTAAGGTTGTATGTCAACTTGGCTGGGCCTGGTTGAGTGACTGGGCAGCTGGTTATAGTTATTCCCCATGATGATATTGGTAATCAACTCCATGGTGCAATCTACTGGAGCAGCTGAGTAGCTGCCTAAGGGATGCTGTCTACTTCAAGTATATAAGGAGAAGTTTTGAGAAAGATCTCTGCAGCTTTTTGGCAAGTTTGGACCTTGCTCTAGCCAAATCTTCAATTAGCAGCCTGTCATATCCTGCTGATCTTTCTGGACTTGAACTAGTGGTCTGTCATGTTGTTCAATAATCTTAGGACTGTGCCTTTTTACTTGATGACCTTGGGTTTGCCAGCCCTGGCAACCAAAAGCTGCCTGAGTTAAGAAAAGTCTCCAGCTTCAGTGGGCTGAGAATATAAGGCAGACCTGAACCCCAAGGTCAAGGAACTATTCCAGCCCCTAGAGCTTGGCACTTTGAACTCAAACATCTAGCCTCATAAACTGTAAGAGAATAAACCCTATTTGACAAAGCCACCCATTTGTGGTATTTTCTCTTAGAGTGTCACTAGAGAACCAAAACAAGTATTCAGTGTGTCAATTCTGCTCTTGGAATGGTCTCAAAATACAAGTGTGATATGGTCTTGCTCCTACTTTGACTCTTACTCTTGTTTTAATTTTCTTTAGCTTTAACTTGAACTTGCATATAAGCAATTGATGGTTTGTTCTGCAGTCAGCACATAGACTTGTTCTTTTTGATGATATTGAGCTTCTCTGTTGTCTCTTTCCACAGATATAATCAGCTTGATTTTTGTGTATTCCATCTGGTGAGGTCCATGGGTATATTGTTGTCATTGTTAGGTCCCATCAAGTTGGCTCCTATATACAACAGAACGAAACATTGCCCTGTCCTGTGCCAGCATCACAATTCTTGCTATTACCTGAACCCATTGTTGCAGCCATTGTGTCAAAACATCTTGTTGAAATCATGGGAGAAAGAAGGGCACCTTATGCACAGGGAGACAGCTTAGGGGGCAGGAGAGTCTGGAGGGATGGACACTGGGAAGTGGTACCTTGGGGAGGAAATTGGAGGGGAGCTGTTGCATTGTGGTAAATTGTGGTCAATGACATGAGACAAAGTATATGTGAACTGCTGTATCGAGAGTGAATTTGCTCTGTAAATCTTCACCCAAATCTAAATAAAATAATATTAAAAAAAAAAAAAAGAATCAAAGGCAAAGACATCTTGAGTACTAATATTCTCTAAATTGTCTTACTCGTGCCAATTGTATCTATTTTTTTTTTTAATAAACTACTCAAATTTTGTGTAGACTAAAAAAAAAAAGAAAAAGAAACATCTTGTTGAGGGTCTTTCCCTTTTTCTTGACCTTCCACTTTACCAAGTGCTCTGGTTACCCAGTACCACTCTGACAAGAATATGCCACAAATGGAATGGCCTTAACAAACAGGAGTTTATTCTCTTACAGATCTGGAGGCTTTGGCTTGAGATATTGAGCTTCTCCATTGCCTCTTTGCACATTTGTAGTCGATCTGATTTCTTTGAATTCCATCTGGCAAAGTCTATGTGTATATCCACTATTTATGTTGTTGAAAAAAGGTATTTGCAATTAATACACCGTTGGTCTTGCAAAATTCTATCATGCAATCTCCAGCATAATTTCTATCACTAAGACCATATTATCCCATTATTGGTGATTCTTTTTTGTTTCCAAAGTTTCCATTCCTATCACCAGTGATAATCAACCCATATTGATTGCGTATTTGGTAAATTTCAAATTGCAGAAATTGGTAAAAATCTTCAATTTCCTCCTCTTTGGCTTTGGTGGTTGGTGCATAAATTTGAATAATAATAGTATTAACTGGTCTTCCTTGTAGCTGTTTGGATATTATCCTATCACTGACAGCACTGTATTTCAGGATAGGTGTTGAAACATTCTTTGTGATGATGAATGTTATGCCATTCCTCTTCAATTTGTCATTCCTAGTATAGTAGATCATAGGATTGTCTGATTCAAAATGACCAAAAGCAGTCCATTTCAGTTAACTAATGTCTAAGACATCGATCTTTATGACTTCCATTTCATTTTTGACAACCTCCAATTATCCTAGATTAATACTTCATATGTTACATGTTCTGATTATTAATGGATGTTTGCAGCTCTTTCTTCCCATTTTGAGTCATGCCACATCAACAAATAGAGGTAGTGAAAGCTTTACTCCATCCATATAATTAAAGTGGACTCAACTCTGAGGAGGCAGCTCTTCCCCAGTCCTATTCTGAGTGCCTTTCAAACCCAAGGGTTCATCTTCTGGCACTCTATTGGACAATGTTTCAGGGCTATTCGTAACATTTTCCAGTAACATATAGGACAGTGTTTCACTGCTATTCATCCAGGTTTCTCTGGCCAATTCTTTTAGAACTGTATGGTCTCTTCCTTTTCCAAGTCTGTCTTAATTTGGAAGCTCCTCTGAAACCTGTCCACCATGGGTGACCCTGCTGGTATTTGAATTACCAGTGGTGCAGGTTCCAGCCACACAGCAACACACAAGCCACCACAGTAAGACAAGCTGACAGACAAGTCATGGTCCACATGTAGAGTTGCTTTTTATGAGATGAAAATAATGTATTTCCAATGAATAGATCATTTGTTTTGGAAAATTGTGTCATGTGGTTCCTACTAGTGCTTCTGCTATCAAGGCCATATTTTCTACCTACCTTTTGCATTCCAATCACTATGTTAATGGCAAGTTTGATCAATTTGAGACTACAGAAGTTGGTAAAAATCTTCAGTTTCTTCATCTTTGGCATTAATTGTTGGTGCATAAATTCGAATAATAGTCATATTAACTGGTCTTCATTGTAGGCATATGGATATTTATCTTATCACTGGCAGCATTGTACTTCCAGATAGATCTTGAAGTGTTCATTTTGACAATGAATATGATATTGTTCCTCTTCAATTTTTCATTCCAGCATAGCAGACCATGTTGTTTTTGTGGTTGTTAGGAGCCATGGAGTCATTTCCAACTCATAGCAACCCCATGCACAGCAGAACAAAACACTACCTGATCCTGATCCAGCACCATGATCCTTCCTACACTTGAGGCCATCGTCGCAGCCACCATGTCAATCCAACTCATTGAAGGTCTTCCCCTCTTTCATCAACCTTCCACCTTACCAAGCATGACATCCTTCTCCAGGAAATGGTCCCTTCTGACAACATGATCAAAGAAGGTAAAATGAAGTCTGGTCATTCTCACTTCCAAGGAGCATTTCAGCTGCACTTCCTCCAAGACATATCTGTTAGTTCTTTTAGCAGTCCATGGTACTTTCAGCATTCTTTGCTAGCACCACAACTCAAAAGCATCAATTCTTCTTCAGTCTTCCCTATTCATTGTCCAGCTCTCACATGCATATGAAGTAATTGAAAATATCATGGCTTGTGTCAGGTGCAACTTAGTCCTCAAGGAGATATCCTTGCTCCTCAGCACTTGAAAGAGTTCCTTCATGGCCGACTTGCCCAGTGCTATGTGTCATCTGATCTCCTGAGTGCTACTTCCATTGGTGTCAATTGTAGGACCAAGCAATGTGAAACCTTTGACAACCTCAATCTTTTCTCCATTTATCATGATGCTGATTATTGGTCCAGTTGTGAGGATTTTTGTTTTCTTTATATTGAGATATAATCTATACTGCAGACTGCATTCTTCAATCTTCTTCAGTAAGTGCCTCAAGTCATCCTCACTTTCAGCAAGCAAAGTTGTGTCGTCAGCGTATCTCAGGTTGTTAATGATTCTTCCTCCAATCCTGATGCCATGTTTTTCTTCATATAGTCCAACTTCTCAGATTTTTGCTTAGCATATAGACTGAATAAGTATGGGGAAAGGATACAACCCTGACACACTCCCTTCTTGATTTTAACCCATGTAGTGTCCCCTTGTTCTGTTTGAATGACAGCCTCCTGTACAGGTTCCTCATGAGTACAATCAAGTGTTTGGGAATTCCCATTCTTCTCAATGTTATCCATAATTTGTCATGATCCACACAATCAAATGCCTTTGCATAGTCAATAAAGCACAAGTGAACATCTTTCTGGTATTCTTTGCCTTAAGCCAAGATCCATCTGACAACAGCTATGATATCCCTTTTTCCACGTCCTCTTCTAAATCCAGCTTGCACCTCTGGAAGTTCTCTGTCAATATACTGCTGCAACCATTTTTGAATTATCTTCAGTAAGATTTTACTTGAATGTGATATTAATGATATTATTCAATGCTTTCCACATTCTGTTGGATCACTTTTCTTTGGAAGGGTACGAGTAATGATCTTTCTGGTCAGTTGGCCAGGTAGCTCTCTTTCAAATCTCTTGGCATAACCAAGTGAGTGCCCCCAGTGGGGCATCCATTTGTTGAAACATCTCAATCGGTGTTCCATTAATTCCTGGAGCCTTGTTCTTCACCAATTCCTTCATTGCAGTTTCAACGTCCTCCTTCAATACCATTGGTTCTAGATCATATGCCACCTCCTGAAATGGATGAAGATCGACCAGTTCTTTTTGGTACAATGACTCTGAATTTTTTCCATCTTCTTTTGATGTTTCCTGCATCATTCAATATTTTGCCTATAGAATCTTTCAATATTGCAACTCAAGGCTTAAATTTTTTCCTCAGTTCTTTCAGCTTGAGAAATGCCAAGCATGTTCTTCCCTTTTGGTTTTCCAACTCCAAGTCATTGCACATTTTATTATAGTAATTGGTTTTGTCTTCTTGAGCTACTCTTTGAAATCTTTGGTTCAGCTCTTTTATCTTGTCATTTCTACCATTTGTTTTAGCTACTCTCTACTCAAGGGCAAATGTCATCCCACTATTCTGGCTTTTGGTCATTGGTGTTCAATGCATCAAATTTATTCTGTAGATGGTCCCTAAATTCAGGAGGAATATATTCAAGATCATGTTTTGGCTCTCATGGACTTGTTTTAATTGTCTTTAACTTCAAGTTGAACTTGCATATGAGCAGTTGATGGTCTGTTCCACAATCAGCTGCTGGCCTGGTTTTGGCTGAAGACATTGAGCTTTTCTTTCGCTTCATGCCACAGATGTAGTCAATCTGATTCCTGTGCATTCCATCTGGCTAAGTCCACATGTACAGCTGCCATTTGTTTGTTGAAAAAAGGTATTTGCAATGAATAAGTTGCTGGTCTTGCAAAATTCTACCATGTGATTTCCAGCATTATTTCTGTCACCAAGGCCAAAATTTCCAACTACCAGTGATTCTTCTTTGTTTCCAACTTTTGCATTCCAGTCATCAGTGATGATTAATACATCTTGATCGCATATTCAGTTAATTTCAGGCTGCAGAAGTTGATAAAAGTCTTAAATTTCCTCATCTTTGCCTTTGGTGTTTGGTGTATAAATTTGAATAATAGTAGTATTAATGGGTCTTTCTTGTAGGTATATGGATATTATCCTATCACTGACAGCATTGTACTTCAGGACAGATCTTGAAACATCTTCTGAGATGATGAAAACCAAGCCATTCCTCTTCAATTTGTCATCCCTGTCATAGTAGATCATATGGTTGTCTGAATCAAAATGGCCCAAACCAGTCCATTTCAGCTCACTAATGCTGAGGATATCAATCTTTATGTGTTCCATTTCATTTTTGACCATATGATTGTCCAATTTAAAATGGTCCATATCTCTTCATTTCAGCTCATTGATATCTAGGTTATATCTATTTTCAAGCATTCCATTTCATTTTTGAAAACCTCCAATTTTCCTAGATTCATACATCATACATTCCACATCTTCATTTTTAGTGGATGTATGCAGCCATTTCTTCTTGTTTAAAGTCATCCTATATCAGCAAAGAAGGTCCCAAAAGCTTTATTCCATAAGTCATTAAGGTAGTCTGTACCTTGAGGAGGCAGATCTTCCCTAGTCTTATTGTGAGTGCTTGCCAACCTGAGAAGCTCATATTCTTACCTGATATCGTACAGTGCTTGCTATTCATAAGGTTGTCACTGGCCAATTATTTTTTAAGAGTATAGTGTGATTAAAATAGAGAAATTAATACAAATATGTGGACTATATTCATGAGCATAATGTTTGTCAATGTGATGCCTTCAGTTAATTGTCTGTTAACCTCATTGATGTTTTGGTTACCTAGTGCTGCTCTGACAGGAATATACCACAAATGGGATGGCTTTAACAGACAAGAGTTTATTCTCTTACAGTTTAGAGCCTTTAACTCGAGTTCAACCTTGGGCTTCGGCTCTGCCTCCTGCTCCTAGCCCACTGAAGCTGGAAGCTTTTCTTCACTCTGACCCTTGCTGGCTGCTGAGGCTGACAAACCCAAGGTCAACAAGTGAAAAGACACAGTCTCAATGGTATCAAACAACACAGCGGGCCATGGATTCAAGTCCGCTGAAAGTCCCAAGTTTGGCAGAGCATTGCAGGTTGCGGAACAACAACTTGGCTACATGCGGGTTTCAAACATGCCATAAGCTAGACACTATTCCCAAATCTGCTTCTTATATATGGGAAGCAGACCACATCTCTAAAGCAGCTACTCAGCTGCTTGTGGTAGATCCCACCATGGAGCTGATTGCCAGTCTCATCATGGGGAATAATTACCACCAGCTGCCCAGCCACTCAACCAGGCCCGACCAAGTTGACACACAACCTTAACTACCATACCTGATCTTAAATTTTGTAAATTATGTGTTGTTCTTCCCAGAAATCCAGAATTACCTCAATAATTTCATTCAACAATTACAAAATGTCACATTTTATTGCATTTATTATTGAAAAGATTAAAGGTGTGTTTGGATTGTAAAAACTGCTTCTCATCTGTATAATGGAACCAAACATAACTTATTGTAGATTCTGCTAAGAATCTAGAACTTCCTCTATTACAGTGACATTGAGTTGTGATTAAAAAAAAAAAAAAAAAAAACAAGAACTGATAGAAATTAGGTGAACTTTGATAGAGGCTATTTTAAATTCCTCAGATGTACGATCTACATAATCTTGGTTGCAAAATATCTCAAAATCAAATGTTTCAATACAAGTTTGAAGGATTTGAAACATTTTCACATTTGGTGATTTTCTCAGTCCTAAGAAACTGACAGAAAAATCAACATTCTGAAAAAGGAGACAATATAGACAAAGTCATTGTAGTATCACACCTAAAACTTGGTCTTCTGAGTTGAGGTTGCAAAATTTCCTTGTACAACCTTACATACATATATACACAACTCAATTTATGGGTAGATCATGTCACAAAGGTGCATTGTCAAGGAATAGAAGAGAATTTTATTTTCTATAAAAATCTTTGACTACCCATTTAACTAGAAGAAAATTATCTATGGTATACCTCATTTAGTGCAGAGGATCAAATCCTTCCCTATACAGGGTCTCTACTCATTCCATGCTAGCCCCACAGAGAAATGGTTAATGACTGGGGAACTCCAAGGGATCATCATGAGACGTTCTGAATTTTTTCAGTCTCCCTTGAGGAATTAACACTATTCTTCTCTTCCCATTCATTTATTTTTCATCTACCAAGCAAGAAAGTTTTTTAATTCCTTTCCCACTGAAGAATTATTCTTAACGTTTGCAAAGTGAATACTTCATAATTTCTCCCTTTCTATAATATCTGAAACAGATATGTTTGTTTGAAAGATTTTTTTTTTTAATGTAAGAACAAGTGTTTTCTAACCCTTCAGCCTTTAAAGAACATTCTTTTTCCATTAGTATATAAACTAAACTCAAGTATCTATCCCAAGTATAATAGGATGTGTGGTACCCACCCCATTATGTCTTACTCCCAATTGTTTATGTTCCCCTGATGCCCTACAACTCCCATTTCTCACTTTGAAGACTCTCAGTGTCCAAATATTGTTTCCCATCCTCACTTCCCCACCCTCTGTCTATTGTTTTATTTGGTGCCAGTCAAACCATTTCATAGGTAATATCCCTACTCTCTCACTGTCTGAATAAACCCTTCTCTCTAAGGATTTTTAAAGTGTCCCTGGTTCAGTCCAAATGCCTTCCTTCTGAGGTGTCAGAAAAATATCACAAGTTTCTATGATTCTATGCATAGGGAAAATCGGTTTGTATGTTTGATCTTAAAAGCTTTATTTTGGAGAGAGATTCCAAGATGGTGGAATAGGCAGAAAGACTGCACAGACCCTATTCAACAAAGAAAAGGGGAACCAATTAACACAGACACAGAAGATAATCGTGGACCGCAGAGCCTTGAAGGGAAGGATACAGAAGTGGACTAAACCTCAACTAGCAGAAGCATTTGCATGAAAATACCAGAAAAGGAGACATACAGAGCTATGGTCTGGCAGCAATCCTGAGCAATCCTGATGGCACAGATAGTTTGGAGATTCCAGAGTGGTGGTAGGACCTAGGAATTAACCTAAAAATCAGCCCTGCTAGCCACAGACTGCACGGAGGACTGCTCCGGTGGCTGTGGAATAATAGGGGAAGCAGCGGTGAAGAGGAAGATGGGCTGAGCTGTGGACTTTTGCCTGTCCGGAAGGCGTCGTCATTTTGCATGTTTAAAACCGGCTTGACCATTTTGGGTATTTAAAGAGACAGCTGTCTTCCAGATTCCAGGGGCTTAAGAACAGGTTCTGCTTGCCAGCAACCCCAAGGACAGTCTGGACCTGCATGACTGAAAAGGTGCGACATTCCTCTTGTTACTCCTATAACCCACACCCGCTTAGTGAATGGAGGTGCGGCCATCCCTCACTCGAACCCACCTTTTGGGACCACAGGAACTCCATCCCAGTCTGTGTGCTCGGATGCAGCCTGGGTGCCCTGCCCTGTCCTCCACTGATTTTTTTTCTTTTTCTTTTTCTCTTTCTTTTTTCTGCTGTTTAGTTCATGTGTATTTTTCTGTTTTAAAACTACTATTATTGTTAATATTTTTCTTCTTTTTAATATTATTCTTTATTCTTCCCATCCCAGGTCATAGTTTACAGCTTTTTTTTATTTTCTCTGTTCCAGGTTAATTTTTTTTTTCTTTAATTTAAATTCTTTTTTTTTCCCCCTTTTTTCTCATGGTTAACCCCATTCCTTGTTTTCTTTTTGCTTTTTTCCCATTTTTTCTTCATTATTCTCCTCTACCTTTTTTCTCTTTTTTCACTTAAGCAGGCAAGTGTCTTAGCCACTCTGCTACCAGAGCTCCTCAACAACCTTTTTTCTCTTAGTGGCTTATCCCCAGATACTGCAGGTTTCCTTGTTTTCATCTTCTTTTTTTCCCTTTTTTCTTTTTTTGGTTACTGTTCCTATGTGATTGCATCATGTATTTTTTGTCTGTGTGCTTTTGGTTTTCTTATGGATATTCAATTGTTATTTTTGTCTAACTGAGTGGGAAATAGCAACAGTCCCCATAAGATATAATTACACCCACACCTCCTGCAACTACACTTACTGAGCAAGAGCCACCACCTCCTTCTCCACCAATGGGCCAACGATAAAAAACCAC